>NC_034012.1:2061452-2392051 GCF_000346465.2 Prunus persica
ATGATTCACTGAATAAAAAGGAATTAACGAGTACAAAGTTACTATCTATATATGGCAATAAAAAGATTTTGGAAAGATGAAACTGCAGCAGTTTAAAAGTGAATCAATCAAAATAAAACATAATCTCCAATGGACAAAGGACATCTGATCTTACTTTCTTCGTTCGTTTTGAACCAAACCACTGCGTACAAGGTTCGGAGTGAATGCTTGCTGCCTCATTACCACCAAACAAACTTAGTAAAAGATCATTACAAATATATTCGCAAAAGTTAGATGGATTTTCTAACCATTTATTTTACTTCAAGTCCTTTTGTCGCTGAACTCATGATTTCCTGTTGATAGAGAATCGAGCAAATAATAAATGTAATTTCATCTAGCAATTATAATCGTCAAAAGGAAAGATCAACACACTGATGAAAATGTTATAAAAACAAATGGTTATTGAAATTTCAACTCTCACCGGAACTAATAAATTTTTGATGTGAATGTATTTATCTCATCACTGCTTATGGAAATGTTGATGGGGTACCTATGGGTTTTACATTTGCTGATCAACGAATTCGTTAAACGCTGCCGTGATGGGAAAAGCTAAGGCTCAACAACGACTAATTGACAATCTTGAAGATGAATTTGCAAAGGTTCTCTTTAACACAATTATTTCTACCCGTATATCTCCAATGATGTTTGCTCATATTAAGCTTTCCAAAACAAGTTCAGAGGGAGTTGCATCTACCAGCAGGTGATTTCCCAGATGTGGTGTGCTTTAGAGAGGTGTTGGAAGGTTACGACGTTGACAAACTTGAGAGGTAGAAGCAAAAATTGATTCAAGCGGTCGATGATATGCTTGAGCATGAAATCCAGGAGAGCTGTTGAAGAAATTCAAAACTCCTTATGAATGATTAAAAATGTTGGCTTTGTATATCAGACATGTATGGATAGAGTTGTATCTTTGATCTTCCATTTTACTGTTAGTTGAATACCTTTTGAGGGTTGCATTCTCAAAACTGAAGTGCGAATTAATAGAAAAAATACCTATATGTAAATCTCACAAGTGGACAAGATCTTTTGGTACATATAATTTTGGGGAGGGCAGGAAGCATTTACAGGCATCACACAAGATCTTTTGGCACATATAATCCAGTCATGCTTTTTATGAAAGGAACCCTGAGGATTCCAAATGTAATTTAGCTGAATGTTTTGTTGACATGTTGAAGGTCAAATTTGGAAGTTTCGATCTTCTTATGAACAATGAAGTCATGGTGGGGATACAGAAGCATTCAAACTGGCCAGTATTACCGCAGCTTTACTTTGACGGGAAGGCTCATGGTTTGTGTCACATAAGAACTTAAATACGTGGTTGTCGTGAATCAGAGGAAGTTTCCAGAGAACATGAAATCAACTCACAGAATTAACTTTGTTACAGTAACCAACAATAATCTTATAAATTTTCTACAATCCTAATCTCACAAATTGCATCTTCTTCCTAGAGCATAATATAGGACCCACGGATTGTTCAACAAAGAGATCCACATCTTCGTTGTTCGAAATCCACATTTGACATGGGGTTCTGCAGTCGTAATATTTTTTTAAAATACAAATGATATCAGAGAGATGAGAATCAGATTTTTGACTTCGGATACATAAATAAATATTTTCAACCACTTGAATTTGTACAAACATATTGCACAGTCGCAATTATTTTAGAGTTGTATCAAACAACCATGTCAAATTTGATTCACACTTAAACTCGCCGAACATCAGCTTGGACTTTAGGTAATTTTAATTAGAGAAGTTGAGTCCAATTCGGCCCACCAATTCGTTTCAGATATGCAAGTGGCGCCATTTTGGACGGCATGCAGTTTTCGGCTCGTCACTAGACAAGGGAGGAGCCCAAAACTAGAATTAATGCGATGCAATGTGAGTGTACCAAATCTGGGAGACTTTGGAAAAGCCCAAAGGAGAGAGAAAATTTTTAAAACAAGCAAAAATGGACAAAATTGCCCTTATTTATTTTTTGATTTCCTAAGAAATCCTTTATATTTGCATGTCTTTGGTTTGAAAGTTGAGAGGTTATTCTGTCTTTTTTCAAAAAGCTTTGGCTTTTTCCAAAAGTGAAAGTTTTTTTATGGGTAAAACCTAAATTTACTTTTATTTAATTATTTCTTCTGGGCCGGCAAACATCCCAAGTTTTTTTTTTTTTTTTTTTGGTCAAATCCCCAGTTCTTATCATACTAACCAAAAACGATAAAAAGGAATTTGTCCTGTTTAAGTCTTCTTTTGGTTAAGACTATCATTAGCCTCCGAACTTGAACTGAACTGAGCTCTATCTTGTCTGAAATGGAGGAAATTCAGCACAAGTACATAACCGTACAAGGCCTAAAGCTCCACGTAGCCGACATCGGAACAGGTCAGAAACCATCCACCAACATACTTTGTCCTTACGGTACACCGTATTCATTCTTCTTCAAATGATCGATCGAACGCCGCCGTCGTTGGACTTGGTGGTGCTTTCTCTCTTGTGTTACAGGTTCCAACGTGGTCGTGTTCCTGCACGGCTTCCCGGAGATTTGGTACTCGTGGCGGCACCAGATGATTGCTCTGGCCCGCGCCGGCTTCCGGGCCATCGCGCCCGACTACCGTGGATACGGACTCTCCGACTCGCCTCCCCAACCCGATAAGACCTCCTACCGTGACCTTGTCAGTGACCTCCTTGGAATTCTTGATTCCCTTGCTATTCCTAAGGTACCAACTTCATTCTCTCTCTCTCTCTCTCTCTCTCTCTCTCTCTCTCTCTCTCTCTCTCTTACATTTTGCAGATATATTTGTTGGGATCTCTTATACTTTTTAATATTGCCTGAACATATCAATCAAATTATGCACTGAGAATAAGATAATTGATTGCCTGTTCAGATGCAATGTAACACTTTGGTCTGCTCACTCATAAATTTTACACAGGTTTTTCTCATCGCAAAAGATTTTGGACCTCGGCCAGCATATACATTTGCTCTGCTACACCCCGAGAGGGTCTTGGGAGTTGTGACAATGGGAGTGTCGTACGTGCCGCCAGGCCCTCGTGCATTCGAGAAACTCCTCCCTGAAGGTTTCTACATTTCAAGATGGCAGGTGTTGTGTGCATTTAGTTGGTCTTGGTTATCTGTTCAGTGTCTGCACAAGCACGACTTGCTTGAGAGTTTGCAACTAACTGTTACCTCTATTGTAGGAGCCTGGCAGGGCAGAGGCTGATTTTGGGCGACTTGATGCGAAAACAGTTGTCCGGAATGTTTACATCCTGTTCTCCAGAAGTGAAATCCCCATAGCTGCAGAAAACCAGGAGATCATGGACTTGGTGGATCCATCTACCCCTCTTCCCCCTTGGTTCACGGAGGAAGATCTTGCAGCATATGGAGCTTTGTATGAGAAATCGGGCTTTCAAACTGCTCTGCAAGTTCCATATAGGTAATGCGATTGATCATAGATTCACTTATGAGTGACCAAAGGGCTCTTCATAGTATGCTAATTTGACCGAGTTGTAAGTACATTCTTGTTATTGACAGGGCACTTAGAGAAGACCCCGGCATAACAGATCCCATTGTTAAAGCTCCAGCGCTTTTCATAATGGGAGGCAAGGATTATGTGAACAAGTTTCCAGGGATGGAGGATTATATAAACAGTGGAAAGGTGAAACAATTCGTCCCCAAGTTGGAGATTGTATTTCTGCCTGAAGGAACGCATTTCGTGCAGGAACAATCACCAGAAGAGGTTAATCAGCTGATCATCACCTTCCTTGGAAAGCACATTTGATTGGCAAAGAAGAAGTATTAACCATGGCTTGCAGAGGTCTATGTGAAACCTTGGGGAAATGATGCAATTGGGTGTAGAATCTTATACATAAAACAAACTTTGGAATTTGTTGTGGCATGTAGTGTTTGAATGTTTATCAAATACTTACAGTAAGGCAAATGCCATGATACTCATTGTTCCAGTTTTCTGTTGTTGGGTGATCACTGTGTGTGAGTTTAAGAGCCTATAATTTGCTTGCGAAAAATATTTAGATTGGCCCATGAGAGAATTCCCGCCTTTTAAGAAAATGCTAATCACATGGACTATGGACGAAATTCATTTTCATTAAGCGATCATATTCGTATACAAGTATGTCTCTTGCCTGCTCAAGTATGGTGAAAAACTAGAAAGACACAAAAGAACAATAGCATAAAGGAGGGACCAAAAAGAAGAACAAATACAAGCAAACAAGCAAACAAGCCTACAGTCAGTTCAATAGTTTGCAGCTGAAATTGCAGCTTTATGAGTGTCGTGGCGTTGGGTAAACAACAATCTATCTGAAAGGAAAGCCAAATCTGTACAGGATTTCCATTTCCGAAGCTCCTCTCATGGGTGTATAAAATTTTGATATGTTAACCTCATGCTTCCTCTATATCAATCAAGGGTGTTTGATCAGTAAGATGTCTATTACTCTGATCTGATGGTCAAGTTCAATGCTTCAAGTATTCTCACTTCTCTCACTTTGGTTCAGAATTTCATCCTCAGGCTTTGATGTCAACTTCAAACTGCCTGCACAGAAAGTTAAGAGGTTTGATACATAAGGTACCATCAAAAGGTAGAGTAATTCAATCTTTTTCTGTCTGCCATTAAAATGATGCAAGTGCAAAAAAATCTGTCTACCATAATTCAGCAAAAAAGCATGTGGCCGAAGCACAAAACTAGAAAAACTGGTGACAGAACCCACAAATTTTCAACGCAACAACAAATGAACTAACAACCTTAGAAGGAATCAAGATGGTACCCATGTCTCTCAAAGCGTGTTGCTTCTTCTAGCTTTTTTCAAGGCTCACAAATGCGCACAGGCGAATCACCTTGCCCGCGTAAAAAACATTCTTTGCTGGGTGCAGCTGTTGCAAAACAAGCCCCCACACCTCCGGCAATGATGCTGAAATTCCACATTGCATATAATCAAGAATCAGAAAAAGACCCAGAGACTAGAAAGAAATATCACATTCAATCCTAGAATAACCTGCAAATAAGCTCAAGTTGGATAACAAACCCTTTATATAATTAGAACCTATTTCTTTGCACAACACAAACTATAAATCCCCAATAAATTCTTAAACTAAATAAGCATGGGCCTGTACAAAATAAACAATCTACGGTTTCCACAAGGTTCAAAATGGAAAGCCACAAAGCGCAGTATTGAAATCACGGTTGAGTTCACATATAAAATTTAAAAAGCATAGATTTTGAGGCATGGGTAATGAAGAAACAAAAGAACTTGTCAAGAACTCATAGATGGGTCATTGGATCGGAGATGGAGGGAAGGAGAAAAAATGAACCTGGCGATTGATGAAGGTGAACTGAGAAGTACATTCCTGACAGTGTGAGGCGTCAACCACCCAAGTATTCCCTCTCAATGATGGCTTTGCCGGCAACCCGATCTTCTCCAATATCTTTTTGCTTTGCTTCACCGAATCAATCAAATCAAATCCAAGCCAAAAGCTTTATTTAAAAAAATAAAGAATAAAACGAATTTCTCTTATTTGCATATTTATTTTTCCCCTTCGGATCTTATGCTTTCGTACTTCAAAAAATTCATAATTCGATGGGTTTGATGCATCCAGAAGAAGGGAAGGAAAGCCGGAAAGGGAAAGAAAGTTGTGACTTTTATCTATGTGATTGATGACGACGACGAATTCATTTTGGCTTTGGGTTAGAAGACGCATCAAAGCACCGTCGTTCGACTGTTTGATGCCGTCGACAAACCAACGACTAGTTCGGTGGGAGTCGGACAAGTTTAAGTTTCCAACGATACGGAGGGAAATTTTTTATTTTTTTTTAGAAGGGCCCGCCTAGGCGGCCGCCTAGCACCTAGGCCGATTTTTCGAACTTTAACCATACAACGTCGGCAGGAGAGTCAGTGCAGGTACATAATAACGCCAGGCCCTAATCTTATTTCACCTGGGGTCCTTTTTAAACTTGTTTTAGCTAGATTTTGTTGGATCCTTCATTTGGGCTGTTCTGTAATTCTGAGGAACCAAAACCCAGCAATGTATAATGAATTGGACTTAAGTCCACATTTGTTGTAGTGGTTTCAATTAGGCATGGGCATGGTGCGAAATGGCTCGATATGGTTCCCTCCACTATAAAAATCGAATTTGGTCCAATCGGTTCTATTCAATTTAGAGTCATTCTTATTTTCTAACTATTAGATTAGGCTAATCAATTTGATCCAATAGTTAAAAGATAGGGCCTCACCTAAGGGTCATATATAAGGCCCTCATTATAGAATTCTTGATTCGATTTAAGCTTGAAACCATTGTTTTGTTAAAAATTTAATAAAAACAAATTAGAAAATGACAAGTGGCTAGTTTGGGTTTTTTCTGTATAAATAGGCCATATATGGATATTTGTATAATATGTCACGCTAAAATACTCATTTGTAAAACCTATTTTTCTTTTTGTCAAATTCAATTTTTTGGTTTGGACTTTAGAATTGATGATGGTGTAGCATCCCATATTCTTAAGACTTAGAAGCACAATTGATGATGGTGTAGCATCCTATATTTTTTGGTTTAGGCTTTTGTAAATTAGTATGGTGAAAACGGCAATGCCATTGCCATCATGTCATATGCATTATTCTATATTTTCTGATTCTAATTGATCACTGTTTGAGTTTAAGACCCTCTAGTTAGTTGCTTGTGGAAAAATATTTTGCTCATGATATGCTAATGCTGTGGAGGAGGTTCTGAAGATGGCAATAAAAATGTAGCGTCCACACCACGTTGCTCAGAAACCATGAAAGAAACTCTGGAAGAATTGCTGACATTTAAAAAAGAGAAGAAGAGTTACAAAAATTGCTAATCACACACATGGACTACCGACGAAAGTAAGACATTTTCATTAAGCTATCATATTTCGTATACAAGTATGTCTCTCTTGCCTGCTCCAGTATGGTGAAAAACTAAAAAGATTCAAAAGAATAATAGCATAAAGGCGGGGCCAAAAAGAAGAAAAAATACAAGCAAACAAGCCTGCAGTCAGATCGATTCGATAGTGCGCATGCAGCTGAAATCGCAACTTTATGAGTGTCATGGCGTTGGGTAAACAATTTATCTGAAAGGAAAGCCAAATCTGTACAGGATTTCCATCTCTGAAAGGAAGCTCCTCTCATCGTATCCTACATGACTCAATTACTTCGCTCACAGCTTTATGAGTCTCTGGAGATATCATGTTTAACGTCAAATGGAATGCCTGAAGAAGAAATCAAAGTTGCCATTAGTGAACAAACTATGTGCACCATTATCAAACTTTTCCATGTTACATAGACCACACGTTATGCATTTTCATCTCCCGGAATGATTATCAATAAATTATTTCGAGTTTGTTGGAAGGACTTTATAGCACCAACTACAGATTTGGTTCCCGACAGCATGCCGCAATACAGTGCAGAAGATGCTGAGATCAGTTGACCAGAAAAACAGGGTAATTTGATAAAGACTCCTTGAAGGAAGACCATGCAGTTGGGCAGACTATAGGCCATTGCTGTTTTTGGCCAAAGTCCAACAGGTGGCCCCATGATGAGGTGAAGAAATAGAAAGACCCTCCGGACAATTTTTTATATTTTAGACTTTTTTTAAAATAAAAAATAGGGTATTTTCGTTACTGAAAAAGAACAGAAGTTAAAACACATACCACAAATCTGTCCAACACAGGTACTAGGATAGCCAGGCTGCGATCTGGGAGACAGTCAGCAATCGCATCACGTATGCTCTTGCTGCGGACAGCAAAGAAATTTTGCATTGAGGATATGTCAAAGAAGCTTGATACACAGAAAGAGAGAAAACAAACCAACCTTTCAGTTGAAAGGAATGCTAGAAGAAGGGCAGAATAAGCTTCCACTATCATTTTCTCCGCTTCTTGTTCCCCTTGTAATACAGCTGCCTCGTCGTTCTGTACAAAAACAACAAAACCAGAATTAGAAGACTATGATCAGATGTCTAGTAAACACTAAAGTAGTAGAACACCCCAGAATATTGAAAGTAGACGAGACACCCAAAACATAGAAATAACAAAAATATGTAAAAAAAAACAGAGAGCCTGTTCGTTACATTTTGCAAAATGGTTTATGTTTTTGGAAAGTAGAAACTATCTAGTATGGGCTGATTCTAAGAATACAAATGCTCCACTCTCTGACCTTGGAAAGGAAAAATTCAATTTCTCATTTTTGTTTTGGAAGACAGGCCTTTGTGTTTTCAAAAGAAATCACAATTAAGACAACGAAGCGGATATTTTTATAGAAAATAAGAACATGTCACCCACTGGCAAAATCATTTCTTCTGCACCTCCCTCGCCTGCACCTTGGTTGGCAAGGAAAATAGAGCAGATAAGCAGAATTAGATCCTTGCGGCTCTCCTCTTCAAACCCTTCTGAACTAGGTACATGAACACTAGCTGCTGCAAGCCGTGATCTGGATGGAACACCATTATAAATTAAAAGCGTGACAGTAATAAAATGTGCCAGTATGAATATACAAAAAAATACAAGAAACTACTGTTTAATCTGCAGCACAGGTACTAGGGTGTCAATAATTATATAGCATCTTTCGTTGTCTGAAGTTATTGAGATACAAGTGGCCCAATGATGAAATTAGGACTGGCTTGGAATACAGGGGAAATGTTGAAGATGACAAAATATAACAGAGTTTGGTGTTTTCTTCCCTACAATATATTTTCTACCCTCCCAAGGACTCCATTTCATTGGACCAACCATGGTAATGGGTTCTCTAAGTTGATTTACAAATTGAGGTTAAATATGAACACACAGGGAAAACAATTAAAATGCTCACTGTCCAAAATGTAAAGGAAGGTTGGTTGTTAAGGGGGAATAGAGTACAAGGGTAACAATGTATTGTTCCAATAACAAAAGCTTGAAGAACGAAATGCATAAACAGCTGGACAAAAATGGAGAATCCAAGTTACCTGTTTTGGCCATCTTTCTCAACCAAGTTCACAAGCAGGCCCAAAATAGCAACAAGAAAGTCTAGCTCTTGATCAGTAAGATGTCTATTATTCTGATGGCCAAGTTCAACGCTTGAAGTATTCTCACTTCTCTCGCTGAAGGGAGATGATAATGAGCTGAACAAAGGGAAGTGGTTGGCAATCAAAGAAGACAAGGTCTCCAGTCCTCCATTGGCAGCAATTTGCTGGCAGCCAACAGGATTATCATTTGCCAAGTTCATCAGAACCTGCCAAGAAAGACATTTATGAGTTTATACAGTTCAATGGCTTCACCTGTAAGAAGAATCTAGATGGGGTTGCAATTAATGGAAACAGCATTCTTCTATTATTCAAACACCTGATGAGTATTAATAAACATAAAAGTTACACTGAGAATAATTGAATAAGTCATTGTTGAGAGACAAAATTAAATCATGCGAACAGTAACCAAAGATATATCTTAAGGTTCAGAGAAAGGGACCCTACACCTACATATCATCCAACACAAAGCATCTAGCAATTGTTTTTTAGAGAAACAGAATTTTATTAAAGTAGGAAAACTAATTACAAAGAGTGCATAAGGAATTCACAACCTGAAGAGAAAAGAGAAAATACAATAAAAGACCACTCAAATAATGGTAAGTCAGAAAAGACTCAAAATTCGAAAAATCTAGTCTCACGTCACAGCTGCTAACAAATCCAACTTTATAGAAGAATGACAATAATCTCTAAAATCAGCATAAAAACCAATGCCCATAAGCTGCCCAGAACCTCACCCCTAAAGAGGTTTAAAATATCGGATTGTGGAATTACCTTGACAGCAGTAAGAAGGCAGTCCGCTAGAAGACCGGAACCTTCTCTACCAACAGCCCCTGAATAGGATGTCTCATGTGCCAGATGGTTTTCTCCATTACTTGATGCTTCTTGGCTCATAATCAGCTGCAAAGTGTTATCAAGTTCTCTGTATGCTGCCTCATTCTGTTGCGATAGAGATATCTTTTTCTTGCCAGATAATAGGTCCCACTTGGAAGGTTTAAAATCATCTTCATCAAATGCAAAAGGATCTTGACTCTCCTGTGAAAGATCAATTTTGGAGTCTTCAGAAACATACGATCTTTGACTGAGACCAGAACGTTTC
Organism: Prunus persica; assembly: GCF_000346465.2. NCBI lineage: Eukaryota > Viridiplantae > Streptophyta > Magnoliopsida > Rosales > Rosaceae > Prunus > Prunus persica. The sequence continues at coordinate 2,071,596 of NC_034012.1, forward strand.
CGGGAATCATCATAGCTAAATGCAAAAGGATCTTGACTCTCAGAAAGATCAATTTTGGAGTCTTCAGAAATATAGGATCTCTGACTGAGACCAGCATCCTTCCTAGAAGCACAGCTAAATGTACCGGTTCCACCATTTAAATGCCTTGATGTACCACTGGATGAACCATATCTGGAAGAATTGAGTCCCGTCTTCACTGAATAAGTATCAGTCATGGAGGTGCTGGTAGTTTCCGAACTGGATATAGAATATACAGAGCGAGCAGTGGGCAAAAATTGGCTGCCCTGACATACATCGGAGCTCTTCTCAGAAGCATTTTTACTCCCATTAGAAAGATTTAAAGACTTTTCATCATTGGAGGCAGAAGAGAAATTTTTATGTAGATAAAGACCTAGGAAACAATGCATTAATTATTAGAAAGCCAAAAAGAGTAAGAATCATCAGTAACTCCAGAGATTATAAGTTACCTGATAGAATATTGATGGCACTTATAACAAGTTCTGTAAAAGACACGGGATTTCCTGCAGGATCCAAGTGTCGTTTCATTCCTAGCAAATGGCTCTGTTAAGAAAGCATGGATGCAAAGTTTTATTTCCACTTTCAATAGTTATTAATAATAATAACCCAACATCATAATGCAGTATCAGTTTGAGTTTGTATGCAGTGTGAATTTTACAAACTGAAGAGAAAGAAAAATAAATCATTTTATATGTGAGAGAGAGAGAGAGAGAGAGAGAGAGAGAGAGAGTGTGTGTGTGTGTGTGTGTGTGTGTGTGTGTGTGTCCAACTAACTGACCCTAAATCACATCTAAACATACCTGATTCTCTTTACTCAGGAACGTGGCGTTTTCCATAATCTTCAAACATTTCAAAAGCAGAACCAGGCTCCGCACCATGTCAATTTCCTTTTCCCATGCAGAAGGCGAGCTATCTTTTAACCAACCCTGCATATTAATTACATGCACTTCAAAAAATATACATTTTCCCAACTAACAATTGAGTACCATAAACCCCAGGTTTTGAATGGAAAACCAAGAGAGGATACAGGGGAAACAATTATTTAATGACTACTTTGTTTGGTTACCAACTTATCACAACTCAAAACGCATGATGCACATGTAATAAGGAAAGAAAAAACAAAACTTCAAAAGTAGATATTGAATTGATAAAGCAGTGACTGAACAGTGATGTCATTAGCATACATAACTACTCAAGAAAATCAGGAACGATGATGAACAATAAATAAGCTGACGATAACGGAGGGCAGATAGATAACTGTTCATTATTACTGTAAAGCTACTAATCTGGTGTCATAGTTCATCAATAAACTAAAGAAATATATACGTGAAAGAACACAAGAAACTTGCATCTCTATTAAACTGGATGGAGTAAGGCTGCATGGTGTTATTGCTGTTCTTTCCCATTACATGCATTATTTCTTCACAGAAATTTATGATTTACATAGGGAACCACAACTTCTCATATAAATTATTATTGAAGCAGGAGTAGTAAGTATCTCTCAGAACTGTTTGAAGTATTATGGCCCCTTGGTATTTCTTCCAATATAATGAAACAGACAATGAGATCAAACAAACATACAGGCTCACACCTCCATATCGGAATGGCAACTCACGGAAACCTCAAAGACAGCATCAAGACCTCCAAGCTCTCGTAATTTTTCCTTAAAGTTGCTCCCAGACTTCCTTACTGTACCAGAGGTTTCTGAAAGCACAGTCCAATTAAGAAATGAACCAATCAGGGACAAATCAAACCGGAAAGCGAAAATAATGCAGATGTAAAGATAAAGAAACACATGATAATTACTGACATATCCCAAAGGGTTAAGAAAGAACAATTTGAAAATTTAACGCATAGTCATCGGGAATATCAGAATGTTGCAACTGTACCCTCTACATTGCATATACTAGACTGCATAGTGGATAGTGAACAAAATTGAAAAGCAGTTTATGTAATGATTTGCACTATCCAAAACCCCAGCTAAAAGTTTGACAAGAACTTAACCAAGAAACATCACAGAATTTGAAGTTCTTACTTATAAATTACTTTGCTCTTTACAACCAATAGGAAGCATCAATCTCATGCCTAGATTTCTCGTTCACAAACAATCTAACTAATGCTTGAGATCCAGACTTAATAAAATGTAACAATGTGTATCATAATCAGAAAACCATCAGCTTCAACACAGAACCAGACCTTCAAGAGAAATAGTGGATAAGCAAGCTTTCTCCATAGTCAGCAAAGCTATCCATTTTGGGCATAACTCTGGCTTTCCCATTTCACCATCATCCGCACAACTTGGTTTCAATTCCTTGCAACCTACAAGAATTTCTTGAACTTTGGAAAAGATGGCAGCAGAGCTGGAGTCTAATCTTTTCGTGGTACATTGCGAGATGTCAGCACCCATACGCAATGCTAGAAGCTTCCGTCCAATTTTAGGTGCTTTATCTTCAATAGTGTTTGAGACAATTGGTTTGCAAAACCTAATCAAAAAATTAATAGAGCTTGGTGATTCCAGAAGGTGATCATCCTGACCCTGCAATAGTGAGAGGTGACAAACCTTTAGGATCATTATTAAGAGAAAAAGGAACTTCATTAATGCATATATACTTTTGAAGCATCACAGCAGACACGAGTAGTACCGGGATGCACCAGAAAACAAGCCAAAATAACTCAGAAGATCATATTAGAATCATCACTTGTCAATAAACTAAGTGACTTACATCGCTTGTCAAAACATAGAAAATACTTGTGGCAGCCAGATTGCTGGGTGAATCATCAAAGCTGAGACCCAATATAGCCTCGATTATTGTTTTTGCCATCCTGAAAACAAGGCACTTCAGATCAATGTATTCCCCAAACATGAAACAGCAATTTGGATAGAGAAGGACTTTGCAAAAACTTGTGAACGACAATTTCTAGTAGGCACTCACTACATAGTTTCTAGATTATTGGAGTAAACAGACCCTAAATGATATGCCAAAACACCTGATACTTTGAGATGAAAAAAATTAGCAATCAAATATAATTTTCTAATACATTATCATGTGACCCTAGATACATTCAACACAGCAAGTCATCCACACACTCGGTAAGCAAATTTCAAATAAATTCTACGCATCTCTAACCGCACATCTCCAAAACCTCATTTAAAACTCAAAACCCAATCAAGATGGACTTAAAATACAGAGACACATATCTCCAAGCCACATGCCTTTCAAGAACTACTTCTAATTCGCACACCCCACGTATCCAAAAATCAAATATCCATCAAGAACGACTGAAACTAACATTACCATTACCCATCAAGAAATTCTTGACATTTGACATAACCCCATTTCCAAAATCGAATTTTTTTAATCCAAGAACCCATCCAAAAGTAGTTAAATCAACCTAACCTACCCCTGCGTCCTGAGAAGCCGTCTCTGCTGAGCCGTGCCACAGATAGACAACAAGGACAACAAGCTAGCCCTTCTGATCCGAACTGGCTGACCCTTCCTAAGCCCATCCAAAGCGAAATTGACCTCGTCCACATGCTCCATCATCTCCCCAAATTCCTGTGCCTCCATCAAAGTCGACGTCGCGAGAATTGACGGCGGCCTGGAGTTCTTGACCACCTCCTTTCGAGTCTTGGCTTTCTTGGACCTCCTAACGGCGCCGTTTACCGGACCGTCGAAAGAGGAGCGCTTCAAAGAGTCCTCGGGGACGTAGGGGTCCGAATCAAAGTGGGCCCACTGGGAAGAGGAGTCTTGAGATGAGAAATTAAGACTGCTGTAGAGGTGGCCTTGGGAGCTTTCTTGAGGTTGAGACACAGAAAATCCGAAGGGGTCGTTGCTGTCGTCGTCGTCGTGAACGGCGTCGTTTAACGTTGAGTCGGAATAAGTTCTAGGAATGCCTCCCTTGCGACGACCGTACGTTCTCACGATCATCTTCGTTTATACGGCGGCGTTTCGGCTGCTTCTGCTGTATCAGTTAGGGATGGGCATGTTTGAACGAAAAAAGAAAAGGGCTTTCGGGGAATCAAAAAGATTTGAAATTGAAGGACGGAATTGGAAAACGAAAGAGTTGAGCTGGAGCTAGAGCTATGGCCAGGTCTCTGAAACTCTCAGCTCAAGAAGAAGGAAAAGGAGGTCTTAAGACAAATTGATGAGAGAGAGAGAGAAAACTTTGGGGTTTTTTGGGTTTGAGACCGAAGGTTTTGGTGGCTTCGATTTGATTTGGTTTTGAAAGGCTTTGGGCTGCCGTTGTTTGTGAAATTCTGTGCCCTTTTCTTCTTTTGCCCAATCACCCTTTTCTTGGTTGTATCTATTCGAGGGTATTTGTGTCTTTTACGAAGTTTGGGTCATTTCGAATTCGGATCCTGCTGCTCGTGGGCAGATCGCCCCGGGGGAACTAACTATAAACTGGCGAAAGCACCAGCCACGGGTCGTTTACTCGAGTCTTAAGGTTTAAACATAAACGACAATTGTTTCTATTCCTTTATGATTTTATTAAACAAGTAATACGACATCATCCATTTATTAAACATTCATTCTACTACTCACTTAAGCCATCTCCGGGTGGGGAGGGTAACATTTAGCCCTCTAAAAAATAATTTTATAAAGAATGGTAATGGTATCATGCTACATTTTAATCGTCTCTAGTAATAAAGGGGTAAATTTAATATTTTAATCATTTTTAGTATATTATGTAAATTAATTAATTAATTTAATTAAACTACTATTCATATCCTATTTAAAATATATTTTAGAAGAGAAAAATATTTTGGATTAGGAATTTTGACATCCACGTGTCAGCACATGTATAGATTTATGATTATATTTTTTCTTGTTCTAAAAATAAATTTAAATAGAAAAAGATGAAGGAAAGTTTGTGAAAGAAGGAATTTTTTCGAATTTATAAATTTTTAAATTAAAAAAAAAGGGCTGACCTCGCCTAACCTCTAAGTGACGTAAGTCGGGCCCCATCTAAACAGTACATAGTAATGGATTGTATGAGTATTATACCATAGTTTTTCTTACAATAATAAAATGGAGACTTTGGAAAAACCCAAAGGAGAGAGAAATTTTTTAAAAGAAGTCAAAATGGACAAAATTGCCCTTATTTATTTTTGGATTTCTTAATGAATCCTTTACATTTGCATGTCTTTGATTTGAAAGTCGAGAGGTTTTTCTGTCTTTTTTGAAAAAGCTTTGGCTTTTTCCAAAAGTGAAAGTTTTTTTATGGCTAAAATTCTAAAATATAGTCATACATGGTTGGAAATGAAAAATTTTAGCCCTACACTATTCTTTTAAAATTTAATATTTTGGAAGGATAACTTTATAGCCATCGACTATATTTAGCCACAACTAGAGATGACCTAACATATTAAGTTGATTCTTTTGTTTAATTTTAATGAACAATTTCTTTTAAGAAAAAAAGGACAATATTTTTCACATCATCTCATAATTTCTGCGACCTATCTTACCGATGGCCTGTGCCTAAGTGCGGTTTTAGTAATTGATGGGGATTTGGTTACCATGTTTTTGTTGTTGGTGGTGATGCAAGTTACTGTAGTCAATCACAATACAATTTTCTAGCTAGGGGAGATATGGCTCCATCCGAGCATTTGACAATACTGCCATTTCTTCTTATGAGCCTTTTTTTCAAATGGCAAGTAAATTTGGGGGAAGGGGTTGTGGTGTTTGGGAAGAAAAAATGCAGTAAGAGAAAACCTAATTTTATTTTTTTCTTTAAATTTTTGTTGTGAATTAGAACAACTATTGGGCTCAAAATTACAAAGCTTAAGGCTCAAAACTTGATTAATCCCTTAAATCCAAGTTTTTTTTTTAAATTGAGTTGATAAAAAGTTTTGTAAGAATTTTATTTTGTGAGTTTTCACTATTATGCCCAATATAGGGACCCAAATTATTATTTACAAAAAAAACTAAATGAAATAAACTTTAGAGATAGAGACACACCAAAAGTCTATTTACAACATAACAAAGAGACTTCGAACTTCCTATAAATTACAAAACTGTCATCAATTTCTTAAAACAAGCCCAACTCCAAAACCTCATTGAAAAAACCTCAAAACACTCAACATGACATCAAAGTAATTTAATAATCAAAATTAAATTCAATGGGCCAGCTGTCTTTTTTTGAATTTATTTATAAAAATTAAATAGTGTAGGGTTTATTTATATCACTAGTGCTAAAAATTAAATACCTATTTTATTTTTTTCTTCAATCCTAGTCCTAGCTTTCCATGATCCAATCCATTTGTTGCTTCGGTTACCAATTGAAGCCCTTTTCGATTGGGCTAGCTGCAGAAATATATATGGCCCAGTACATATCGTTTAATTTTGTTTTACGAAATAAAAATGGAAACGACATAAATAAGTTCAACAGGTTGATAATTGGTAGGGTGGGTAAGGTTGACCAGCTTATTTAACCAATAAGTTCAAAGTCATATTTATTATTTTTATTAAAGGTTAGGTGGACCATGATACGTTCATGATAGCATTGATTTCAAATACTTGTTTTCTCAGTGCAAACTCAAATTCTGCATACATTTCCTTCGCTGCAGATACTTATGAGGGGAAATTGATCATTCGAGATAATAAATAAAGAAATAATCAATAAGGTCAGCTTTCATTTTTTGAGTTTATTTATATAAATTAAATGGCATAGAGTTTATCTATAGTATTAATGCTAAAAATAAGTATATGACTAAATATCTCTATTTAAAATGTATCTTAACACATTATCTATTTAAGCAAAAAATAAAAGAAAAAAGAGTGTGTGAAAGAGTGAGTCCAATTTATCTAGGAAACAATTAGGAATATCACCAACTTATATCCTTTTTTTTTTTTGTGGCGATAATATCCAAAGTTTTTTAAAAGCTCAATTGATGTGATATAATTTAATTTGTTTATGTTATGGGTGAGGTTTGAACCAATGATTTTTTTACCAATTAATTCCAATCAAATTTTTTATTGGATTATAGATTTTACAATTTAATCAAATGTACAATGAAGTAGATTGGATTGGATCATCAGTTTGTATGAAAAAATAATAATCACAAAAAAAACTTGATAATCTTTCATTACATATAATACCAAATTCAATCCAATCAAATATCTGACATTAATATATTAATGTATACACTGGATTGGTTCGGTTTAGGTTGAATTTTCAATTCTTAATTTGCTACCCAAACCGATTCAATTGAATTTATATTTTTATGATCCAATTCAATCCGTCAATATTGTTAGAATCAATAAAAATTGGATTAAATTGGATCAAATTGATATGTTTTAACATATTAAGGCTTAGTTTGGGATTGAGATCACTTTTTAAAAAAGTTGCTTCTACTGTGCTTTGAAAATAATTAGCTGTAAAGTAAAGTGGCTCCATGTTTGGTAAACAATATTTTTAAAGTGTTGTTAGTACAAAAAACAGTGTCAAAACTATTTGGTCAAATTTAATATAAAATTGTTATAACTGTGAATAATGACTAAAATAGACATGATGTTAAAAGTGTTATGTACTAATCATGTGGTGGTAGTGGTGGTGATGGAGTGGAGGTGGTGGTGGTGGTGAGGTTGGTGGCTTTGGTTGTGGAGGTTTTGGGGGTGGAGGTGGAGGTGGTGGTGGTGGTGGAGGAGGTGGAGGAGCTGATGGTTGGGGTGGTGGTGGCAGAGGATGAGGAGGAGGAGGATGTGGTGGCGGTGGTTGTAGAAGTAGTGAATGTGGTGGTGTAAGTGGTGGAGTTGGATGTGGAAGTGGAGGTAGTGTCATTTTTTAAAATGAATGATGGTATTTGGGGAATTAAAAAAATTCATTAAATGTTCATATATGCTTCTTTTGAAAGCAGTTTTGAAAAGCAACCTAGAGCCAGCTTTTAAAAGCTGCTGTCAAAAGGCCACTGCTTTTAAAATAATCGGAATATTTTACTTTTATCAAACACCTTAAACTACTTAACTTTAAAGTAAAGTAGATTTTTGACAAAAAAAAAATATCCCAAACGAGGCCTAATTTGGATATGCACTGAACAGCCCTAGTTTAGTAACTCAAATGCTACATGTAACATAAGTACACGTAAAAAAAAGTTGAGATATAGTTTGTGCCCGTAATGTTACTCTCTCTAATTCTTTTTATGTTGAGATGTGCAAACTCTTAAAAAGTATAATTTAATAATAATAGAAAAAACATTCAATGCACAATTTATTTTGACAAAAGTCTATATTCTTTGAACCGTAATAAATTAATACATTCAATATCGCAATTTATTTTGATGGACTAGGTTTCGTCAAAAATAGTTTTTACCAAATTTGTAACGCTTCCACACTACGCGTACACTATAATTGTATATAGTCCCGATCTCTTTGACCACATGGGTCTAAGAAATTGTAGTCACCCACTGTTAGATGTATCCAAAGGTTTAAAAAAATTTCTTAAAAAGAATACAAGAGTGAATGAACCGTTAAATTTACATCCAACGGTGAGTGACCACATCCATATATACTGCCAAAGTGTAAATCTCCATGCGGGCGGGGGCAGTCAAAGATTGAGAATCTAAAACCACAGCCATCTATCGCCATAAAAAACCACAGCCATATATACTGCTAACCAATTACAGTCTGCCACGTACTATACCCCCAAAATCTAATCCGTCAACCGCGTCACCCAAAACTTTCCAAATTCCCAAATTTCCCCAGATTTATGAACTTACAATTCACCTAAGCCCCTGATTTTTTATACACGTCACATTAACTTAATATTTGTGTAATAATAGAAGATCTAGAAAAATAAGATATTTTTGAAATTTCTATTAATAGCATGAGAAAAATATAAATTAGGAAATTGGCCCAAGAGTCGGGTGTCGTTTATTTTATATTAAAGTTTTTATAAATACAATTATCTGACTTACGAATTGCAGTGCTATTTTGACCTTTCGCTATCTGGATCTAGGGTTTCTCTTCTTGACGACTCCTTGTTTTTCATCATCATCATCAATATCACCAAACCCTAGCTTTACCGCCACAATTCAGATAAAAAAACCGATTTCTATTTGTAAAGGCTGGATCACCAATCACGGATCTAAGATCTTCTACTTGAAAATAACCCCTAATTTTTTTTATTTGATTTTTGTTCTCCGAGGATCAGTGATTTAAAAGCAAAAATGGGATTATATTAAGTTTGTTTTTGACGACGACGTTGATTTTGAAAGAAAATCAAAGAAATCGATGATGTGTTTATTGAATGGAACTTTGATGACAAATCAAAGGAGGGGATAAAACTTTCAGGGTTTTTTGGATGGTTTTCGGCCGGTGAGGGAAAATGTATAAGTCGGTGGTGTATAAAGGTGAAGAGTTACTTGGGGAGGTAGAAATATACCCAGAAGAGAACGAGAACAAGAACAAGAACAAGAATTTGGTTGATGAGTTGAAGGAAATCAGAATAAGCTATTTTTCGCAATCAAGTGAGAGATGTCCACCAGTGGCAGTGCTTCATACCATAAGCTCTCATGGTGTTTGCTTCAAAATGGAGTCAAAGACCTCGCAGTCTCAGGACACGCCGCTCTTTCTTTTGCACTCCTCGTGTGTCATGGAGAACAAGGTATAGCACAACAACATTGAATTAAACTGCTCCCAGAAGAAAATGAAAACTCAAGAATGAAAAAAGAAGAAGAAGATATAAGCAAAAGTAATCGAAACCCAGATTCAAATTGAACCTTCTTTCTAAGAAAATATTCAGATTAGAATGAACCCTATCCCTTTTCCTTCATAATGTTATTACAGAACTCTGAACAATTTCACAGGGGACCCATGTGTAATTTACTGTAAATTTTGAAACTTTCTTTGAACCCAGTCAATTTTGCCCCAAATTACATGAGCTGTCTGAACTTTAACTGGTTCTGCATGTTGTTGAAACTGTTTTGAACTGAAGTTGTGGACTTATTTCATAGAACTGAAGTTGAACTTTATTCCTCAACTTACTGAGTTATGTACTATGACAGAAGTCTTTGATGCTAAGAATATACTATAGGTTTTTTTTTGGGTGACAATTTCTTATTGATCTTACTGTACATGTGGTTGCTGGATTCTCTTCCATGGAGAGATGATGATTGCATGAATTATCTTTTACAAGAATGGATAATGTTGATTTGCTGCAGGTGGATGTTTTGAGAAAGAACTCCAGAATTCTGCAGGACAAGTTTTCAGTTCTGTTATCTGTTGGAATGCAGTTTAGAGCGTTTATGAAATGGAAGCATGCAATTGCTCTCTTGTTCTGTTGATCATTTAAATTTTTTTGCGTTAATGTTAATTGGTTTGTAATCGTTTTGGTGTTTTAGAATGTCAATTTTGTTTTGTGCCAATGATATTTGTCATATTGCTCTGCACATCAGTAAAATTTATCCTTTCCTCCTCAAGTTTGATTCTTGTGAATGGTAGTTTGTGCAAACCTTGAGAATGATTTTCATCATGCTTATCCACAGACTGCAGTAATGCCGCTAGGAGGGGAGGAGCTCCATTTGGTTGCCATGCGCTCCAGGAATGGTGATAAAAGGTATCCATGTTTCTGGGGATTCAGTGTTGCACCAGGACTCTACAATTCTTGCCTTGTCATGCTGAACCTTAGATGTCTTGGCATTGTGTTTGATCTTGATGAAACACTCATTGTTGCAAATACAATGCGCTCGTTTGAGGATCGAATTGAGGCCCTACAGAGGAAGATAAGCAGTGAGGTAGACCCACAACGCATTTCTGGCATGCTTGCAGAGATCAAGCGATATCAAGATGACAAGTTTATATTGAAGCAGTATGCTGAAAATGATCAAGTTGTTGAAAACGGGAGGGTGATCAAAACTCAATCTGAGGCTGTTCCAGCCTTGTCCGATAATCATCAACCTATTATTCGGCCACTTATAAGGTTACACGAGAAAAACATTATACTGACTCGCATTAATCCACAGGTATGTAACTTAAGCCCATTGAGCTGCCTTTTTTTCCCTCTTGCCTCATCTCTTAAATTATGAAAGGAGTGTAGCAGTTGATTATCTTCGTCATTTGTTTATCCTCATCTGGTCATTTTGTCATTTTAACATCATCTTGATCGGTTCGTCTGTATGGTGTGGGATACCTTTTGTTGTTTTGTTGAAGTATCTATTCTTTTGCCGTACTTTGTTTCTGCTTCATCATTATAAGGTGTCATAAGTAACGTAGAGTTTCTGTCTTAGATTCGTGATACAAGTGTTCTCGTGAGGTTGAGACCTGCATGGGAGGATCTTCGGAGTTACTTGACTGCAAGAGGGCGCAAGCGCTTTGAGGTTTATGTTTGCACAATGGCTGAAAGGGATTATGCTTTAGAAATGTGGAGGCTTCTGGATCCTGATTCAAATCTGATAAACTCGAACAAATTATTGGATCGCATTGTGTGTGTCAAGTCTGGTAAGCGTAATAATTCATTTATAAATTTGTCTTGCAATTGGAGAGAAAAGTATGTACATTTATCTGTTTAATTAACTTATTTAATTTATTATAATAGGTTCAAGGAAGTCGTTGTTCAATGTCTTCCAAGAAAGCTTATGCCATCCTAAGATGGCATTGGTAATTGATGATCGCTTGAAAGTGTGGGATGACAGAGATCAACCTCGGGTGCATGTTGTTCCTGCATTTGCGCCATACTATGCTCCTCAAGCTGAGGTAAAGGTCTTTGCATTATTGCATATGGCTATTAACTTTGTTAAAACTGCTCTATTGTCAATGATACATGTTTGCTTGAACTTTTTTTTTCTTTATCTTTAACGGATTGTAACTCCTTATGCTATAGGCAAATAATGCCGTTCCTGTCCTGTGTGTTGCAAGAAATGTTGCCTGCAATGTCAGAGGTGGATTTTTTAGGTAAGAAAATAAAACCCCTAGACTGTTTTTATATGAAGCCATTCATTGTTTTATAAGTAAAATAATGTTTTTCTGTTAGCATGACACCACCTTTGGATGTGATGACAGAGAATTTGATGACAGTCTTCTACAAAAGATTCCTGAAGTTTTCTATGAAGACGATATTAAAGATGTCCCTTCTCCTGATGTGAGCAATTATCTAGTTTCAGAGGTCAGTTGCGATTTTTTTTAAAAACTGGAATTCTTTCGGAAAACTCAACCATCACACCATGCTTACCTTTTTTTATTTATGATAATTACACTAATAGTTTTTGGCTCTTCAGGATGATTCTTCTGCTTTAAATGGAAACAGGGACCCTCTTCCTTTTGATGGCATAACAGATGTTGAGGTTGAAAGAAGAATGAAGGTAGTTACAGATTCAATATTGATACATGTACATGTATATTGTTTTATCTGGAATCTGGAAACATTAAGAGATGTACCCTTTGGCTTGACATGGGAATTTTCCACTTTGGCTAAATGTATTTGCATCTGTATATGCAATTTTTGTTAAACTAAACTAAATTTTAACCTGTTTCTTGTTTGTAGGAAGCAACCCCAGCTGCTTCAATGGTATCTTCAGTTTTCACTAGCATAGATCCAAGGCTTGCTCCTCTTCAGTACACAGTGCCTCCTTCTAGCACACTTTCACTGCCAACAACTCAGCCATCAGTGATGTCTTTTCCTAGTATACAGTTCCCTCAGGCAGCTTCACTGGTTAAACCTTTGGGTCATGTTGGCTCTGCAGAACCAAGCTTGCAAAGTTCTCCTGCTAGAGAGGAGGGTGAGGTACCTGAATCGGAATTAGACCCTGATACAAGGCGGAGGCTGCTGATTTTGCAGCATGGCCAAGATACAAGAGATCAACCACCAAGTGAGCCTCCATTTCCTGTAAGACCTCCAATGCAAGCCTCTGTTCCACGAGCGCAATCACGTCCAGGCTGGTTTCCAGTGGAGGAAGAGATGAGCCCACGGCAACTGAGCCGGATGGTACCCAAAGATCTTCCTTTAGATCCAGAAACAGTCCAGATTGAGAAGCATCGACCTCATCACTCGTCTTTTTTCCCTAAGGTTGAGAATTCGATTCCATCTGATAGAATTCTTCAAGAAAACCAGAGATTGCCAAAAGAGGTAATTGGTACTTTGTTGATCTGACTTTAATCCTAAACTTTTATGTTGAGTGGTTGATGTTGCTAGTAATTGGTGAACATTATCAGTGCTAAAAGATTATTGTTTTCCAGGCATTTCATAGAGATGATCGGTTGAGATTCAACCATGCATTGTCTGGTTATCATTCATTGTCAGGTGAGCTATGACATGCACAATTGAATATTAAGATGACTCCCATGGTTTTTTTATTATTCTAGTACAAATTCATTGATGATGCTGTTTTCAATGCTTACATTTTTAAAAACTACTTTTACCAGCAGCAATGTACTATGAAACTATACCATGGAGGTGATTGTTTTCTTTTTTTTTTGGAAGTTGATTAATTGAGTATTAACATCCAATTGTGTTATCATCTCTTCGATTTGAATTTTTATCTAAATGGAGCTTTATTGGTTCTTGTCTTTCTTAACTTGTGTAAATTTTGTTTGCAGTCTTTTTGTTTATATGCAATTATTGTATTTTATAATGAGAGTGGTGTTATATAAAGGGAATGTGAATTTTTGAAGGTGAGGAGATTCCCTTAAGTCGATCCTCTTCCAGCAACAGAGATGTTGACTTTGAATCTGGACGAGCTATATCAAATGCAGAAACTCCTGCTGGAGTTTTACAGGAAATTGCAATGAAGTGTGGAGCCAAGGTATTTTGCGCTGTTTGTCTTGCAAAAGAAAAGTTAGTCTAGCATATTTGCATATATCAAACCTTCGTGCTCCATCTTATTTCTTTTTCCCCTTCCTCCCATTTCTAAATGGGAACTTACAGGTGGAGTTTAGGCCAGCTTTGGTTGCTGGTACGGAACTGCAGTTTTATGTTGAGGTACTTTCAATTCTTTGACTTGCTACGTTGTAATTCCACTTTAGTCTCAGGGATATCATGTTTTGAACTTATCTAACCACAATTTAATGTTCTGTTGAGGAGAGCTCGTGTGTAAACGGCTAGTTAAATAATTTAACATGTCTTTTGATATATGAAACAATTCCTGTGAGTTTGAGACAATCTTTGTACATTTCAACATTTATTTTTCTAAAGACCTATAAGAAAATTGTAGAGATGAGGGAAATTTCTAGTATCTTTGGGACTTCGTCCACAAATTGATAACTTGGTCTCGAAATGAAGAGGGAGTCACATTCTTTTCTTATTAAAATAATCATACTGGAGAGATGATATAAAATGGAACTCTCAATAAAATATTGTTCTCATAGTTAATGCTTTTGCTTTTACAGTACATGTTACTCACTAAGCTTTGGTGATTTATTAATTTTATAAACCAGAAATAGTAAATATATAAGATCCTTATTTCATAGAAATACATTACAATTGAAATGTTGCCTATTTCTTTGTGGAGAGAGATGTCAAATGTGAATGAGCTTAGCCCATTTTTCCTTTTGTAGGCTTGGTTTGCTGGAGAGAAAATTGGTGAAGGAAGTGGTAAAACGAGAAGGGAAGCTCATTACCAGGCTGCTGAGGGTTCTCTAAAAAATTTAGCCAGTAAGATTTCTTATTGTTGTATTTATTGCCACTAGCTAGGGTGATCTGCCATTCTCGGTAGTTCTTATCGTGCCTGTTTGGGGTTGTAGTTGCTGCAGCTTATGATTAGAAAAGCTCCTATCTTTAATCTCTTCTTAGCGGACAATGTGTATGACCATCGTTGACAATGTTTTTGCAGATATATACCTTTCCCGTGTCAAGCCTGATTCTGTGTCCGTTCATGGGGATATGAACAAGTTTCCTAATGTTAACAGCAATGGTTTTGCCGGTAATTTGAATTCTTTTGGGATCCAGCCATTTCCCAAAGAGGAGTCCCTGTCTTCTTCAACTTCATCAGAGCCTTCTAGGCCACTAGATCCTAGGCTGGAAGGCTCTAAAAAGTCAATGAGTTCAGTGTCTACACTCAAAGAACTTGTAAGACTCAAAACTTGATAGTTGGCTCTACTCTCTCTCTCTCTCTCTCTCTCTCTCTCTCTCTCTCCTCTTCCCCCAAACAATTAGATTGCTATTTGCAGTGGCTGAATGATGTTATGATTATTGACGGTTCATGATTTTGTACTACTTCAGTGTATGATGGAGGGCCTTGGTGTAGTTTTCCAACCACGACCTCCACCTTCAACTAATTCAGTCGAGAAAGATGAAGTTCATGTACAGGTTTGTATTTGAGCTCACCTGTGTCTTCAAGTTTCTATATTTCATTGTCTGGAAGTGCAGAATATTATGACCCTTCTCGGAATTCCTGGGTAAACTTTGTTATATGTTGAAAGAAACTACGGAAATGAAACTAATTTTAAGAACTTCAGAATACAATTTTTATATATAATGTGAATTGCAAAGCAGATTCCATTGGTATTGGGATTGCTTTTTTTCTTTTTTCCTTTTCTTTCTCATGTACTGGATCAAGAATAATACATCCCTCTTCACTTGGTTGATCAGTAACAGAAATTAAAAGGTGGTTTAGTTGAGTTTGGTATGAATGAATCATCATCATGAATGCTGATCAGGTCTTTGGGTTTTGGTGCAAAGGGAGAAAATGAGAACTGAGGGTTTGAAAGTTGTTTTGGAGTTCAAGCAAAAAAAACTCGTGAGCTCTGAGAATTGTTTTTGGGCCTTCAACTTCCAAGGGATGTCTGCAGTGAGAAAGTATTAATCGTGTTGGTTGTGCTTTTTAGAAGTGTCGATGCTGGCAGTTGTTTGGGATTTCAAAGCTGCATGATTTTAAGGATAATCTTTTAGTATCCTTGAGGCATGCTTCTTTTTTCTTTCTATAAAATTCTCTGTCGGTCTCATGTTTCAGGTTGAAATAGATGGAGAGGTTTTGGGGAAGGGAATTGGATTGACGTGGGATGAGGCTAAGATGCAGGTAATATATATCTTGTGCTGCAATTGATTACCCTTCTTGGGGCCTTAATTATTTTTAAAATATTTATCTGAGCACCTAAATATTCTTTTCCTTAGGCTGCTGAAAAGGCGCTCGGAAGTCTAACATCAACGCTATATGCTCAAAAACGTCAGGGTTCTCCAAGGTGTGTGAATTCATTAGCTGCAAGTATTTAGTTATTTTCGTCAATTTCATAATGAAGTTTGAACTATGGTTGGGTCAACCAGCCACAGAACCTTGCTAGCACTGTGTTTGTGGGGCTTGATGGTTCAGTTTCAGTTTACTTTACTCGCTCTACAAGTGGTCCTTTGAGCACCAAGAGACCTCATTTTGGAAGAGCATATTAGTTAATTCTTTTGTGACTCAGCTCATGCTGTGTGTCCAGTCCTGGGGTATTTTACAAGCCCAGCAACAAGGTTAAGGAATTATTCTCATTTCTTTCCCTTCTTTGTTGGATTCTTGGAAACATATCCAATTATTTGGTGGGATTTTAGTTCATCTCTCGACTATTTTTTTTTTTTTGGGGTTGATTTCTGTTGCTTCACGTTCACATGGCATGAGAGCTCTTGCAACTTAGATAAACGCTTTTATAGCTCCCGCCAACAACTTAAATCTAGGGTTATGAGGATAATTTGAAAATGAATTGTCTGTTTAGTTTATTCCAAAACTCTCTTGCTTTCTTTGTTGACTTTCTGCAGAATAACAAAATAACACATAGGTCAGACTTTTTCCTTGTCGTCTTGTAAATTTTGTTAGCTGCTAATCAATATCTTCTTTATATGTATATTGTGTATTCTCCCTCCCCTTCTAATTTTTGGTGTTTCTGGTAATGAGAAAAAAGGTCTTTGCAAGGGATGTCCAGTAAACGTATGAAGCAGGAGTTTCCACAAGTTTTGCAACGAATGCCCTCTTCTGCTAGATATCCGAAAAATGCTCCACCAGTTCCCTGAAAGTCATACCACCATTTCATCCCAATTTGGTATAACTACTGATGTGACATGCCTGCAGTACATATTATAGAGAATGGTTAGGACCATGGAGATTCAGAAGTGCCAAATGGCCCTAACCTCTTACAACATGTGGGCTGAAGAAGTCATGTGGACGAGATTGAGCTTGCAGCTTCATTTAAGATTCTTGTGAAAGAACGGGGAGGTGCTTCCGGGCAATAAAGTCCTAACATTCTTGGGGTTTTCTGTCATTGTTGTAACTTGTAACAGTTCCCCCTCCCCAACACCAAATGCTTTTAAGCCATCCTCGCAAGTTTTGGGAAGGCGATGCCGCCTTGTAACTCCACTTTTTTTGTGTGGTTGATGACAGATTCCTTCCAAGACCATTGAAAGAGCTTATGTGGGTCTGGAGATTTGTGACACACTATTGATGTTTATATAGCAGAAGTAGAAAGAAATATGGCTTGGACAGCAGCTTTCGGCTATGCTCAGAGTCACGGCTACGCATAATAGTCACGGCACACACTAACCATTGACAGTAGTTACTGTAGTCCAATTGCCAGTTTTCTTTCAGTGCCCATCTCTGTGGGAATTGGCAATATTATAATGTGTCAATTCTGGATTGTCACCTGAGGTGGAACTGTTTAGTGATGTAAATTGAGACAATGTAATACCCTTTTCACTTGTTATATTTGATGGAGTGGAAATTTTTCAACACATTTAGCTAATGTATTAAGTTTGATTGATCACAATGAATTCTAAGCAGTTTAGCGCAACACACCTGCTGTATCTATGCCGTGCAACGAGCCTTTTTTTTTTTTTTTTTTGGTCGTGCAACGAGCTTATGCTGGCAGAGACACAACACATCTAGGTTTTTTTTTCCTTTAATTAATGGGATGGAGAATTTCGAACTTGGTATTTCTTTCAACTCGGAGAAGAAGGTACATTTAGCATCGGTACGAGGGTAAAAACCTCTATGATTGATGGATCAAATTTAATTAATTATTGATTAAATCAACAGCTCCTAAAATAACTAGCTTATTATTGTTATTTCAATTTAAAAAATACTAAAAGTAAATTAAAGATCAATAATATTTAAAAAAAAAAGTGTAAATCAGTTTGTTGCCAGTTGGTGCTTTATACAATTTGAAGTGGTTGCCCAATATCCATCATCCATCGATCAACCCATGTGTAAAATTTACAGCGAAATTCGCTATTGACAAGGCAAGACTAATTTTCAAATAATGGTAAAAATATTTCTCTTTCTTTTTTGTCGTCCGCCTTCTCCGTTAACTATATAAAAAGGGAAAAAGAGTCAAAATATCAGCTTGCATTAGTTCCCAAGCAAAGCTCTTCTCTCTCTCTCTCTCTCTCTCTCTCTCTCTCTCTCTCTCTCTCTCTCTCTCAGCTCTCTCACATTTAAATACCTTTTACACTGAATCGTCTTTAGACAGAGAAACACATCGAAGAATGGCTTCGTTCGACGCGTTCAGCATTGACGGCGACGATCTCAACGCTTCCAGCAGTCACTTTGACCAAGACGACGTCGTCGTCGAAAACTACACCGACTACGCCGAGTACTCCAGCTTCTCCGGCGGAGCTCCGACTGACGCCGAAGTTACCGCTGACCACGCCGCCGGTGCCTCAACGGATGTTTTCGGATTCGACGATCCGAGCTCCAACTACTCCCACTCGACCCCGTTCGATTCGGTTCCCGTTGAGAACGGTAATGGAAATGGATATGGTGTGGGCGAGCACGCAATCGACGATGACGTTTTCACATCGGACGGTCCCGTGCTACCTCCACCGAGCGAGATGGTGCCTGAGGAAGGTTTTGCTCTTCGTGAATGGCGGCGGTAAGATTCGGATCTGATTCCTTTTGGTTACTTAGTTACTTGTTTTGTGAGTTGCTTTAGATCTGTGAAATTCAGCATCTTTAGGAAAATTTTATGTATTTGTTTTTGGATGTTGGGCTAGTTATAGGTGTTCTCTATTGGAATATGATTAGATCTGTGATTTCCTTTAGTTCTGATCTCGGGAAGAGGTAAATGTTTGTTTTTTAATTGAACTTTTTGGAAAGAGATTGATCAACTTAAGCTTCGGAGGTTAACCATTATACCTTGAAAAAGATCTACTTCCTTACAATACAATCCATGAGGGATTGTTAAGTTCTTACTGTATGTAAACATATAGATCAGTGGTTCATTGTGTGTTTGCATAGATCAGTGGTTCATTCTTACTGATTGTCATAAGGAAAATGCCTTGCACTGGGCATCTTAAAGAACATGATGGTTGTACCGGACATGATATGCAAAATTAATTTTCAGATAGTCATTGTGAGGTTAATCAAAATTCATCTGAGTTTTCATCAACTCAAGGGAAAAAAAAGGGGTGGTTCATTAAAGGCTGCCCTTACGCAGTTTGTTCCAACCATCCTGTCATTAGGAGAAAGACTTAGGTATAACAGTTTAACTGCAACAAACCAATAATGAAGTAACACGTAATCATTGTTGTTGGGACTCGTATCATTTATTAGGGAAATCCGTATCATTTATGTCATGTAACAACATGTTAAATTTAAATACTCTGGTTCCGATCATTTCACTATTGTTTTGTGAAAACGCTGTAGCATGATGATGTGGTAGAATTGTTGTACTTAAGAATTTCTTAGGTTGGTTCAACTTCAAAATGACAACGGTAAGATGATCATAGTTATTTGATCATGCTTTTTGTTTACTAATTTTAACACACTTTGGCTGATCTGCACCAGCAAACTGCAAGTGAAGTGGTGTTAGATTTCCCACTGGAAAATTAATGTCTTATTTGACTTTGCTGGTACAGTCTAAATGCCCTCCAGCTTGAGGAGAAGGAGAAGAGGGAGAAAGAACTAAGGAACCAGATTATTGAAGAAGCTGAGGAGTACAAACGTGCATTCTATGAGAAAAGGAAGCTTAATGTTGAGACCAACAAGGTTGAGAACAGAGAAAAGGAGAAGGTAAATTTTGGAATGCAATTATCAATTACTCTTTTTTTAACACCAGCTCTTGTGTTCTTAATGCTAAGAAATTGGTTCGTATGTGGAGCAGTTATTCTTGGCCAATCAAGAGAATTTCCATAAAAACGCTGACAAGCAAAGTTGGAAAGCAATAGCAGAGCTCATTCCTCATGAGGTTCCCAACATTGAGAAGAAGAGAGGCAAGAAGGATCAGGACAAGAAACCATCGATCACAGTCGTTCAGGGCCCGAAGCCTGGAAAACCCACTGATCTTTCAAGGCTGCGGCAAATACTTTTGAAGCTGAAGCATAAAACTCCACCTCATATGATTCCACCCCCACCTGCACCTGCTAAAGATGCCAAAGATGCCAAAGATGGAAAGGCTCCAGCTAAAGATCCCAAAGATGGGAAGGATGCCAAAAATGCCCAGAATGTAAAGGATGCAGCATCTAAAACTAATGGGTCCTCAGAAGCCGAGGTGCCTGCTTCACAAGCCAAGGATGCCACCTCTAACGGTTCTTCGGATGCACCCGAACAAAGCACTCCTTCTATCGAGGACCTCTCTGCTTAACTCAAACACTTTCATATTTTATTCATCAATTTTATTATTTTGAGATTCAAATTGATCATCGGCTGCCTTATCACTGGCTTCTGTTGCTACTGATTATCGGAATATTGTAATATTTGGTCTCCATTAGCCCTAGCTTTCAGTGTGGAGGTCTTTATATATTTTGATGTTGGATGTGTTGTGTTTGGGATTTGAGACTGTCATTGTTTACACACATTTTATGAATATTACTTTTCTTTTTATCAGCAAGTCTTTTTTCGGGTAATCATTAGAAAGCAGTCTCACGTTTTTATGATGGCTTTTGGGCGTATCAATAACAACGTTTTTGTGTAATAAATCCAGGATCGATGTACACTAAAAAATAATGACATAGCAGTCTTTAACATTATTAGTAAGGCTGACGGTCAATTGAATGCATAGTATTTTTGTCGTGTGGGTACTACAAATTGTGACCTTAAATATTGTAGATTGCATCAGCCGATCACATCTTATCAACTTTTATAAACATTCGAATATGAATTATTGTATGTTGACCAAGAATGTAGATCAAAATTTGGAATTTAGACATTGTAGAATCCATCAAGGTCAACTTGTTTGGGTCTGTTCTTGTTCGCATCTAGGAGAGAAAGGAGTCAAGAGTGTGTATTGATTAATTTCTGTTTCACTATACAACTTTCTTCTCTTCCATTGTACTCTTCTTGAGAAGTACATAAGATAACGATTGAATCAAAAAGAAAAATGAAAACAGCATCAGACTAACATAACATTACAGATTCGCAACCTCAAATTAATTCTGCTCAAACCACCCTCTCGCTTCTCAAATTGGCTAACAAAAGACGAAGAAGCGAAAGCGTGTAAAAGGTTAAGGAAGATAACTGTATGAACCATTGGAATAACTTGTGGTGGACTTGTAAATTCATTTGTGTTTTCCTCTAAATTGCAATAAGTGCATTATTCTTATTCTTCTTCAGCGAGGTGCTACTTGAGTTATAGTGTCAGGGACAGAACTCATCTGATAGCTAGTTGTGTCGGCAGATGATTTTTTACTTGAAGAAGGTCCGCTGAGGCTCCCTGAATTGTTGAAGAAACCTGGGGCTGTAAGTTGCTTCTCATTGATTCTGATGTTTCTTGAGAGCATCTCAACAACTACACTCATCATTGGCCTTCGGCTTGCTGCTGCTTGGGTGCAGAAAAATGCAACCTTCATGTACCTAAGGAGTTCTTCCTCAGGAAATTCCCCCATCTCTGGGTCGACAAGCTCCAATAGTCTCCCTTCTTCATGGAGCTGCCATGCCTATAGAAGAACAGAGAGAGTTGTAAAAGGAAGCAGAACAAGTTCAATATGAAATAAGTCCATGCAGGTAACCACCCGTTGTGTGTGTGGGTTAGAGAAGGAATATCAACTACTTCAATTGAACCAAAAACAATAACTTGCTGTACAATTTCCACCTGTTCTGTAATTGATTGTGCAGCATGTCAATAATTCTCTTAGTAGATCAGATAATTAAACTAACTCGAGCATCTCTCGTTTAACAATTTCCAGTAAGAGTTAATCCATTAATCACCAGAAATGATAAGACCTAAACCCTTATAAGGGGCACAAAAACACGCAAAATAAGGCTGCGAGTATGATGATGGAAAAACCAACTCACCCATTCGAGGAGAAACTTTTCTGTCCCTCCCCAGTTTTCCTTGGCACTGCTTCTGCCACTAACTATTTCAAGAACAAGAACACCGAAACTGTAAACATCAGCCTTCTTGGTTAACTGACCTCCCAGAGCGTATTCTGGTGCTAAATAACCACTGCGGAAAAACAAAACTAAAGCATAAGATGGCAGCTAGTTTCTTTCACTTGCATCTCCAGTATCAACTGGACTGACCCATACGAAGTTACACTAAAACACACTAATCTCTAATTTGCCAAGATCAATTACTGAAGAACACAAAGATCTTTCCCCAAAAAAAAAAAAAAAAAAAAACCTACACAACAGATATCTCCTAATTGAATCAAGCAAGGAAAATGGAACGTTAACAAATGAATAACAATCAACTACAAATATGAAAGTAACGTACGTTGTTCCTGCAATCCTTGTGCTAATATGAGTGATGTTATCAGGGAAGAGTTTAGCCAACCCAAAGTCTCCAATTTTGGGGTTAAAATCTCTGTCTAGAAGTATATTACTAGCCTTGATATCTCTATGGACAATATGTGGCATCAGTTCCTCATGAAGAAACATAAGACCCCTAGCAGTACCCAAGCAAATGGCTGATCTTTTTTCCCAATTGAGTATGATGTTTTTACTCTTTGAACCTACAAACATAAGGAAAACAAATTAGACTTATAGTTCCTTTCCCAATTCAGTCTTCCTTTCATGCTGAAGGATTTGATCAATTACCTAACAATGCACGATCAAGGCTGTTATTCTCAGCATATTCATAGACCAAAACCCGATCCGCTCCTTCAACACAGCACCCAATCAACTCAACAAGGTTTGGATGCCTGACATTTGATATAGCAATAATCTCATTTAAGAATTCACGGACTCCCTGCTTCGACCGAGCGGAAAGTGTCTTCACAGCAACTTGCTTTCCACTTTTCAGGGTTCCCTAGCAAAATGTAGCTAAACTACTAAGATAATATGAAATGGCGTGGACGAATACCATCTAGATATCCTGATTAACGTAAAATCATAATCAACTTTTGGCCTTTACAATATAAGACCAACCACTAAAGCTGCAAAACTAAGAACAAGAAAGAACTCTGTCTTAAAAAGTGACAGAACCTGAACCGAATGGGTGGCTATTATTCTTGATGACAACATGATGAATTACCAAAATCCATGCCCTAGACATTAGCAAAATCTTAATACTGGAAAGATAAAAAATCTCTACTTTTCTCCGATCTAGAACTACAGGTGAGAGTTTCTAGCATACCAAGCAATGTTTCTATGTGTTGAAAACGTAAGATTAGAATTTGAAGTGTTCTAAAAGCGCAAACCCAACTCAAGGTGTCAGCAATCAGATTTCAAATGCTTGATGTAAATAGTTTTGAGACAAGCCAACCCATTCACAAATTTGGAGCCAAAACTACAATATAATTCAAATAACAGATATCATTACTTCTTTATAATGGCTGAAAACTTCCCAACAGAATTATTACGATAAGACGTCTGCAAAATCCAAGTACCTTGTAAACAGTTCCAAAACCTCCTCGCCCTATCTTATTACTGGAATGGAAATCATCGGTCGCCGATCTTAATTCATTGTAGGAGAAAGTTTTAATATTTTCCAGCAAATTTCCTACACAACACAAGACAAAAATGAATAAGAATAATCATGATGATGCAACAGAGTAACATGAACAAAAAGAAAAGTGTAACGGATGGAAAACAGAAAAAGTGGGAGCATTTATTCATGTTCATACCATCAAGATCATGGCCAAAGTGACCAGACCTTCTTTTCCTGTCAGCAACTGAAGTACCAAAGCAGCTACAACCCATTCTTGTCCACAATAAACAACTTCTTCTATCTTCTGGGGTTCTATAATCTAAAGAAAAATAGCTCCACCAGATCAGATAAACCCTGCTAACAAGATTCGGACCGACCCATATTGCCAAAATCCTATGTTTTATAACCAAAAATCATAAATTTTGCCTCATAATATCAGACAAATGAGCATCAAACACCCAAAGATGAAATTATCAAGCTTGTAAAATAAGAAAATCTGATAAAACCCACCTCGTGGATTTGCAGATGGCCAATCAAGTTCGATCCTTGATCTCTCCAAGCTGGGTTTTAGCACTTGTTTCTGGCAGCAACCACGGCGAGCTTGAAATTGTTAATTTATTGAAAAGGATGCTTTTTTGTAATGTAAAAACGAGAAAAAAGAAAAGAAAGGGCAAAGCTTTACTGGCCGTCTTCTTGTTATTAAAATAAAGGAGGTTGGTCCGGCTGTTTTTATCATCACGAGAGTCGTTGCACGAGCTCTGCTTCCTTAGTTGGGCGTGTTCCCATCTCCTCCAACTCTTGTTGAAACTTGAAAGTGACCATTTTTCCCTCTCCGTGTTCTTTGCCTGCCCATATTTGCGTCATTAACTAGTGATTCTCTTTGATGTATGGCATCATAATTGCTTTTTCTTTGTTAATAATGACATCATAAGGTTGTTTCATTCCATTCGACCAAAAAAAAGGTTGTTTCATTCCTTCTGTTTTCAATACTTTGTAAGTGCAGTTTTGGCATGATTGTGTAATTTAAGAAGAGTAATGATACACTTGGGCCATCTCCAGCCAAAGGGTTAAATGTAGTCCGAAGCTAAAAATTTAGCTTCCTAAAATATTAATTTTTTATAGAATAGTGTACGGTTAAATTTTTCCATCTCCAGCCATATATGGCTATATTTTAAGGTCATTCATATTTTATTATTTTTAGAAAGAGGAGTGGAGAGCGCTTTAATGATTAGTTGTTGAAAAGTACATGAATGAGGCCCACTATAAATTTGGGCTATGCCAAAGTTGGGCTATATTTGGTTCGGTTGGAGGGCTAAAGGGCCAAATGTGGCCCTCCAAATTTGGCCAAAAGTTTATTTAGCCCATAATTGAAGATGAGTTTTGCATTAATTTAGGGCTATATTTGAGATATAACCCATAACTGGAGATGGCCTTACTACAGTTTTGAATAAGTTTTCTTGGTCCATGAAAAAACAAGTATTTCCCTTGACATATAGTTTGAATAATGAATAGCTCATAGTAAACAAACAAAAAGTAGACATAAACAGGAGCCATAGCACTGGCGATCCCTCTGACCCAAAACAAAAAAAGGACAATAAAGACTAGTGATCCCAAGACTTACGTGCCTTCTCTTCAATTTCTTGTTTCATATATATATAAAAGACTATAATAAGAACCATTTCATTAAGTAGTCAAATAGTTTCGAATTCAAGTAATTTTTTGTATATATGATTTTTGAATTAAGATAATATTTAAAAACTAAATAATTCGGATTATTAAAATACAATACATGGTGAGACTTACAAATGTGTCTCCCTCAAATGAAGCTGTCTTATATAAAATAGTTAGACCAATTAATTTTGTTATTAAAATGCACCAAAAAAAACGCATCCGTTTTCGTTTTCATTGACCAAGCACTTGACATCAATGCCATGAAGTACCATTATCAATACTTTTGTCTTTTTAGTCTTCGTGTATTTCATCACATTCATGCCTTCCTCTTTTCGTATTCTCGAAACCAAGAACATTTGACCTAAAATTCCGCTTACAATTAGTTTCCATGCAAATTAAATGATGTCTTTAGAAATCAAATACATTTGAATGGATTTTTCGATTTCGAAGTCAAAGTCTCTCAACCAGTAATCTCTTCTTCGTGTAGGACAAGTTTGTAAAAATAAGGGGAACAATTTTAGTAATCTTAAACAAGCTGGATTGGGCGGTGGCTGTTTCATCAGCAATTGTCAACAAATGCCTACGCTATGATTTGTCAGCAGCGACTCCATTTTTTCAACAGTCAGCTTGGAATATAATTGAAGATACATTTGGCCATTTTTCTACCACAAAAACTTGTAATGTAATTTGTCATACAATTTAACATGTTTTGTTGCGTAATGACCATTTTCATTTAAACGTATAATCTTAGTTATTGAATTACAACATAACATATTCATCTAAATAATACTATTTGTCCTAACATGTCTTCAATACAAGAATGCTAGTATATTTGTTTTCTCCTTATAATGGGTTATTTTATTTAAAATTTGGGCTTTTTTTTTGGTCGGGAATTCATATGTGAAGTTTTTTCAGTTTAGGATTTTATGGTTTTAATTTTTTTGTTATAAGGTAGGCCGAAGCCCCAAAAAAGAAACCTAACAAGGCACAACCCAACTATGGGCTCTTCCTAGATCATCATCCAGCAACAAGCTTGAGAGAGAGACAGGAGCAGACTTCCCGTTCGGTTCACGGAACGAATTTGAGGGGAAATTATTTCCCATACCATTCTCCAAGTGATGGGAAATGGAAGATTCTTTTATCACGTTTGGTAATGTTAGGAAAATAATCCGGAGATATAACTTTATTTCCTTTCCCATGTTTGTTTTGAGTAAGAATGGAAAACAAAATTGGTATAAATTTTCAATTATACACATTGTGTGCGTAAGTTTAATATGATATCGCCCATTTCAATAGGAAATGTCCTTAAAAAAAAAGCATTTAATGATATATTGTAATTCTAAATTGTTAATGGGAACAAAATGGTCATGAAAAATGTTTATTTAATAGTGGCCAATTTTCTCAAAATTTCCATGAGGAGGGAAAACAAAACCCAAGTTGGGAGGATGACTTCACTTTTTCCCCCTACTTTCCTATGGCCAGACAACGATTTTCCATACCTAGACTTACCAAACATGAGAAAGCAATTTATTTTCTATCACCAAGTCTTTTTTTCCATGAATCAAACAGGGCTATAGTGATGAAGCTCCAAGAGTAATTCATACCCCAAATTAGCAAGGTGGTTAACCGCTCTATTTTGCTCCCTGTAGATATGAGAGACGTTGCATCTCCAATCACGGATTTTATGGTTTTCAAAGCTGAGAATATCATGCTTCCCATTACCTGTGTCTGCATTGTTTTCAAAAGTTGCTTTTGATTTGATAAAGTCCATCGTCTTATAATTGGCCAACACATGCTAAAAGTCTTAATGGTTTCAATTCTGGCCAATGATTTGCACCATTTAAATAAAACCAATTTGTTCATGTCACCATGTCTGCATTAAAAGTATAGCTTCCTAAATCACAAGAAGGGAGCTTATTTATTAAAAGTAACCCTTTTTACTTACTCTCTAATCACTATTACTTAGGTGTGTCTGAAGTCAAATTATATATATTATATTCAAAGGCAAGGGAAAAGAAAAGTAAACCATTCGCTTTTATACATTTTTCTGGCATTCAATTTCTTACAAATTTGCCAATAGATTTGGTTTGGCCAATCACCAAAAACCCAGTGCGAAAAGAATTCCAGACCTCTAGGCCAAATTCCAACCTTGCTGGGGCCCAGCCAACACAAAAACACCAGAAATCCAAACCCAACAGCAACACCTGCAAATTGGGTTTTGGAATCACATGTCTTGTCTACCACTCAAAACCCTAAAATTGAGCTCAAACTGCCTTTCAAAAGCCGAAAAGGGCAAAAAAAAGGGAAACAAAAGCCAAACCCAAATCCAGTCACTCTCTCACTCAACATATTCAAACATATACACACACTAACCCCACTACCCTCTCTCTCTCTCTCTCTCTCTCTCTTCACACAGTGATATCTGTCGCCTTCAATCGCGACTTTCCACCACTCACATTCTTCTCTCTCTCTGTCTGCTTTGTGATTTGTATATATAATTTTTTTAGGGTTTTGGGCTAATGAGTCTTAAGGAATCTGACGACGAGCCTGTGGCTCTGTCTCTTGAAAGCGATAAGCCCGAAATTGGGAGTATTGAGAGTATTGAAGAAGACGAAGAAGAAGAAGAAGAAGAAGAAGAGGAGCCTGTGGACAAGTCCGGCGATCCCATGGAGGAAGACTCCGTCAGTCCCGCCGCCGTCTTCTGTATTCGGCTCAAGCAACCCAGGTCCAATTTGCAGCACAAGATGAGCGTCCCCGAGCTTTGTCGCAATTTTAGGTAATGTTGAACGGAATTCGAGCTCCAATCTGTTGAATTTTGAGTTTTCTTCGTTGAATTGTGTTCTTCTCTTTTGGGGCATTTGATTGAATTGTACTTGATATTGGTTTTCAAGCGTTATTATGACGATTCATGAATGAAATGAAAAGACTTGTATTGGTTTGAGCTCGCTAGTTGTTTATTCATGGAGAAAAATTCTAAATTTACTGAAATGAAACAATTTTTTTGGTTATACAGTGTATAGTAAGGTGGGAAGTTCACTTGTATCGGTTTGAGCTCGCTAGTTGTTTGTTCATGGTGAAAAATTCTAAATTTACTGAAAAATTCAAACTTTCATATTCCCCCTTTATTCACATTTAGAAAATACATCTTGAGCTTTTCAGTTAATAAGGAAGGCAATAACTGGTTTTCAACATCATGGAAAGTAATTAATGGGCGAAGGTTCATATGGCAATACCTATAACTAGATTAATAAAAACCCAAAATCTCTCACAACATTTCAAGTTTAACCCTTTATCTTTGCTTCCCACCTTACCAGACACTATCACAACAAATTTTGTTTGATTCAGTAAATTTAGCAAGGATAATGGCCACTTCGACAACAATGGATCAAAATTCCCTTCTTTTTTTTCTTTTTTTTTTTCATCTCTTCATTCCGTTTTTGGTTTTAGTAATAATAACTTGCCTTAGTATCAGAGACGTTACAGGTTATCATCTGCCTTTTGGTAAAGATAACCAGAAATCTTGGAAATAAGAAGCATAAGTGCAAAGCTAACTTGAATTTATTGACTTCCTGAATCCCAAACATCATGATACGGCAAATAGCCCTGTTCATCTTACGTACATAGATATTCGTGGAGATTTTCTCGTTATAATGGTCATATTAGTATCTGTGCTCAATATGGATTTGATGAAAAAATTACATATAAACAATTGTATAACAACACTAGATTTTCTGGGTGCAGATTTTAAGAATTCTTAACCATCTGATATGCTTCTCTTGAGGTGAATGATATTTGGGGGTTGTATAATAAATATACATATTTTTGTTTAAATTATATGTTTTCAGTTGCATACACAGGATTTGGCATAATGGGTACTCTTTTTATTTGTTTTGCAGTGCTGTTGCTTGGTGTGGGAAGCTGAATGCTATAGCTTGTGCATCAGAAACATGTGCTAGAATTCCAAGGTTATCATTGTTTGTTTATTGGCTCAATTTCTTAGACCATGAGCGATTGTCTCATGAAATGTGGGATTTATTTAGTTGGATTCAGAAAGCACTATGAAAAGTTAAGAATGGTTCTCTCTAGAATGTTTAAGAATTGGAGCTACTTTTAAGAATACCAGAGCATCTTACTTTCCTTCCTCTGAGATCCAAATGGAGCATTAAGGAATCACTAGAGTGCAAAATCTAGCCAGCCTGGTTGATGGGCATTAAAGCTTGGTTAAGTTTTGGCCTAAGTTTAAAAATAAAAATAAAAATTCTTTCCTAGTATTTAGATTGTATTCATGTATGGTTATGACTTTTCTTCTTTTTATTGGTTTTGCTGTAGTTCTAATGCAAATCCACCTTTTTGGATTCCCATACATATTGTGATCCCAGAGCGACCAACTGAGTGTGCAGTGTTCAATGTCAATGCAGGTATTTTACTGATTTACTCTGCTTTATAAGAGGCTTTAGTTTCTTTGCCTAACTTTGCTTAACTTTGCTGCACAGCAACTCTTTCACAGAATTGCTTGATAACTATGGAGGTTTAATAATCCTCTTTTAAGTACTTTGGGAGGCAAAGCCATATGATTTTATAGATATATGTTTTTGAAGCTAGAGTGAAGTTGCATGGTTGAACATGATTGAGTGTCAATAGTCATTATACGGTTTCCGTAATGCAGAGATAGCTATGCAAGAAAAATGATTTGATGCTTTTAGGGTCATTAATAACTGTTTTTTTGAGCATCCCATAGTTCACCAGCAATCTTCTAGTTCTTTAAGTGTCCAACCCTTTCCCATTTCCTATGGCTATTCTGTAAAGGAATTAAAGCTAGGGCCATGCGCTAATTTGGAAGGGTTTAGGGTAATTTGGAATGATTAGCATGTGTTTTTTATTCAATAGGTTAGTTCAAGAAGTTAGATATATATATATATATATATATATATATATAGTTAGAGTAATTCACTAGTTTTTGGTGATGCCATTTTTTTCTTTCCCCCAAAAAAAACATTGGTTCTAACTTCATGAATTGTTATTGTTACATTGAATATATTTTGCAGATTCTCCTCGTGATTCTGTTCAGTTTATTGAGTGGTCGCCTACTTCTTGCCCTCGTGCCTTACTAATTGCTAATTTCCACGGGAGAATAACAATCTGGACTCAGCCTTCTCAAGTAAGCTAGACTTGCCGCACTGATTTCTCCAAAATCTTGGATACATGAATTTTTCCCCTTACAACTTTTTGATGTGGCTTTTGCCTTTTCCCTCAACATTGCCTTTTCCCTCAACATTTCTTTTTGATTAGCTATTATTGAAATGTTTATTTTGATCTGTCTGTATAGGGGCCAGCTAATCTAGTACGTGATGCTAGCCGGTGGCAACGAGAGCATGAATGGCAACAGGATATTGCAGTTGTCACAAAGTGGCTGTCAGGGGTGTCTCCAGTAAGCAATTTTGTTGGCTTCTACTCATCTGGATTTAAATGCATCTCATTATGTTTATCTGAGTGTATTTTGGCCACTCATATGGATTTAAATGCAATATTTTGGTGTTCTTAATGATTATATCAACTTCCCATTTCATGTCTACTGGTGTCATCCTCTCAGATGATGTCGATGTTCTAATGTTGTTTTTCCCCCTGATCCTGATGAACCAGTATAGGTGGCTTTCCTCAAAATCAAGTGCTGCCTCAAATGCAAAGTCAACTTTTGAAGAAAAATTTCTTTCACAGCAGTCTCAAAATTCAGGTTTTTTTTCTTCCTTCCATTGCAACCTCTCTTAATTCCATTTTTGTTAAAAATACGAAAATTAAAATTTTCATTGTACTGTGTAAGTTTGGGTGTTTCTGATGCAATATTTTGTTTTTTTGTTTCAGCTAGGTGGCCCAATTTTCTTTGCGTTTGTTCTGTTTTCTCTTCAGGCTCTGTTCAGCTTCACTGGTCCCAGTGGCCTCCTAATCAGAATAGTGCTGCACCAAAGTGGTTTCAAACGAGCAAGGGACTCTTGGGTGCTGGGCCTAGTGGGATCATGGCTGCTGATGCTATCATAACAGACAGCGGTGCCATGCATGTGGCAGGTGTTCCAATTGTAAACCCATCTACTGTTGTTGTTTGGGAGGTCACTCCTGGACTTGGAAATGGATTTCAGATAACTCCGAAGATTAGCACAAGCAATGGGGTCCCACCTTCACTAAATCCACCCAATTGGGCAGGTTTTTCCCCTTTGGCTGCATATTTGTTTAGCTGGCAAGATTATTTAATATCAGAAGCAAAACAAGGGCGAAAGCAGACAGATCCAGATTTCAGTGATACTGTACCACTTCATTGCTCTCCAGTTTCAAATTTTTCAGCATATGTGAGTCCTGAGGCTGCAGCTCAATCTGCAACGACCACTACGTGGGGATCTGGAGTTACTGCTGTTGCCTTTGATCCAACTTGTGGTGGTTCTGTCATAGCTGTTGTCATTGTTGAGGGTAATAATTTTGTTTTTTCTGGAAAACCTTTTAACTAAATTCAATTGCAAGCTGTCAGTTGCATTTGTTTGTTCACCTTTTCTTAGTTTTTCCTAATCCAGAGGTACATTCTTCCCAAACTTTTTGTCCTTAAGTTTTTTGTTAGACATCTTTGCAGCCTTATGTTTATTATTTCTTTCCTTATTCTTTACCTTACCTTTGATTCTTATGTGAGATTTTAAATTTTATTCAATGTGACACCTCAGGTAACCCAACACTAGTTTTCTTGGTCTTTTATCTTCGTTTAGTGTTATTTGTCTATCATTTAACTTGAAAATGACCTTTTCTGATCTACAGATAATGGGGTTTAGGAAATTAAGTGATGATGATCTATAATGTTTGTTTGTTAGTTATTTTTATTTTATTTTATTTTTTTGCATAAGGAATAATATTTTCTTATAGATACACGGGAACTATATTAGAAGCATAAAATTCATCATATGATTTTCACCTTTGCAGGACAATACATGTCTCCTTATGATCCAGATGAGGGTCCTTCAATTACAGGATGGAGAGTGCAACGATGGAAATCATCCCTTCAGCCTGTTGTTCTTCATCAAATATTTGGAAACCCTACTTCCAGTTTTGGTGGGCAGGCACCCATGCAAACAGTTTGGATGTCCAAAGTGGACACAAGCATACAACCAACTAATGATTTTAAAAGTCACCAAGCAGCTGCATCAGGAGCAACCTCTGATGCAAGGAAGTCAACTGATTCTAGCCTTGAGAAGTCAAAACGAGTTAGTTTTGATCCTTTTGACCTGCCAAGTGATGTTAGAACACTTGCTCGAATAGTCTATTCTGCTCATGGTGGTGAGATTGCTGTTGCTTTTCTCCGGGGTGGGGTTCACATCTTTTCTGGTCCAAACTTTGCGCCTGTTGATAACTACCAGATTAATGTTGGATCTGCAATAGCTACTCCTGCCTTCTCATCAACAAGCTGCTGCTCAGCTTCTGTTTGGCATGATAGTGGTAAGGACCGTACCGTTTTGAAAATAATACGTGTCCTTCCTCCTGTTGTTTCTAGCAGTCAAGTGAAGGCAAACTCATCAACCTGGGAACGTGCAATTGCGGAAAGGTACTTAAAAGCGGTTAACGTTTGTATATTCCACCCAGACGAACCTTGAGTCCCCAAAATTAGATCTTAATGGATGTTTAAGTTACATCAGATAGAGGGATCAATTTTTTTTCTCTTTCCTTCAATAAGACTGATGATTTTCGTTGCAGGTTTTGGTGGAGTCTTTTGGTTGGGGTTGATTGGTGGGATGCTGTTGGATGTACACAGAGTGCTGCCGAGGATGGCATTGGTAATGGTGGCATGTAATACATGAAATTTAGGAAGAAAAATAAATGACTCCTTTGTATATGCTTTTCTGACCTTGGTATTTGTTTCTGTTGCAGTTTATCTGAATAGTGTCATTGCAGTACTTGATGCAGATTTTCATTCTCTTCCTTCTACTCAGCACAGGCAACAGTATGGTCCTGTAAGTTTTTCTGGCCGTAACATGGGTTATTCAAAATTCTTATGGATTTTACTTTTTCACATGCTTATCTGCTCATGACAATAAGTGACTGTGTGTAATCCTTTTTTATCCACTTTTTTGGGTTCGGGACGGGGATTGGTATGTCATGCACCATTACCATGCCAGTTTCAGTTTCATATCTTTGTTCATTTCTTTTGTTGTTTTGACTAACAAAATTCTCTCCATAATGATGCAGAGCCTAGACAGGATAAAATGCAGGCTACTGGAAGGTACAAATGCACAAGAAGTTAGGGCAATGGTTCTAGACATGCAAGCCAGGCTGTTGCTTGACATGCTGGGGAAAGGAATAGAGTCGGCATTGATTAATCCATCTGCTTTGGTAGCAGAGCCGTGGCAGGCATCTGGTGAAACATTATCGGGCATAGATCCTGAAGCAATGGCTGTTGAACCAGCACTAGTTCCAAATATTCAGGTTTGCTGTTGATTGTTGAACTTTTTAATTTTGTACTTTCATTTTCTCCTGTTAAAGGTTATACACTGAATACATGCAACACTGTCTAAATTTTGATAACTAATCGGTGGTTGTGTTGCATGATATTTTTCTTTCATTCTTTTTTTTAATTGCTAAATGTGACATAGTATAGTGTGGAATCCAGTCATATAGATGCATAGTTGTGAATTAATTTTTGGCCCTCATTTCCATGAAATGAATAGTAGAACTGCTCAAGCTGAGCTTGTTGGGCGTGTAAAGCCCCAGTACTGATATGGAGAGGCGGGTTTTCTTCAAATTTGCACCTTTGTTATTTCCTAATTTTTCCACTGTAATACAGGCTTACGTTGATGCAGTTCTTGATTTAGCTTCTCATTTCATTACTCGCTTGCGGCGCTATGCAAGCTTTTGTCGCACATTGGCGAACCATGCTGGTTCTGCAGGAACTGGCAGCAATCGCAATATGGTGGCTAGTCCTACCCAAAGTTCTGCTTCTCCAGCCACAAGTCAGGGTCAGTATCTCTTAGTCTTCTCATTATGAAAAAATGTAATTGATTATTTCTATTGTTGGGTTCACATGCAAAAAGGTTAAAAAGAATAAAAATCAAGTTATTATGCCCTACATCAGGATTGACCAGATGGGGTTGGTCCTAAATCCCAAACCATTTAGATGTTAGAATATCTTATGATGCATCTAAGGGTTTGTGTGGCATGATTTTTCGTACTCATGTCATGAGACGGTTGCTGATTGTTTTCTTCTCTTATTTTGTCTCCGTATATCACATTGCTTGCAGTCCAGCATTTCTTTGATAATGTAATGCTATATTTTTGCAGGAGGGCAAACTGGAACTACAACTTCCACAGGAAACACCCAGATGCAAGCTTGGGTGCAAGGTGCTATTGCAAAGATTAGTAGTACCTCTGATGGAGTGCCCAATTCAACTCCAAACCCCATCAGCGGACCATCTTCCTTCATGCCAATAAGTATCAACACAGGAACATTTCCTGGAACACCTGCTGTTAGGCTCATTGGGGATTGCCACTTTCTTCATAGGTTATGCCAGCTTTTGCTTTTCTGTTTTTTCTTTCGGCGAACCCAGCTACCTCGTTTTGTTGGGGGTGCACAGAGAAATACTGATGCAAATATGCAAAAGCCACAGCCTGCTGCTCCTGGGAAGGTGGAGGAGGTCAGCTCTGTTACTGTAAAGTCATCGTCAACCATGGTTAGACAGGATGAGGGTCAGGTAGCTCGGGCTGGTCAGATCATACCTGGAGCAAAAGGAGCTGAAGAAGGACCTGCTGGAAGGTCGAGATTGGGTGCTGGAAATGCTGGTCAGGGATACACTTTTGAGGAGGTAGAAACTGATCTCTGCCCTAAACATGACATGTGGCTTCAATTGTTTATATCTGGCTTATATCTATTATTTGATTTGTGAACTGCGAATGGGGTTTCCAACCTTCGTGTCTCATATTCTGAAATTTAAGTGTAACGGCATTTTCAATTGATTGGATAATTCCGTCCATAAAAGAAATCCTAGAATGACATAATGCACCCTGTTGCTGTCCCGTAGGTTAAAGTCCTTTTCCTCATCCTTATGGATCTTTGCCGGCGAACAGCAACCCTGGCACATCCATTGCCAGTTTCTCAGGTGGGAAGCAGTAACATTCAGGTGCGGCTGCATTACATTGATGGCAATTATACTGTACTTCCAGAGGTTGTCGAAGCATCACTTGGCCCTCATATGCAGGTATGGTTTCCTAAAACACCACTGACTATGGTGGAGTTGCATGGGTTCTGCTTTCACTTGTCATCGATAATGTAGGCCTGTGATATTACAATGACCTGGGAGTAAAATAAATGAGGATCAACTTTCTTGCTAACTGGTTGCTTAAAATTCCCTGACGTTCATACAGTAATGTATAGTTTTTATTTTTTGTAAGTGTCAATCACAATCTTTTTCTCTTTCTGATGGTAAAACAGAATATGCCCCGGCCTAGAGGTGCAGATGCTGCTGGTCTGTTACTCAGAGAGTTAGAACTTCACCCTCCAGCTGAAGAGTGGCACAGGCGGAATATGTATGGTGGGCCTTGGTCAGATCCAGATGATATGGGTCCTCAAGATGATACTCCCAAGCTATGTAATTCTGCTGACCCACTTGGTTCCAACTCATTGGAAAGTTGTGAGGTTTATTATGGAGCCCATGGTCTGTGGCCTAGGAAGCGCAGGATGTCTGAAAGAGATGCAGCCTTTGGCTTGAACACTTCTGTGGGTCTGGGGGCATATCTTGGTATAATGGGATCACGGAGAGATGTTGTCACTGCCGTATGGAAGACTGGTCTTGAAGGGGTTTGGTACAAGGTTTGATATCAAAAGTCCATGTATTTTTGTCTCTCCATCTTTTAGTTTTTGGTCCTTTGGATCTTATTTTCTACTTTTATTTGCATGCAGTGCATAAGATGTTTGCGGCAGACTTCAGCCTTTGCTTCTCCTGGTGCTACTAGTCGACCTAATCAAACTGGGCGGGAGACTTGGTGGATCAGCCGTTGGGCTTACTGCTGTCCTATGTGTGGTGGAACATGGGTTCGAGTTGAATAGATGACTAAACTTATAGGTGTGTTCCTTTTCTATTTTTACATGGAACGAGCTCCAAGGTGGACAGACCGTTGCTGATCATTGACAACTGAATGATGCGCCACTTGTTGATAACTGAGTCATATGATGCAGATTGGACATACAGAAGCATTCGTGAAGGTGATCATTTTAGAAGATGATCCTGGTCAGTAATCAAACTCATCATGATCTGATAACACCAGCTATGTTTTTAGTCTTGCTTATTTACAAGTATGGTATAGAACTCTCCGTATCTGCATCTCCTTAGGGTTTATTTTTTTCCTTTTTCTTTTGGGGATGGGGGGAGGATTTAAAGGCGGACCGATTAGGTTACTTTCAGTATAGAATAAGACTATTTTGTTGAGAATTCATGTTGGCTTGAGCAGTTGACCCAGGGTATAGGGTATTCTGTGGCTCCACATCAAACTTGTTACCCATAACAAGCTAGCCTTTTGACATGGACACATTTATAACATTATGATGACTAGAAAGTTCAATGAGTTATGTTGCGCAATTGTTTTTCTTCTGGTTAATGATCATGATTTCACCTTCCCCATTCTGTTAACAAATTAGGAACATTGTAATACCAATCAATAGGTGACCATTAAATAAAACTCAACTATTTTGTGACGCATTAGATTGATTTTTCTTTATTCTTTTCAGGTTTTCGTGTTGCAGGTTGTAAATCCTCTAGCCCCGACCTTGATTTATCCATTTCACTTGTAGTGAGAACATCACATTTGATTTATTAGTACACACGCATGTAAAGCGTAATAGCTGCAGCGGGGAACACAGTTGAGATCATCGTAGCCTCGGGAAACATTTCTCTCATGAGTTTGGTTCTTGATGGACTTGCCCTCTTGATTCATTAGGCTGGCCAGTTTTGTAGTCTAGCGGGCTTTAACATTATTTGGGATAAGGTTGTGATTGTGAGGAAGGCAGGAGGGTGCTTGGTAGGTAGGTTCCTGTTAATTATAATGTAAGCAGCATTCTTGAAGCAAATCAATATATTATATTATAGCCCTTTGGACATATGGGGAAACTCAAGGGGTTCCAGATGAGAGGAGGCCATCTGATTCTGATAGATGATGGGATTATGGTGGTTTTTTGGTTTTGTTTTGGATTCTGCTTGTTTCGTGAATGACTATACGTCTGATGTTTACATGCCATATAAATTTTCTTCCCCATTTGTGACTTCGTGTTAATTTCTTATTTTTCTATTTTTCTGGTCGATTTTCTTTTTCATTGTGTATAAATATGATGTCAAATGTTACATGCTACCAAGATTAACTGTCTAACAACGCAAGACATTTTGATTGGTAAACATCATATTTTGAGCATTCCATCATAATGCAGGACCTGGTTTTTGGTTGAAAATAAAGGAAAAGCATGTTTTGTTTTGGGTTAGAAAAAAATATTGATCTCACCCGCAAAGAATTTCCACAATTACAGATGTCAATGAAGGAAAATGCGGTTTGTAGCACTGTAATCGAGTGCTGAAGTTAATGATCTCCTCCTTAAATAGGGTTACTTTCCAAATTTTCTTAAAAAGAAGGATCCTAAAAGGATTAGGGGTGACCGAGGGGTTTACCTCAGTGTTGAGGTCCCTCCCCCTCCTCCCCTTGGTCACCACTTCGAATCCCAGGAAAAGTATCCCACCTCCCAAATTGCTGCATTTCATAAAATGAAAAAAGAGAGAAGGATTTGGGGTCAATTCCAAAAAAGAAAGTTATGGTTTATATTTTAGGGCAAATCTTCCCTTTTCTATGTGTACGATTTTATTTGACTTGTCTAATACAATTATTAATATCTTTGAATGTATGTTATTTTAATTCCTTATACTTCATATGATATGGGTAGCCCAGCCTCTTCGACATTTAACTCATTCTCATTATTAAAAAACTTTCCTTAAACTTTTGCATTTTACATTCGTTATTTAAATTCAAACCATATGATGGTGCACATACCAATATTGGTCAATCATGCCTAGTTGTTGCAAGTTTTCCAAATAAAATACAGTATACTAACCGCATAAGAGGAACAAGTTGAGATAAAAACCACCTTTTACTTGAGACATTTTCTAAATAGATGGATTCTCACATCTTCAAGCAAACGAATATAATAGACCATGATTGTAAATCATTTGCGATAAAAACAATACACCATGTTGAGATCTATATGATAGGAAGCAATGCATGGCTAAACAAAACCATGACATTTATGGCAAACGACATAAAAGAGCACTACTTTCTCTTTTTCTTTTATTGTATATATGCAGTCTCATCTCCAACCATAGAGATACAGGGCCACATGTAGGAGTTGAATTAGACATGTCAAGACATTTTACTCTGATTTCTACGAAGACTACAAGTCTACAATTATTTAAAAACATTTAAAATAAAAATAAAAATTTCTCATTTAAATTGTCATTAACATTTAATCTTCATCAACCTTTTCCTT
This sequence comes from Prunus persica, assembly GCF_000346465.2. NCBI lineage: Eukaryota > Viridiplantae > Streptophyta > Magnoliopsida > Rosales > Rosaceae > Prunus > Prunus persica. The sequence goes on from NC_034012.1 coordinate 2,110,527, forward strand.
TAACTCTGGAGTACCATTAACTCTCCATTCTCTATTATTTCAAAGCACGAGTGTTAAAAGTAAAATAACCATTATAATCGTTGCAAGTAAAAGCAGAAGGAATATATTTTCCCTCGCGTTTCGGGCACGTAGATAGCCAATGGTCACCTCGCTTCCCACATATTAAACAATGCTTGAGATGGCGCATCCTTCACTTAGGCCACAATCAGCACAACATGAGCCTATAAAGCGGCATCCGCAAATCTTACAAATTAGCTCACAACCCTCGCCAAGAGTTGTGTTTTTTGGGACATGATGTTGGTATAGTTGCGTAATGTGCTCATCCACCTTTAAACAATACATACATTCACCTGTGTGCAATTTGTTGATCTATTGTTAAATACAACAAAAGTAATAAAAATAATAATTTATTATTACTAGTTTTAAAAAGACAATGAATGACACAAGATGATAAAACTCAGAAATAAGTATTGTTAGCACATTACATAGAATAACGACAAATACATAGATATTATGTCAATGAATATATGTAAATAGATTAGTTGCAGGCGCTTTTTTTTTTTTTTTTGGTCCCTAAAATCAAAAGCTTACCAATAAGATTAGGAGGGAGGAGGCTATCTAATCTTTTTTTTTTCCTTTGTTTTGTCTCTAAGATTAATATGTCAAAGAGGTCTAGCCTAATGTAAAAGGACTTTGACAAGCAAACCTATGGTCTTAGATTCAAACTCACATGACACCTTGGTAGTGCTGTGTGTGAGAAACCTAACTCTATTTGTAGTTTGGACTATCGCTTGTATTTAAAAAAGAATTCAAAAGCATACCAATTTCTTCAGGTGTTAGTTCTTCACCCTCTAATTCTTCACCCTCAAATTCTTCAGCCTTTGATTCTTCAGCTTTTCTCTCTGTTTCCATGCAATTACATTGTTAAATACAAAAAGAAAAAAAGAAAAAAAAGGGTGATGTCAAAGAACTTAGAAGAAATAACATCTATGAACCCATCAACAAATAACAATATTATTAAACAGTGGTTATACATCATGCAAACACGAAAACAACTTGGGTGGAGAAATCATCTTTTTAACATATATACAAGATATTATGTCATAAAATAGAGAAGCTGCATGCATTTTTTTCCTTTCTTGTCTCTAAAATCAAGAGCATACCAATAGGATTAGGAAAGAGGAGGCTATCTATTTTTCTTATTCTATCTTGTAGTTTAGACTATTGCTTATATTCACACACAAAAAATATCGAAAGATACCAGTAGGACTAGGAAGGCCCCGGTGTAGAATAAGGAAAGTCTTAATTTCAGTTATTTGTTCTTCATCCATTAGTTCTTCATCTTCATCTTCATCTTCATCTTCATCCATTAGTTCTTCATCTTCATCAATTAGTTCTGTCATCTTTGGTTCTTTAACCTTGATACCGTTTGCATGCAATTACATTATTAATACCAAAAAAAAAAAAAAAAAAGGAAATGTGGTGATGATGTCAAAGAAGTTAGAAGGAATGATCAGCAAATAACTATATTATTATATATCGTCTATCCATCATGCGCACACCAAAATAACTTAACTGGAGAAATCATTTTCAAAAACTGATTCAAAATTTTGACATAATATACATTCTCGAATTTCACCAACAAAAATAAAATAAAAACAACAGTCCAACAACTTCAATTAGCTCCCATAAAATAAAAGAGAAACGCCCAATACAAAAATATTTATTTATTTATTTTTTGGGGAGAAATACACTCAATTAACCAAATGGAGCAATGAACTCAAATAATTTTACCCTAAAAGTATTTCCAAATCAAATAGAACAATATGACTGACTGGAGGCAAGGGCCTTATTAAAAAGAAGAAGAAAAGAATGGGTGATGATGTCAAAGAAGTTAGAAGGAATGACATCTATGATTTCAATAACAAATAACTATATTATTACATATCAGATATCCATCAGGCACACACCAAAATAACTTGGATGGAAAAATCATCTTTGAAAACTGATTCAAAATGTTGGCATAATATATATACTCTAATTACAGCAAAAAAAAAAAGAAAATAAAAACAACACTTTTTTCTTTCTTTCCAAACAATCAAATTTCATATAGTCCTCCTCACAAACCCTGAAAACAATAATCAATAGCATACAGGAGCACTAGGACATAAGGGAGGATATAATAGCAATATTACGTAGTGGAGGCAAGGAAAAAGCATATGTACATACTGATTATTGGTGTATCGCAATTGAGGGAATCATCATTGGCGAGAAAAGGTCCTTTCTGCCGCCGTCCTTATCAAGCACCTCCGACTGGGAATCTAATTTCAAGCAGTCCAAAGATGAGACGTTGTCCATGGCTGTGTTGTGTAGAGCTCGGTGCTTGGGTTTGAGGTTGTGAGAGAGAAAAAACGAGTTTGGGTTTAGGGTGAATTGTGAGAGAAAAAACGACGGGCGGTCTGGGTTTAGGGTGAATTGTGAGAGAAAGAAAGAAGGGTGAACTGTGAGAGAAAGAAAGAAGGTTTGGCTTGATTGAATAACCGACCATATTAATCAGTATTATTTTTTTCCATTTCAGTATCATTAAAAACTAATAGACCCCGCATCTTTATTATTATTATTTTCCTTTCTTTGTCAAGCACGCATGTTTAATAAGCAGGGCATTAATTTCTAGTTTTGATTTTCCCATTTGGTTTGAGATTTTTGTTTTCTCAATTAGAGCAGGAATATTCTTTGGTGATTTTTGTTTTTCAGTTTTCATGTAAGAATACGTTCAGGGATATTTCCTTATAGCAAGTCACATGCATTCAAAAGTCAATAATATGTTACCATGAAGGTGGCCAGGTCTTGAGATACGTCGAATAAGAACGTACCACCTTCAACTCCCAAGTCGCTTTCGAGATCTAGTTGTTTCTCTGCATGTACAAGTAAAGGCCTTTTGTATTTTGCCAGTACAGACAATCCCTCCTAAGGAACAGATAATTGAAAACAATATACAGATGTTTGAAAAGACATCAGAGTTATGCAAACAACATTGTATCTCAGGAAGCCAAATGATCATGCAAGTCTTCAGCCATCACGAATGGATAATTGATTATGCTGATTAAATTAGTACAGATAGAGTTGGATAAGCAGCAATACAATTAAGTCATTGATTCCATTCTTAATTTATTTTGCAAGCTAAATCAGATATTTCTATGACAGTCTGAATCTCATGAAACAAACCTTAATATGACTGGAATTTGTCATAGGAAAGTCATTGATCCCTGATGGACACATTAAAGACTACGAAAACAGACAAGGAAAAATTTGTCAGATGAGGATTATATAATGTCCTATTCATCCTGCAAAATTTCTAAACAGAAATTCATCTTCATGGCATTTGTACTATTCTATTAAAACGTGTGCCACTTTCACTTCTTGAATAGTTTACCTTCAAACCAAGAACACCGGCCTTTAACAGATCCTCAGGAGCAGACGCGTTGAACACGTTTTCAGGAACAAGACCTCCCCAGAAACCTGCCAACAGTTCGTATGTACAAACCAGTAGTTCTCAAAAGTTTTAGTATAATGGCATCCCCAAACATACATACATATATATATATAGAGAGAGAGAGAGAGAGAGAGAGAGAGTTAAAAGGAATAATCAATAAATAACTATATTATTATATATTGGTTATCCATCATGCACACACCAAAATAACTTGACTGGAGAAATCATTTTCAAAAGCTGATTCAAAAATTTGACACAAGTCTAAAAGGCCAAGTCTTCCCTTTTCTATTTGACTTGTCTAATACATTTATTAATATCTTTGAATGTATGTTATTTTAACTCCTTATTCTTCATATGATCTTCTTCGACATTTAACTCATTCTCATTATTAAAACTTTTCTTAAACTTTTGCATTTTACCTTCGTTATTTAAATTCAAGCCATATGATAGTGCACATACCAATGATCATTCATGCCTAGCCTAGTTGTTTAACAAGTCCTTCAATTAAAATACAGTACACTAACCCCATAAGAGAAGAACAACCTTTTACTTGAGACATTTTCTAAATAGATGGATTCTCACACCTTCAAGCATATGAATATATAATAGACCATGTACTGCAAATTGCAATTCATTTGAGATAAAAATAATACACCATGTGGATATCAATATGATATAAGATGCAATATGCATGTCTAAACAAAAGCATTTAAGCATGACATGTATGGCAAATGACATAAAAGCGCTCTCATATTGTATGCAGTCTCATCTCTCCAACCATACAGATACAGGGCCACATGTAAAAGGAGTTCAATTAGACACGTCAGGACATTTTCTTTCCTGAAATGAGTTACTCTAATGTCTATAAAGACTACAAGTCTATAATTATTTAAAAACATTTAAAATAAAAATAAAAATTTCTCATTATTTGTTAAATTGTCATTAACATGTAATCTTCATCAACCTTTTGCTTTACCTCTACAGTACCATTAACTCTCCATTCTCTATTATTTCAAAGGACAAATGTTGAAAGTAAAACAACAAGTATAATTGTTGCAAGTAAAAGCAGAAGGAATATGTTTCCACTTGCGTTTTGGGCACGTAAAAGGCTAGTGTTCACTTTGCTTCCCACAGATTGAACAATCCTTAAGAATGGCACATCCTTTACTTAAGCCACAATCAGCACAACATGAGCCTATAAAGCGACATCCACAAATCTTACAAATTACCTCACATCTCTAGCCAAGAGTTGCTTTCTTTGGGACATGATACTTGTTGCGTAATGTGCTTATCCATCTTTAAACAATATTTACATTCACTTGTGTGCAATTTATTAATCCATTATTAAAGATATCAAAAGTAATAAAAATAATCATTTATTATTATTATTTTATTTTATTTTTAATAAAAAAACTTTCCATTGGTTAAGAGTTTTGGGACTAAATTGAAATTAAGCTTGAAATAATATATATACTTGGTATTTTAAAAAGAATTATACTATCACAAAGGATCTCGATAAGAAAGTTTTTAAGTTGAAGTCATAGCCTACGTATAGTGTGTGTGAGAGTATTCTCTCATTTTTTGTTTTACAAAAAAGATTCATACTATCTCTATTTATTTATGTGAATGATATTACAGTGTTCGCCGGCACTGTCAAATACGTGCTCTGAAAAGAAGTTGGGTCTGAAAATTTGGCAAAACCCGATCCGATTCGAAGAGGAGAAGGAAGCGATGAGCAGCGGTCAAGGTGGACCCCACTCGCTGGCGTTCAGGGTGATGAGGCTGTGCAAGCCCTCATTCCAGGTTGACCCCATTCCCCTTCTCCTCGACCCGTCCGATCTCGTCGTCGGCGAGGACATCTTCGACGACCCAATTGCCTCCGCCCAACTTCCTCGCCTCCTCCACCACTCCCAAGTGTCCTCCTCCGACTCCTCCGATCTCAGCTACCGCTCCAGATTCCTCCTTCACCACCCCTCCGACTCTATCGGCCTCTCTGGCCTCCTCGTCCTCCCTCAAGCCTTCGGGTCTCTCTCTCTCTCTCACACACATATTTACTCTTCTTCATCTGTTAATAAAGTTTTGATTTTTAACTTTGGCAGAGCAATTTATCTAGGGGAGACATTTTGTAGCTACATTAGTATCAATAACAGCTCCAATTTCGAAGTCAGGGACATTATAATCAAGGTAAGGTTTTAATCTCAAACTCTTGGAGACTGAATTATCCATAATTATTTGGTCTATTTTAATTTAGTTCCATTTTTTAAAAATCTTTTATTAATTTTGTAAATTGCAGGCAGAAATGCAAACAGAAAGGCAGAGGCTTTTGCTGTTGGACACGTCGAAATCGCCGGTTGAATCCATACGCGCAGGTGGCCGTTATGACTTCATTGTTGAACATGATGTCAAGGAACTCGGAGCTCACACGTAACTCTCCTCCTCTGTTCTCACAATTCATGTTTTACACTTTTTTTTTTGTGTTTACATGTTCGGGCTTTACAATTTCTTAGGTTGGTCTGCACTGCATTGTACTATGACGGCGATGGTGAGCGTAAATATCTACCACAGTTCTTCAAATTCATCGTCGCCAATCCGCTCTCAGTCAGGACTAAGGTATTGTCCATGCACGCTCCTGGAAAATTGCATGTGCAATTCGAATCACGTTTGTGAAATAACCATTTCATTAATACTAGTGAACTTAAAATCTTGATTTTGATTTTGCAGGTCCGTGTTGTTAAGGTACGTTGAAGTTCACTTAATCTGTTGTTTGTAAGTTTGTAAACTTTGCCACTGAATCCAAGCTTACACATTGTGTTGTGTGTGAGTTATGTGGATGTCAAAACAGGTGTTTCACGGAACAGCATTCCTCATCTATTACTTAGTTTTGTTTGTATAGAAATTCTGCTTTTTTCGCAGCCTAAGTAACAACTCTGATTTTGTTGATAACCGTTTGAATGCCTCTCATTTGTGTAAAATATATGAACTTTGATATAAGCATTTACCTGTTTCAACTTATCCTCCCTAGGAAATCACATTCTTAGAAGCTTGCATTGAAAATCATACAAAGTCAAATCTTTTTATGGACCAAGTTGAGTTTGAGCCCGCTCAGCATTGGAGTGCAAAAATTCTAAAAGCTGACGAACACCATTCCGACAAGAATTCTCAAACACGGTTATGATACTAGTTATTTTGGAATTTGGTTCTTTCTTTTCGATTTTTGAAAATCTAAAACTGATGTTTTCACTCCTTTGAACTTTTGATGGCAGAGAGACATTTAAGCCACCAATTCTCATCAAATCTGGTGGAGGAATTCATAACTATCTTTATCAGTTAAAATCACATGGTTCTGCCCAAACGAAAGTTGAGGGAAGCAATATACTTGGTAAACTTCAGATAACATGGCGCACTAATCTGGGTGAACCTGGTCGCCTACAAACACAGCAAATTATGGGCACTGTGAGTGTTCAATTTTTAACATTGATCCACTACATTTTATTTGATTTTAGATCTGCGTGGAGTTTTATTTTCTTCTGCTATTTCTTTTGAATATTGTCTATTCACAAGTTCATGTTGTAGTCTAACATATATATAAAAATTATATATGTAAGTGTTTGGCTCCTTGTCTGTAGCAATGGCTACTAATGGAATGGGCATATGATTTCCGAATTTTCTTTTGTATTCACTGGAACTGTCATTGGCCATGCTTGCACTTGTTGCATGCCCAAATTGTGTGCCCAATTTTAGTTTATGTGATTATCAGTACGTATATGTTAACTTCCACAGAACGAAGTTAATTTTTATGTTCAAACTCATATGACAAATTCTACAGAAAGAAGTTTACATATGTTTTGAGCTTCAAGTGGATTACTTATCTTCTTGGCATACTCTTTTGCAGCCCATAATACGGAAGGATATTGAGTTGCATGTTGTGGAGGTACCATCTGCCATCAAGTTGGAAAGACCCTTTTCGGTAATTTGGTTCTTCGGAATGTTTTATATGTCTCTTATTACTACATCTTGATTGTCTATATTTTAAATTTACCCGTAGAGGTTTAGTGGCTACTGGACTTTATACTTTGCTCTTTATCTCCTTTGCTTGTCAGTCTTCAGTTCATAGAATTAGTCACAGACTAATTTAATATAATGATTTGGAACTGATGAAGTAAAAACTTCATGCAGCTACACTTGAAGTTAGCAAATGAGACAGATAAGGAACTCGGCCCCTTCGAAGTGTGGTTATCTCAAGACGATTCACGTGAGGAGAAGAAGGTTGTGATTAATGGTCTTCAAACAGTGGTAATGCTTAAGTTATTCAAATTGCCGAATATGCCATAATTGATAACATTTTATGTTGTGTCACGGTCTGCTTCAATATACTATTTGCATCTTAGATAGCATCATTAGTCATAGATGCTCCTAATGTAAAAGTCTAATCTCAAGTCAAGTAAAGCATTTCTTATTGGGCTTATTTGGGTGATTTTCTTTCATTTCTCTATTGCTCAATTGCTTATCTAATTGATTTGTTAATTTAAAATCCATGCACAGGTTTTGCCGAGGGTTGAGGCGTTTGATTCCACAGATTTCCATCTGGTACGGAGAATAATTACACCAGCACATTATGGATTCAGTTTAAATATTGTTGTTGAAGTGATCATCACCATGGAGATGATGATTGATAATGATAATTTCAATATAGAGATGTCAGTACATGTATTGTTGTACTGAGATTAGTTTTCTAAGCTCAGCAACCTAAACTGGTCATCCCCATTCTCAGCATGAATTTTGACCTTTTGCCTAAAGTCACACTTTATTTCTATATTTTCTATCTGCAGTTTTTGAAAACTGATATTCCAGAGAGAAGAAAGAGAAAATAATAAGATGTAATACACATTAAATTTTCCCTAACCACTAGTTGTAAGATTATTTGCTCATCTACCACCTGATTAGATGTTCCATCACATAAGATTTAACCTTTCATCTTTCAATAATATAACATTGAGATTATTAATTTAAAAGAATTTGCCTCTGGTATTTCCATTTTTGTGAGTAATTCCTTGGCTCTTTGCTAATGCAGAACCTTATTGCTACTCAACTTGGAGTTCAGAGGATCACAGGAATTACCATTTTCAACACAAGAGAGAAACAAACATACGAACCCTTGCCAGATTTGGAGGTTAGGTTCTTTTTTTATCTAAGAAAAAAGTTGTTAGATATCTATCTGCTGGTACATTTTTTGTCACTGTTTCATCCAGACACGTAGCGCTGCCTGATTTTTGATGTACTGCATTTGGCATCTAAACTATAACACCAAATGCTTTTGGTTATTGTTCTGTTCTGACCAGCCTTCTGGACTTGGTGCAGATTTTCGTGGATCTGGACTAATCATTTGCTAGTTTTGACCGGTTTTGCTTCCCCTCGTTCATGGGCGATATCAATACAGTGCGCAGAGGCCATGGCCTGCCTCATCAATGGGTTTCAATCGTGTCAAGCAGATCCGAAAGGCAAGCCGCTGATTCAAGTTCGATGATTGGTGATGTTTACCCTCTTTTGGCTTCTGATGGCTAAGCTTCAGTGATGTTATCCAAGTATTTGACGGTTTGATTGCATTGAGGAGCAATTGTAAAGTTGTAAGATTAGAATGACCATAAACGTGCTTTCAAATTTGGTTGTGATTTGTAAGGAATGAAAGTAGTCTATAAAAGAATTCTCTTATGCAATTACATATTTCTGATACAATTGTTTGGAAACTAGTGTTGCATCCCATGAACTTCGCCCCCTTTTTAAGAAGACGTGTTTTTTTTCTCTTTTTTTTCAACTTTTTTTTGTTTGGGTCGGCACACTTGTTGCGCTATGAACCACGCTTTGCTATTTCCCATGTCTTATTACCTATTTCTTATTTTGTATTTGCAAATGAGTACAAGAAGAAATGATTTATGACTTCATGTTTAATAACACATTAAGAATCAAAACATATGTGAATCTATCTTAAAATCCGTAATTTAATACTCTCAAAAGTTCAAAACTATGAATTGGATCAACTGGAAGAATAGAATAGTTGATTCGATTCCAATTCATTACTTCTCAAACTTGTACGTCTACCGATTTCTTACTTCCTCTTTCCAAGTAAAGAAATATGCTATAATCATGTTCTTCTGGACTCAATTGGGCTGCATTATCTAAACTGTTACATTGGATTAGACCGTATTAATTAAGTGGGCTGGTGCTAACACATGGATAACACAAATAGTATTTTGCCTTTTCTTTAAAGTAATACTCCTGGTAAAATAAAAGATAACACGAAGCAAATTTGGAGAGACACTCCTAGAGACCTTCATTCATGTAACAGATTGAGGTCGTTGCACAAGAAGAACGAAATAAAGAAAGAAAGAAAAACAGGGGAATATGTACGTGAATTTCAAATTAAACCAAATCAACACAAGTTCCAACTGATTTTGGGGACGAGTTTTCTGGGTCTTGATTTTTAGGCTGGTGAGCTTGGACCCCATGTTGCCCAGTTGGCTTCACTGCCGACACGTGGCATGTTGGGGACCCTTGATTGGACATCAACCTTGAAATTGGCCCCACACATGACCCCCTCACTGTCAATCCTAGGCATTGCCTTCATCTTCCTGGTTGGATGCTCAAAGCTCATCAACCCTTGCTCACTGTGGAACATGCATCCTACAACCAAAACAATAAAAATTGATTGATCTGCTTCCTCTAAAAGACTAAAATAACCCACCCTCCACAGGAAGAAAAAAAAAAACCAACATTTCAGTGTTAGACATACCAGCTGGAAATGGAGCAAAGGATTTAGCACAGCTTCCTTTTATGACCCCCAAGTTGTCAGAAACTACAACAGAGCCATCTGCTGCAATGCCCCAAAATAGGCTAACCTCTTCATTGGCACCCTGCACAAACAAACCCCACAATCACATCCACTATCCGCACCCACCACACCCCCACCCAGAAAAAAATGATGAATTGATAAAGACACCCTCTACTCTATTTTCCACATTCAAAAGCCTACTTACCAATGCAGCAAATACGGTTCCAGCCGTGCTATCGTAGATGACAAATCCAAAGCTTCCATCAAGATCCTTGAGCACCTGATCCGCCGGGTATGGGCCCCGGTCACGGAGGGTCCGATAGGCCTGCATCACAAACATGGCCTCATTGGTGCATTTGGATAGCCCGTACTGCTTGTTCAGGCTGCAAAGATTGTTCAGGCTCCCCAAGAAAATGCAGTATATATTATCCAAAGAACAAAACAGCCTGCAAGTAATTAATTAGGTTAGGCCAGTTGGCAATGGCAATTGCACACGGTTCGATCCCCTCACCGTACATCAGACTAGTTTCCCATTAGTAAAAAATATTTGAGATGGCCAAATGATATATATACCTCTGTTGAATCGGGTAGGGGTTGTTTGGAGGAACATAGGCGAGCATTGCTGTGTTTCCGAAGCAGACAGAGAAAGCATTGTTGGGATCATGGCAAGACATGAAATCTTTGACAATCTCTTGAGGCCTCTTGGCAGAATTGGATGGGGCAGGGCTGTTGAGCTCCTGTGGTGGCTGCACCACTTCCTTGTTGAATATTGCAAGCATCTTGAAAATTTCACAAACACAAAACAAACTTGAAATGCAAGAGAAACTGCAAAGAGATATACGCAGACGGAGAGAGAGAGAGAGAGAGAGAGAGAGAGAGAGAGAAAGATGTAGTGATGGAGAAGAATGCGTCCTGCTTGAGCTATATATACAAATATTCTAAATATTTTGAGGGAGAGAGAAAGTAGGAAGGTGTGCGTGGCAATATTATCCAAAACTCTCTCTCTCTCTCTCTCTCTCTCTCTCGGGATGAAATAAAAAAAGGATTTTGGTAAAAAAAGAGACACGAAATTGTAGTTGGCAGATTTTATCCGTAGTCCATTAAAATAGGGATCTTTTGCCTTTGCCAAACCCAAACCCAAAAGAAAGGCGTAATTTTTGGGTATAAATATTGTTATGGATAGAATTTAGTAAATTTTTGGATAATAAATCAACAACTAAAACAAAATTAAAAACAACATCCGTTGGAAAAACGGTGGCAAGATGACTGATGGTGTTTACGTCGTTTGGTCATTTGGATAAATATGAAAATTTAGTTGATTTAGGGGGGTATTTGGAAACAGTCAAAATCGTGTTAACCCCTTCCTTATCCACAACAACCAGTCAGTCAGTCTACTCTGTCCGGTGTATCAGCAGCTGCCAGCCAGCAGACAAGCAGGAGGATAATAAGGTGAGAGACAGAGAGGGGCCGACTGTGATCTGAGTCATCCAATCAGTTTTGTCGGTCGCTTTATTTGATTGATTCTTACTATTTTGACTGTTCCTCACGCTACTCACACATCCACGTGGACTGACGGCCTAGATGGGCGCGTGGGCCTACCTAAATGGGTTACCCAAATGTGGTTCTTGGATCCATAAGAACACTCGCACGTAAGATGTTGTGTTTATAATGTGACTTAGATATGCCCATTGATTCAGACCAAAAAAAAAAAAAAAAGATATGCCTATTGATTTTCATGGTAATGTTATGTTACTAACTAGAGCTGGGCAAGTTAAACGATGAACGGGTCGAACTGGCCGAACCGGACTGGTCATCATTCTTGGGGTTCAAAAAATTGGGAATCAAAGACCTCCATTCTGCGAGCAGGTTCGGCCAGCGGATGGTTTCCGGCCAACTGCGTGAGTTCATTTGGTTGCCCAGCCCTGGTACTAACATGAAATGGAGAAGCACAGAAGCTCCTCTAAAGGGAAATCAGAAGTAACATTGCCTAGCAATTAGAGACACCATTCATTTGAATCGATAGCGAGAATGACTTTGAAATTGGGGTGAAGGGAAGTAAAGGCTAGGGACAATGCCAACTAGCTTAATTGAAGAAAGAAGTAGAGAAATTTCACCCCAGAAAATGGGGGAAACAAAGAACGGAATGGACGAGGTGATTAGGCTCAACATGCCTCAAATGAACCAAAGATACATAGATTTGCTATGCAAATGAGAGACCAACTTGAAGCTTGAACTGTCTAAAATGTATATTATATGGTCTGTACACTGAAACAAATCTCGCTTTCATATCAATAGAGACCTAAATGGCCCGAAATTCCTAAGCCAACAAGACATCTCAAGAAACATTGCGGAGAAAGGCACTCGATTAATTTAACATGCGATCCACTCCCTGAGCAACCGTTGCACATCTGAAAAAGTAGTTTTTTCGAAAAGTAGAGCTATTTTACATTACATTAGTACTCTTACGCACTAAAGTCCCTGCTATGGTATTTGTCTTCTGGATAATAAAAGGCATTCACTATGTTGCCTCCAAATTTTCTGCCACTGAGGACATTCCTTGCATTGGCACAACTCCCAGTATCAGAATATTCCAAGAACACCTGCAAGAGTTTGTACATTATAAAGAAAAAGGAAGCCAGATATTTGATAGGCAAAGAAAAAAGAAGATTAAGAGCACAGAAAATGGATGCAGCAGAGTAGTTTTACCTTTCCAACTCCTGAGATATGCTCTCCATGTTGATCCTGACGAGGAATAACAACATTCACCAGAGTTCCTAACCATTCCAAACAAGAAAATTTCTCAGTTCTAATCCTAGTCATAGCGAAATCTAAAAGTGCTTTTTACAACTTCGCTTAACAAAACATCAAATATCTCTGCTTTACAAAAGAGACACATCCACACACACACATGCAATAAATTTTTAACAAAAGCTAAACAGGTTCGGAAGAAAATACCAAATTTGCTGCATTCATCCCTCATGTCTTCTAATATTTCTACATACTCTTCATCATCACCTAATTGATCGGCAGTAATTGCCTTCATCATAATAAGATATAACAATCAGTCAGTTGGAACTATCAAAAATAAACCCAGAATCAGCAGTCTTCTAATATTCCTAAAGATGGATGTTAAACTAACTACACAAACAAAATGCATGTCTTGCAAACTTCATTTTCAACAGTGATACTACCTCAGTCAAGCATAGGACTTTAGTGGGTGTTTCACCACTTGCCATGGTTGCCATTCCACCTCCTAGAAGATTCAAGTCAACAACCTGCAAGGCCATTTTCTACAACCAAAGAAATATATAAATAAGCCAACAATGTATTCGTAAAACATAAACAAGAACCAAACATATGTATTTCTTACCTGCATGGCTATATGCTGTTGTGCCTGTACCAAGATATTTTCTTGTTCTGATTTAGACTGCCCATTGCTGTAAAAAGATTTCAGGCCATCTTAATGGGCTCAAAATAATAAAAGAATCAAGCTTGCACTTTGATTTCAAACAACACCAACCTAGCAGTAGCACGCCTGACCGTTAAAGTTTTATCACCCATTTTTAAGCCGTTAAGGGCACCACAGGCAATGTCTGTCACAGCTGGATCCTGAAGTTCTAGAATATTAGTTGACTAGATTTCTAGGAGTGAACTCCGAGAAGTATATACTACATATGTATTAAAGAGAAGGGAGATGGCCATAAAATCAACCATATCAATCACTGAGTAGACATCAAACATTTGTAAGGTGACAACAATAAAAATCAATAGCAAAGCCTCTAATCCTTGAGCATTTACCTGATAAACACAGAATCCATATCCTTTAGAGTTTCCTGTGTCTTTATCCTTCACAAGGTCAAAACCACGGAGAGGGCTGCAGTGGTCAACTGTGCTGTTAGAATAAGCAACTATGGTTTATCAAAATGAGGAACGGCAAGTTGCAGGAAATTGAAGTCCATACCCAAAGGATTGTAGCAACTCTCTAATCTGTGCTTCAGTGAAGTAGTATGGTAGCCCACCCACAAAGATACGGTCGGGTCCCTCTGCTCCACCAACAGCACTGGTAAACAAATCCAAAATTAGTACACCACAAGACTTTTGCAATTCAACTCTACAAATTTATAAAGTAATTACAAAGAGTATGACACTAAATTAGCTTCAAATTAAGTAACTCATAGTCAACCTACCCTTGTGTGAGCCCAACAGCACCTAAGTTGAGGAGAGGACTTGGTTGGCTTGGACCAAGTGCTGCCGCTAAGGTAGGATTATAGTCTGTTGGCCTTCGTACCCGCACAGCAACCCCCTGATCAATCAAAAGGAGCATGTTAATGAAGAAAGAGTTTCATCCTTTATGACAATTATACATTGATTTTAAACAAAACAAAAAAAGAAACTTAATGATAATCTGAAATTGACATGCCTCGAATATAATCCCATCTAATGCCATTGCATTACTCGCTTCTTCAACCGTTCTCATCTCCACGAATGCAAACTTTTTTTCATGATTAATGTAGACATTTACCACCGCATCACCTGCAAGTTCGGATACTGGAAAACACACTACTCTCAGATAAAACCCATGTAATGCATACTGAACATAGTTAAACTGAGATTGTGATAACACTTACCTGGACCAACAGAATTCCCTCCAATGGCAGCCATGACTTGGCTAAAGAATGTGGCAATTGTCTGTGACATAAAAATGACACTCCTTAAAAATCTTTCAAAGAATGCAAGACAAATCCTTCAACCAAGTAAGAGGGAAATGAAAATTATGGTTTATTTGTAACCCAGTTGGCAATTGGTCATGTAACAACCTATAACAAGCTGCATTATATGCATAGTACATCCTTAGATTCTAGAGTGATAACACAAAAGGCATCAAATTTTAGCCTTGACCATATGTCCACAATAGAATTGAAGCCCTTGCTAGTACTTGGGATAGAATCCAAACGCAAAACCAGAAATATAACCTGCTCATTTGCCAAGGGGGGAAGCCCACCAACATATACCCGACGTGCATGCCTTGTAGCCTGTAAGAGAGAAAGAGACAAGGCAAATGAAAAAACGTCCTTCATGAATTTATAATAAAAAATGTATATATGTAAGTTTATATGTGCACATAGATAATATGAATTTACCTGCTGAGTCATCGCTTGGGCTGGCATCAAGGGAAGAGCCAGCTGTAATATGCAAAAACATATAAAGTTATTCACAAAGATCATAATGAAAAATCAAACTCAAGATTTCATAAAACCTTATACTGGTGAAAGGTGCATACATGCGCTGCCCCAAAAGGTAATACATTTTGTACCACTCCCTGCATCGTTTGTGGAATACCTGACAGTTGTCCTGCATTATTATTATTAACAGAAGGGGAACGGGCAATAACAGAAGGATAAGAAATATAGCTTCAAGGCCAAAACATGTCACAACTACACTGGCAATGTAATACATGTGAAATCCCAGACGTATCTTTTCATTATAAATAAAGCTAATATTTCATACCTAAAATATACCATGAAACAATAAAGTAAGAAACAAATTCCATCATCGCAGATGGTAGGGAAATATCTGTAAGTCTACCAAATGGCAACTGTATCAGTCGAAGGAGAAGAAGATCCAGCTAAACGTTGCATTGGTTCTCCCTTGAACGTAGTCACGCCAACTCAACATCGCCTTCTTACCCAAACCATAAAAGCAAACACAGACAAACAACCACACAACAACAACCAAACAACACAACAATGGCTCTCAGTTTCCACAGTAAACCATTAGAAAAAATAGTTTCTTAGATGCTTAAATAAAATAACAGGAGATCAGGCAACTATAACGAATAAAAGGTGCTACATATTCTTTCACAAGAATCTGGTGAATGAGAAGTTAGCTCCAAACCTGAAACAGCAGCATTAGGCAGCACGGCCCCAGCAGGTGGTGCCATGTCAAAACCACTTGTACGCTTGCTGTAGACAAAGATTTGCAGCAATATTAAAATGGAGCAATGCAGCTTTAAAGACAAAATATTAACAGCGGCTATGTTATGTTTTAATCAGCTAAAGCTTTTGAAATGGGAAATGTTGTTTTGAATCAACAGAAAATGCATAACCTAATCAACTAAAATAATATCCAAATAAGTCATGATACACTGACAAGATCAAGGTGAACGTTTATCTAAAAGTTTTCCTAACCTCTTTGAACGAGAACGGGAAGGAGATCTCTCCCTTGAATGAGAACGAGAACGCGATCTATGTCTATGCCTCCTTTCTCTATCTTGATCATAATCACGATGCCTACAAGACAGAACACACAGAATATGAAATTAAAAAAAATTAAAAAAATTTGTTTACAAACTAACTCCGTGATGCAATTGGGATTTCCAAACAGCATATGGGAACAACTTGGATAACTGAATTTCACTAAAAAGCAGGTCAGACAACTCAAACCATGGTATGTAGTTGTAATTTATAAAATATAATAAGATGCATAAGTTTAACCTGTCGAAATCTTGAGTTCGATTGCGGCGATAGCCATTAAACTTGTTCCTCCCTCTGTCAAATCTTCCACTTCTATCCTTGTAATCCCTTGTATACCGGTCATCATCTTTTTCTCTATCTTGACCGCGGTCTCGCTCTCGCTCTCTAGTCCATGAGCTCTCGCGTTCTGATCGACGAGAATTATGCTGATGCAATAAAAAATATCACTCAGTGATTTGATAATTGACAAAGTAACATATAGAACAGCGAACCGCTATCTCTAAACACTCATGGTTCGTTTCCTCTACGTATTCATTTTCAAATTAACTAATCAATTCGAAATTCTTCCCAATTCTACTCCCTCATTTTAGGAACAGAAACAGAAACATATTCTGAAAATTAAAAAGTAAAATTATACCCAAAACAATTCATCTGATTCAAAAACGGAACCTCGAACATACACAACATTAATAAATTACACAAGCAAGATTAGCGTAAGAAATTAGATCAACAAATTAACCGGTAGAAATTTAGAAAAACACCTTGGTGCCTTCGTAATCAGACATTGTATCTCCGACCTTCAAATCCGAACCCTAATTTTTTGGAAAATCGGTGAAAACAGAACCTCACGAATTGCAAGCTCTGGAAAGGATCTGGGGTATGTGTGAGTGAGGCTCTGCTACAGTAATGGACCCGACTCTTTTTCTTTTTTAGGAATATAAGATGGGCTCAAGGCCCAAACAAAACACCAAAAACAAGCAATACCCGATTGTGGTTATTGGGCCGGATTTGTTCTAGTATTCTAAAGAGAGGTCCAAATTGTTACTCGGCCAGTATTCACTAAAACTTGTCATAAAATTTTTTCCCTTTTTTTGGGGGGTAAATTTCAACTATAAATCTCAACAAGTATCTTTACCATTTTTTTTTATTTTACATTTTAATAATATAAAAAAAAATTTCTCAAAAAGAACAACTTTAATATTCTCTATACACCACTTCATCCTATCTTTTTATTTTTTATTTTTTTATACAAGTGATAATATAAATTATTCTAAATTCATTTAATTTAAAAAACCCGATAGGAGGAATGCGAATTTAAATACAAACAAACAGACTTATTATCTTAATCAATTGGCCTAATTCATGTATCTATCGCATGTAACACAGAGAAAATTTCGTACAAGCCCATATGATAACGTGAGCGCTGACGCACCACCAGTGGCAGTGAACTCGTGGACTATGGTCAGTCACTTGTACGGGTTCCTAATTTAAGTCCGAGGATGGGCCACGGATCGGTGCAAGATAGGTCCACCAGAAAAGGCAGTATTCGGTTTTGGACCGTAGGCGTGAGAGATCTGTGACAACTGGGCCCCACTAGTAGATTCAAGGAGCCCATTTCATTTTCAGCCACCAGCTAATTTGAGGCGGCAATAATGTTATAAATTTGGATTAAAATAAATAGCATGGGTAATTATGTGGTAAAAGATGGACAGTCCCCTTCTATTGAGGGATCCCTCAAATAATTTTATTTGAGGGACGCCCTTTAGGGTACCCTATAATTTTTTTCCCAATGATCCAAACCATTTATTTTTTAGGTCTTCATTTATAGATCATCCTTACAAAAAATTAGACAATCGGAAACCGTTTCGACATCCAATTGTGTCTTACAAAATCAATGAACACGGTGCTTCAAGAAAATGCTAAAATTTCAATAACTTAATTGAGTGGTCAAATGATATCGGATTCAAGTGATTTTTTGTAGAGATGATCTTTGAATGAGTATCTACAAAATAGATGGTTTGGATTAGTGAAATACAATCCGAAGTGGGGCCTACAAAGGGTGTCCCTCAAATAAAGCTTATTTGAGGGATCCCTCAATGGAAGCTCTCTGAAAATATGGATATCTATATATAAAGTAAAAAGCGGAGAATGATGAAATATTCAAAATATCAGAAAATATTTTTGGTTAATTTAAATATTAAAAATTAAAGTTATTAATTAAATGAGGATAATATGGTAAATTCACACTTTTTATATTAAAAAAAATTAAAAGTATAATAAAAATCAAATAATAAATTCTATTTTTATAAAACAAAACTACCCATTATCTTTTTTAATTCTAAAATAAATTTTAATTTTTTTTTTTTATAAAAAAAAAGCCTTTGCGGAGAGGGTAGTTTTAGTGAAAGGGATGGATTGTGGGCTATTTTGAAATAAATAAATTAACTTCTTCTTTGTCCATTGTAAATTTCATGTTTTGGTGCTAAGCATTCTCCAATGAATGAATGCCGCCTTGAATTCTCAGATGAATCATGGCATCTAGTACATGAATAAGATGGTGTTGAAAAGACGACAAATTTGAAGGACAGAGCAGCATACTCATATTGACTTAGATTACTTGGGAAATTTAAAATATTTATAAAAAGAACAATAATATATATATATATAAGGAGCAACTGACCCCATATGGGCATGATTACAAAGATATTTAGGTGAAGAACTTGTCATAAAATGGAATGTTGAACAACTTGTAGCCATAAATAAATTTGTGGAGTGGAACTATCACACTCCATAGTCCATACGGACATCGACACCCTAAGACATTCGAAAGCATACGCCAACTGCTAAATTTGCATGCAGCATTAAAATTTGGCGAGAAAACAAAAGGGAAAGAAATGAATGGAAGATCACTTGCTGCCGTTGATGACTATGTTTATAAGTGAACAACCAAATATGATAAATGTATGTCGTTTCTTGCCCTCCGTTTGATGCCAGTTATAAAGAATAATGTGATGTTAATGATATTAAGTATATGTGTTATAATACGAGTCAACGTATATAATATTAATATTAAATATACGTGTTATAGTATGAGTCAAAAATTTATATAATATCAATTAACATGTATTATGATATGAGTGGATTAGTAACGTTCCGTTACGAGACACATTCACATTATAACATTTGTTTTTTCAGATATTCATCTATAAGTATATAAAAGAGTGTTGAAAGCTATTTTTAGATATATTTTAACGTTTTGTTGGCTGAAAATGGCCACTTGGCCATTTTGTTGTAGACAATATTTTCGTTCTAGATTTTTCTATTTTACGTTTAAAGTCTCGGTGTAAGAAAGTAATTAAGCTCATATTCAGTGGCGTACGGTACGCGTATCCCACAATAACAACAAATCCGTAACAAATATCAGTACGGAATTCTCCGTGTCCGGGTCAAAAACAGCGTGTTTAAATACTACCAAAACCCCCCCTTGTCCTTCATCGACCAAAACTCAAATTTCAATTCTCTATTTGTTTTTTCTTTCATTCTCTGAACCTTGAAACCCAAGTTTTTTCATTCGCCCAGCCTGAGAGCTCCGTTTGGTTGGATTTTATTATATACAGATACAGTGCATGGGGCTGAGTCTGTTTTCGCATGAAGTTTCCGATCTCTGCCTCGGAAAGCCTCCGGTCAAGTCCCTTTCAATCTCCGCCACGGTCGGTGAGGCTTTGTCTGCCCTCAGGCGGCTCGGCGAAAGCAGCCTAAGCGTGTGGAGCTGCGACCACTCCGAGAAAAGCGACAAATCTGAATCTGAAGATTGTCTGTGCGTAGGAAAGGTTTGCATGGTCGATGTCATATGCTTCTTGGGCAAAGAAGAGAACCTGTCTTGCCCTGCCAAAGCGCTCGAGGCTCCGCTTGAGGTTTTGATACCCAAAGGGTCTGCCCTTGTTAGGCATTTGGAACCAAACGCCAGGTTTGTTTCTTTTTTCTTAACTGTTGATTGCCCCATTTTTAAGGATTTGATCATATTCTAAATTTTATTTTATTTTATTTTGACAAAAAGGTAGTTCTTATAGTTTTTTGCCGGATTTTTCACCTTGATTACTGTCGTACGTTTTCATGGTGCAACTTGTGCCGCCCCAAATGTCCATCAGATTTCGTGACGATGGAAATTCGGCAAACTATTTTTCCCTGAAGTTTATATATGAATTGTTTTTTTTCAAAAAAAAAAATATATATATATATATATTCTTTATGATAATAATCTGACTGATTTGTCTTATAAATCTCAGCTTGGTGGAGGCCATAGATTTGATTCTAGAAGGTGCACACAACATTGTGATACCAATTCAAAGTCGCAGGATCACAGCAACAAGAAAAATGCTTCTCCACAGTCACTCCTTCAACACCCTCCACAACAACCGTGAATACTGCTGGCTCACCCAAGAAGACATCCTCCGCTACCTCCTCAACTCCATAGGACGCTTCAGTCCCATCTCCAACAGCCCCATCAACTCCCTCCAAGCTATCAACACCGAAAACATCCTCGCCCTACATTATGATGACCCTGCCTCATTTGCATTGCCCCTTATTTCTCAGTCCCTTGTTCAGCAAACCTCGGTTGCCATTCTTGATGAGTACAGCAGGGTGATTGGGGAGATCTCGCCTTACACCATCAACACCTGCCATGAGTCGGTGGCAGCTGCAATTGCCACACTCTCAGCCGGTGACTTGATGTCGTATATTGACTGCGGTGGCCCTCCGGATGAGCTAGTGCAGTTGGTGAAAGATAGATTGGAGGAGAAGAAATATGGGGCGTTCTTGGAGTTCATGGAAGAAGACTCAACATTGTCATCAGCTTCTTCCTTCTGTTCGACTTCATCGGATGAAGAGTTTGGGTGGGGAAGAAGGTCAGGAGGAGGTTATTCAGCAAGGTTAGTGAGGAGGTCGGAGGCAATTGTATGCTATCCAAGGAGCTCCTTGGTGGCAGTGATGGTTCAGGCACTTTCTCACCGCGTGAGTTATGTGTGGGTTGTCGAAGAGGATGGAACCTTGTCTGGCATTGTTACCTTTGCAAGCATGTTCAAAGTTTTCCAGGAACGTTTGAGGTCGATGGCATAACGCTAGCTGAAGATTTTTTTCCAGCAAGTGAAAAAACTTGCAGCGTCCGCAGTTAATGAGTACAAGTTTTCTTTTGGGACATTTTTGTACTTTGTGGAAAATGGAAATGAAACCTCTGTACATCTTTATGATTTTAGTTATTTTTTGTGTTCAGTTAAACATAAACTAATGCGACAAAATTCAATGTTGGTGGTGAATGAACCTACTAAAAACCGCAAAAGCTTTCATATGGGGAGAGCAATAGAGAGTACTATGAGTCGATGCTGCGCCAGAAAATAAACTGTCTTCTATATTCTTCTCTTGTCATCACTTTTATTTATTATTTTGTATTTATATAAATATATCAAAGACTCGTTGTTTACTGTATTTCGCGAACAGGAAGCTTGACAGAAGGGACAAAATTTAGCAGTACGCTTTAGTTAAAAGTAACGGTGCCTGCTGCTAAGCTCCGATGTGCATAATGATAAGGCTTCTCTTACTTGGACATTGTTGGAATCCATATGAAGTGCATCTTCATACAGCCTCTTTGCCTGCTGCAGCAACTTCACCTTCTCTTTCCCGTTGCTAGGTCGTAGGCGTGATCTTTGCTGTAGTGCCACACCCCATCTAAACAGAGCTGCAGTTTAAAAGTTTTTGAAATCAAACAGAATCAAATAACTTATACACTATGTTCTCTCCAAAAGAAAAAAAAAAGGGAGAGAGAATGAGAGGGGGGACCAGAAACATACCATCTGGTGCATAAACATTTCCCTTGGACATCATGGCATCAAATTTATCAATTGCAGCCAAGAACAGTTCGTCAGCATCAAAAGCCGCTTCCTGAAATCCACAAAGGATACGGTTTAAAGCCTAATTCAACTAAGCATAATGTAGCTCACACGACTGAGTACTAAAACTACAAAAGCAGTTTAAACAATCCATTGATAAGAAAAAAATTTAAAAATTACAAAATTCAAGTCAAGTCTCTTACAGGTCCAATATCTGCAATCAACTGTGCACGGAAGGTGAGAGCAAGACCCCAATTATATAGGGCTCTCACATCATTCGCGTCAATTGATAATGCCATTCTATACCTTTTGCCTGCTTCCACAAGAAGTTCCTCGCACTCTTCACACACGTTAATCAGAACAGATGCAATTTCATCTTTACTGCTGATTTTATCATGCATTCTAATCCATTTCTCAGCAGATAGGGGGTCACTTCTTGCAAGCTGTGTTCTCAACTCACGACTAATCCTCAATTTTAATTCTCCATGAAGAAGGCAAGTGTTGCCTAACTGGCCCACAGCTAGCAAACTCATGGGCTTCATAGATATGGCTTTGGATAGTAATTTGGCTGCCCTGTATAATATGTTCTCTGCACGCTCTTCATTGTGTTTAACTCTTATTAATTCCTTGGCTTGTTTTAGAAGATCATTAGCTTCTCTAATATACCTATCAAACACTATATCATCTGAAACCACTGAAGATGAAAGAGAAGGGAGTTCACTCTCATGTCCAGACAGGTGATCAGCCAAATAAGAATCGTCATTGTGATTTACTTGCTCTTCTCTAAGATGAGACTCGTAAGTCCCATCCTCACTTTTTTCCCTGATATGAGAAGACCTGTAGTCCCCACCAGATTGCTTAAGTATTTGTTCTTGTACAAAGGAAGCTTTACTGTCCATATGCTCCATTCTGACACTTAAATCTACAGAATCAAGTAGAATGTCATGGGATTCCCACGTTTCAGCATGATTGTTATGATCCATCTTCGAAGATATGTGACCATTGCTCATGAATTGCAATCCATTATTCTGATAATTAAACTCTCTTCCAGCTGCAGATCTGTCAGGACCCCCACCCACCTCCTCTGAACTCATCTTATTATTTTCTAAAGCAACTTTGACTCTTCCATTTCCAGCCTCATCAAAACCAGACTTATTTAAGAAATCTTGAGAATGACTCGAATTTACAATTCCTTTATTCTCATGAACAGAACCGAGAACCATTTCATTAACAGAAGGCATCGAACCATTCCCTCGAGATTGATCATCCATCACTTTCTCCACAGCCTCTCGCTTAAAATTATTTTTCACTCTATTAGGCTTGGAATCAGCCAACTTTTCTTTGAACAAACCTCTTATGTACTGAAACAACTCATATCCAATTTGTACGGTCTCTTTCTTTCTTTTACTCAGCTTTTTGTTCTCAACTAAATCAATATTGAACTTACCCAAATTCTCAACAGCATTCCTAGCATTCGACACCAGTAAACTAATAATTTCCATGGCCTTTACATAACTTTCCAAATCAGTAACTGTAATTTCTCTGGAATCAATAGCTTTTTGTACATCGTACTTTAAGTTATTAACTTTATCATCAAACCCATCGAAAATTTCCACCAAGTTCCTCAATTTCTCAGGATAAGCAATTAAGTTTTCTTCTTTTGCCCTTCTCTTATTTGCACTTAAGCTCACTTCACCAACACTTCCACCGCGAACGAAGCCAAATGAAAACCCTATAGCAAAAACTAAAATTGAAGCAGGAAACACGACAACTGAAGAAATCCTAACCCTGGAAATGGCAAAAGCGCATGCAAGGCCTAATAGAAAGACGAAGACATGCTTTTTATCATCGATTCCTATAGAAACCAGAAAATCACGAAACTTATCAGACTCACCAGAGCGGCCCGAGTCGCCGGCGAGTCTCAAATCGTCCCACCCGCCATAACTGGCTGATTCAGAGGCACAGTGAACTCCGACAGAAGATAATCTAGTGGTTCTGGGATAGCAAGACCATTTTCTGTAGGAAATGTGAAGAAAGTTCTGACTTCTCGGAAAATGGAAGAGAAAAACTGACGGTGAGAATTGAGGCTTCGAATAGTGAACCCAGTACTGGGAAATTAGGGTTTTCATTAGGAATTTCTCGGAGGGGAAGGGACTGTACGAACGCCTTTGCTGTATCTCGCATGGCAACAACTAGCACAGCCTCAGCTACGCAGTTAGTCGATGAACTTCAAGTCCATGGATAGTTTCGTGTAACAGTGGGTCATTTTCGTCATTGGTTTGGAGCCTTACTTTCACAAGGTTTCGGTCGGACACATTCTTTATTTCGTAAAGTTTGGGGACCAACTTTGAAATCCTCAAAAAATAAAAATTGAAGGACCAACTGATAAAAGTTATGTTAGCACTTTTTTTTTTTTTTTGGTTATTTTAAAAATAAATCTCTATATATAAAGCAAAAGGCAGAGAATGGTGAAACATTCAAAATACCAGAAAATGCCCTTGGTTAATGTAAACATTAAGAATTAAAATTATTAATTAAATGAGGATAATATGGTAAATTCACAATTTTTCATATTAAAAAAATTAAAATTAAAAGAAAATTCAGATAATGGATCCTATTTTTATGGAATACAACTATCCATTATCTTTTTTAATTCTAAAATAAATTTAAATTTTTTTTAAAAAAAACCTCTCGCAGGCGTAGAAGCGCGTGCAGAGAGGCTAGTTTTGTAGAATAGAAGGATTCCCCTTGCTAATCTCTGTAGGGTCAATAACTTTTTCTTTTCTTTTCTTTTTTGGGTGATCAATAATTTTCTTCTCTGATTATGAGACTTTTAACAAATATAGCTGTTGCTTGTTGGCTGTTATGACAACAGAATCATGTGTATAATTTGTTTTTTAAATTTTTTAGTATAAGCAATGGTCTAAACTATATGGGTTATCACACACATACAATTAAGATGTTATCGGAGTTCGAATTTGAGACTTCTAATTTATAAGTCAAAGCTTTTTTTTACTGGGTTAGATCCCGTTGACACGCCATTTTGTTTACATCCATTGCTTTGATGCTTTCATTTATGAAGAAGTTAAAATCCAAAAAATTTGTTCATACTATGCAATATATAATTAGTTTAGTTCATTATCAACAAAGCCGTTATTCACACGTTAAAAATGTTATTATTTACTTTGTAACACATAATATTTGAAATCTAATAACGGTGTATGTGACCGTCCACCAAAATCATCCATCATGTATTGAACTTGAGTGGAGGTGATTAAACTGTTTGTTAAAAATGGTAATGATTTTTGATCATAAGTGATCTCCCAAAGCAATGTTCCTTTCAATAAGCCGAAGCGAAAGGGGATAGTTTATTATTAGACATTGATATCCCAACAACCAAAAACTAGAATCTACATTGAAACTTCAATTAGCAGCAATGACAATGGTAATTATTCTCTCTAATGATTTTGATCCATGATCATTTTTTGCACAATCATAATCCCTGATGAGCGGCCTGCCACTCATTTGACGGGTCCATAAAAATACTGCTCATACATGTAGTCTGTTTAAATGGGCTTTCTGTATAAAGGCCATATGTTTCTCTTGGGTTTTTTTTTTGGATTGAGCAATCATTTGATTCTTTATGAAATCTAAGCCGTTGATGTCAATGACTTTTCAGCCTTCGAAGTTTGGTATCTAATTAATTATCAGATTTCAGTAATTAATCTCAAATCCTCTCACACTACAAATTTTGAACATGATGTAGAAGACACATGCATATATGGTAAGTATTTTTCATCACAAATAATACATCATTAACTGAAAATTAAGGAACTAATTAGAGATTATAGATGATCTGTTCTGGTCTGATCTGGCAAAGTTTACAGTTTGGATTTTTATGAACATAAAGACAAGTGAGTTGACAGATTAGATTCTTCAAAACTTATATCTAATTGGGAAATCCAACCCAAAAATAAAAAAATTGTGAAGGGTTGATTAAGAAAACCAATTAATCTTTTTTTTATTTGGAAGAGATGTTAGATTCCACTCGTAATAACGACAAGTATGATATACATTTATGATGAGTTTGATATTTAATTGTGACTAAAACATTGTTATAGTAATCTAATTTTGTTATGGTTCGCATGAGTATTTTGTAAATACCTTACCGTTTGTAAGAAAAATGGTATTTGAGGAAAATAAGTTGAAGTCGGAGGGCAAAAGTTGGGTAAGGGCGGGTGTAACGATCATCGGTGCGTGGAGGGAAAGCTTACGAATAGAGAGGGAAAAGTGGCAGACAAAAGCCAAAGAGAGTGGATAAGGCCATCACGGGCCCGCGTTCGTGCGTCTCTATTTCGACGCTCCCTACTTAAAAAAAGAAAAATTAATACTCATAAATTATTATTTAAATTATATTTATGTTTTTAGAAGTTGGGTGGCCACGTGTCGCCTCGCGGTCTCGTCTTCGCTTTCAAGAACAGCATAGAAGCAACACGAAGGCTGAAGGGACTCAGAGAGAAAAGGGAAAGAGAAAGTGGAGAGGAAGTGTGGGTTTTTGGGAGTGGGTGAGAAAATTAGGGTTCTTGGAGGCTGATTGAATATCTCTATCTCCGTGCTTTGTAATTATTTTGACTTTTTTTGTTGTTTTTTATTTTATTTTTCTGTGGAGATGTATATAGCTTCCATGCGAAAGTCATTCAAGGACTCTCTGAAAGTGCTCGAAGCTGATATTCAGCATGCAAATACACTGTAAGTGATCATCTGCTCCATTTGTTGACGATTTTCTTCTGGTTTTGATTCTATGCTTGTGTTTTTTTTGGGTGAAAAATTGCTTCTTTTTTTGTGATCACTTTTTTGTTTATTTTTGTGCTTGAATTTTAGTGTTAAAGGTTTAACTCCACTTTCATTTGTAGTTCATGTTCAAAATGTGAGATTTTTTTCCCTTTCAGTTTGGTTGTTTTGATTTATTTATATCTCGGGTTGTCAATTTAGTTTTTTTTTTCCTTTTAAAAATTCAGTGAACAGCCTAAAGATCAATCCTACCTCTGTTTTGGTTGTGCGAATGATGGAAGAATCACACAAAGTTTTGTTTTTGTTTTCCTTCAAGTAGTGGCAGGATCACAAAGTTTTCATTTTTGCCTTTTTTTCCTTTCTTTTTCGCTCATCTATTGGTTTCTTGTTTCTGGGTCTCTTTCATGAAAACAAAAATAAAATATCTCGGCCTCGCGGTTTCTATGGGTTCAATTATTTTTCACTGACGATATGATTCTGGGAATGCGATTGTTTTTTTAACATTAAAGCGTTAGTTCAAGTGGATATTTATTTGTGCCTTATCCTTATCTGGATGGATTGTCAGAGGAGGAAGAAAGCAAACCAAAATTGTCAGTGAGTAAATAAGTTCACGTGGCCACTGGGTTCCACCTGCTTGGGCTGTTTATTTATTTATTTTTTACAAATAAACCTGCTTGTGGCCTTGTAGTGAGTGTCCCATTCTTTTGGATGCTTCATATTACAATACCACAGTTTGGTCCTATGCAGTTTTTCTGTAGTCTCATTCTTTTGCATACTTCATTGTAGATGATTTATGAAAAAAAATGCTTAATCATAACTTTAATAGACTGTTGCAATTATGCTCCATAGATATTTTATTGAGAGATAGGCAGAGAGGGAGAGAGGGAGTTGTTGGGTTGGTACATTGTATGATTTGCTGATATATTTGGTGGCTTAATCTGATAATTAGTCTTCCGTTTATATTCAAATCCTTATCTAGATGTGTGAGCTGCAGGGCCTCGGATTATCCAAGGGAGTATGATGGTGCTTGTCTTCAGATGAGAATGTCATACAGTCCAGCTGCTCACCTCTTCCTTTTTCTGGTGCAATGGACTGACTGCAACCTCGCAGGAGCCCTTGGGCTGTTAAGAATTTTAATTTACAAGGTTGAAGCTTGTAGCTTCCGATGGCTTCTATTTCTTTGAGTTAGATTCCAATCATGGGTGTGGGTGACCATCGCATTTTGGCTTATGCTACAGGTTTATGTGGATGGCTCAACAACCATCATGTCTACCAAGGAAAGGAAAGCAAGCATCAGAGAGTTCTATGGTACATTTCTGATCTCAGCAGTTTGGCTATTTGTTTTTTGTTGAGCCCTTGTGTGTTTCATTTCTTACTGATGCCTCATTTTGTGGTCAGCTGTTATTTATCCCTCCTTGTTGCAACTTCAGAGAGGTGTCACCGACAGTGAAGATAAAAAGCAGAAGGCGGTATGCGTGGAAAGGTATCGAAAAAGAGATGATGAGGAAAATCGACAGTGTTCTGATATAGACATTGAAAGAGAGGAGGAATGCGGTATATGCATGGAGACAAATAGTAAAATTGTATTGCCTAACTGCAACCATGCTATGTGCTTGAAATGTTACCGTGATTGGTACTCTCTCTCTCTCTCTCTCTACTAGTTCTAGATTTTTTTGAACATTAAAGTTAGCCTGCTACTTTGTGATATTGCTGGTACTTGCCTCGAAAGATTCATTTTTTCAGTCGTACTAAAAAATTATATTGCTTTTTCTATCAAATAGTTGATAAAAGTTTAAGCCCTGCAATTATATGAAAACCATGGGTACATTAGAGGGTCTAATGAAATTTTTTCTTTGATCTGTTGCATTTATGATCATTGGTGCAATTCATTATTGTCAAATTTTTGTTTTCATACTAAATCTTGTTATCAATACGTTTTTTTCACCATGTTATCTTTGTCTGGGGAGTTCTTTTGAAATGCACTCTGGGCAATGGCATCATGAGCATGTTGGTATTAAGTTATGGTAGCTGGAGATTGCATGCAAGAGTGATAATAGTGAATTTTATTTAGACAAGCGGCCCCTAGGTTCAATAGTTAGTTTGCAGGTTTTTTCCTCTCTCTCTCTCTCTCTCTCTCTCTCTCTCTCTCTCTCTCTCTCTCTCCTTTTTTGTCAATAAGATTCAGTGGAAATCAGAGATTCAGCTTTTGCGGCACATACAATTATCCTTTTATTGTGATATGGCCTAGTGAACGATATGCTCTGAATTACCCTGGTGTTTTTCCGTTGGTGCTAGCTTTTACTCTTAATTGATGTCTTGATTATCCATATAGGTGTTTGTTACTATACATTTCAATTCAAATGTTATTTTATATTATATCCTTTACACGATATCCACACAAAATTGTGAAATTCTCTTATGTGCATAGCAGTATGCGCTGTTGGATAGATAAATCATAAATGCAATTGTATTTGATTTAAATCTAGTCAATCCATTATCTCAAACGTATATCGTGTGCAAGCAAAATCTCTCTCTTATACTTTCTTCCTCACAAATGGAATTTTCTGGTTCATGTCTGTGTATATTTGAATGTCCGAAAGTAATGCTCCGTTGACATATTCCAGGCGAACAAGATCTCAGTCATGCCCATTCTGCCGTGACAATCTTAAGAGAGTGAACTCGGGTGATCTCTGGGTATACACTGACTGCAGGGACATAGTGGACATGGAAACAGTGATGAGGGAGAACCTTAGGAGGCTTTTCATGTATATAGATAAGTTGCCTTTAGTTACACCGGATAACCCCTTTGACCCTTATGATTCCCACCTAAGGTGATTGAATCAGAGTCCAAAACCACAATCTCCAGTGGCAATTTAATGAATTAGTTTCTTTTCCTTTGATTACATAAGGACCGAAAATTCATTCGGCGGGTTTAAAGTCGGTATCTTCCCACTCCTGTTCAGAAGACCTCGCCTGAGTTATTTTGTGCTGGCGGGTGAAGTTGAGGAGTTTATAAAATTGTATGTAGTACATTTGTAAATGCTTGTACAGCTTTGATGTTGGCTTAGTCTTTTTAATATACAAATCCTCTCCTTCTTGTTGCTGAGAATTTTCAATTTGAATGGTTTAGACGGCATAATTGTTTTCAAGCAAGCTGATAATCAGATATAAAAGTAATGATTTAAAGTAGGATTATAGAACAATCCCTGGCTCAATGGAGATGGGTGAACACAATGTGATGATAATGCTAGTTGAAGAAGACAAGTTTATGTTTTCTTGTTTGTCAAGGTTTCTTGTACCCTTTTCGTTCTACTTTCCAAGTTCCATTGATAACCTAGTAGGGATACAAAACCAAACCTAGAAGTTGGGAGTTGCTGGGGTTCTGTACAAGAGTGGGCTCTGCTCCTCGGCCTGATCTGGTTTTGTCCTTTTCTTAATGGGCTTCAATTATGTTTTTTATTATTTAAAAATTTATACAAGGGATATTGGAAGGCTGGCTCATTGCCGACGTGGCAAAGTCTGAGTGGATGACCATGTATGAGGTTATGTGGAAAAAGATTTAATTTTTAGTTTCCGTGGCTTTTTTCTGTCTCTGTCATTCGTAGATACGAAAAACATATAAGATTGGAAACCAGTAGGAAGGTGGAAAGGACCCAATTGGCAAAGAAAGTCCAACAAGAAGTTTGTCAATTTACAATTCCTAGCTGTTAAATCGGCCACAGTCCACACATCACAGAAACGCTCTTTTGCCTCCCCTCTCTAATTTTAGTCACCGCCTCCTCCTCTTGCCAATTTTAAACACAATCCAAGTATTCTATACTATTCTTTTAAGTTATTAACCCAACTCAACCCAACCCATAATTTATTTCAATAACAGACAAACCAACCCATCAGATTTATAAGATAACCAGGAAAGGAAGAAGAACAAACGTATTTATATCAGAGGGAGAGAGAGAAACGCAGGAAAAGAGGGAAAGAGAGAAAGAAAGGGTCTCTTTTAGAGAAGGAGAGATGGGAAGAGGGGGACAGGGAAGAGGGGGACATGGAGAGGCAGAAGAGGAGGGAGTGATGGCTACTGACTTTTTTTGGTCTTATACAGATGAGCCTCACGCTTCTAGGCGCCGTCAGATCCTCTCTCAGTACCCTCAGATAAAGGAGCTCTTTGGTCCTGACCCCTGGGCTTTCCTCAAGGTACTTCCACAAACAAGTTCTTTTCATGCATATCTGAGTTTGTTTTTGTGTATGTGATTGGCATTTTGTTGGGTTTTTCGTGTATTGCCTCTGTTCGGTTGTTTTCCATTGGTTTTAGATCTGAGACAATGTAGGTGAGTTCAAAAATATGATTGGGATGATTTTTGCTCCTTTTCTGCATTTGGGTATTGGAAGTTTTCTGCTTTCGGAATTGTATTACGCAATTTCAATGCACGCGTCTCTTTCTAGTTAATTTTTATTATTATTTATAAATCTTTGTATTGAAAATTGAGTATGAGTGCCGGATCCATTTCGAACAGTTAGTGATTTTACAAATTCTACATCGCGTGCAGCATTGCTTGTGCGGAATGACGTGTCATTGTTTCTTACTTGATTGTCAAGTGTCTCTTTCAAGATATAGAAATAAACTAGTTGTCATATGTTGAGTTGGGTAGCCAAAGAATTGAGCTTTCTTCCTAACTGTCCTCTTTTACAGCGACTATGCTGTTCTAAGATGTTATGAATAAATTGGCATGCTGTTGGGGTTTTGTAATGCTATGAATTATGCTTCCTCATACTTTTCGGTGTGAATGGACTCTCAAAATGCACAAACAACCGTATATTGGAGACATGCTGACTCGATTTTTAGAACATAGTTCAACCTACTAATTTGCAGAGTTCTGTTTAAGTCCATGAAAATTGGGTTGTTAATTAGTGGTGAGTTATGCTGCTAATGTACTGGTTTTGGTGTGGTTTTTTCTGATTCGGTTTCCAGAACCTAAATCAACTTGTAAACTGACAGACTTTTGTCAGTCTGGAAACATATGAGTATTAGTTAGTGTTCTGGTTTGAGATAAAATGAAACTTACACTTCTCCATTAGCTGTCTTATATATTTTTTTATTAATGATCTTTGAATGAAATCATGGTGCTGCAGATTACAGTGGTTGTCTTGCTTCAGCTCTGGACTGCCACAGCCCTCCACAATGCAGGCTGGCTGAAGATACTGGCAATAGCCTACTTCTTTGGCTCTTTCCTCAACCACAACCTCTTCTTGGCCATCCATGAGCTCAGTCACAATCTCGCCTTCTCAACTCCAGTCTACAACCGTTGGCTCGGTATTTTTGCTAACCTCCCAATCGGTGTTCCCATGTCCGTCACCTTCCAAAAATATCACCTTGAGCACCACCGTTTTCAAGGAGTAGACGGAATTGATATGGACATCCCGAGCAAGGTTGAAGCCCATTTGGTGACAAATGTAGTCAACAAAGCCATATGGGTTCTCCTTCAACTCTTCTTCTATGCTTTTCGGCCTGTGTTTCTCAAACCAAAGCCCCCTGGTTGTTGGGAGTTCCTCAACCTTTTCATTCAGATAGCCCTTGATGTTTCCATGGTCTATTTTTGTGGGTGGAAATCTTTTGCTTATTTGATCCTCTCTACATTTGTTGGGGGTGGGATGCACCCAATGGCTGGTCACTTCATTTCAGAGCATTATGTCTTCAACCCTGATCAGGAGACATATTCTTACTATGGCCCTCTTAATCTCCTCACTTGGAGCGTGGGGTACCACAACGAGCACCATGATTTCCCCAGAATTCCTGGGAGCAAGCTCCATAAGGTGAAGGGCATTGCACCAGAATACTATGAGGGTTTGGAGTCATATAAATCTTGGAGCCAAGTCATCTACATGTACATAATGGATCGAACAGTCGGGCCGTTCAGTCGAATGAAGAGAAATCCATCAAAATCTGAATAGACACTCTTCTCCAAAATTTCTACCGTTTTGTATCCTTTCCTGGTTCTTTATGGGTTACTGGTTTTTCCTTTCTTATTTGCTTTTGTTTGTAACATTTTTCCTTGAATTACATTGTTTGTAACATTTGAGGAGTGAGATCTTATATTGTATTGTAGTATAGACTTTAGACTGAGCAACAGGAAGTTATTTATTCATTTATTAGCAATTGGGAAAGAACATTTGTTTAAGTTATGAACTACATTATAAATAGATAAAGTTAGTTCATATTTTTCTCTTGCTTTTGTCTTTATTCTCTTCATTCTAAAGATGGAAAATAGATTTTATTTAACCAAAAGAAGTAAACTGAGGTAGCAAAACAGACTCCATACAGAACCATAATGCAGATCCAAAGACAAAGGACGACATGGTCAACATATCCAGACTTGAAACCCATCTCTCACAAGCTTCTGTTGACAGTTAATAGTAGTATCATAAGTACTATGTCAACCAGTAACTACATATTCCATAAACTTCTTTCACAAAGCTCAAGTATCTTTGATCTCTTCACTTGTTTGACTGAGAAAGATAAACAGAAAAATGAGGCATCAAAAGTTAAATCCATAAACAAGAAAATGTCTCATAAAACTCTCAAGTAGTGAGTGGGATATGCAAGTAAGGCATGAATTCTTACATTCCAATTATTATTCTTGGCTGCAACGATATATTCCGGCGGTTGACCATTAGGGTTTATGAGTGGGAGTCTTGCTGGGGGACACTCTTCATCGCTATCATAGCTGGATCCTTGGTTTGGCTCTACTGACCTTAGAGCCAATGCCAATAAGATTGAAAACCCCTGCAGATTATGGACTTTATCACATCACAGAGGTCTAAACTATCCATGAGATTTTGAGGAAAATAAATCATAAATTTTTAATTTTAACTACCTGGGTTTAAATGCAGTTCAGGAAATAATATGGTTTCAGTTTCACAGCACAATGGTTATATTGTTATTTGAAAATAAATGTGGCTTGAACAAAAACATCAAACACAAAAGCACCTGTGCTAATACGATCAACAAGCCTATCCACTTAAACATGTCGAAATTTGACTTCACGAAATCTTTGAAATCATGGAACTTTCCTGTAGTGTCATAGGGTAAATCCTGAAAAATGAAGAACAAAGTTATATGGAAAGTAAGAAACACTTGATTTTGGAGGAATATTGTAAGCCTGTTTGCTAAGATGGTTTACCTTCTCCCAGTCTGAATTTAGGAGTATATCTGCAGTCATCGCAGTCTCCAACAGAAGAACAATAAAGATGATCAACATATACTAGTTGGTTCAAGGTCAACATATGTTCAAAAACATATATATATATATATATATATATATCTCTATACACACACGCACACGCACACGCACACACACACACACACACATATGATAAAGGATACGCAAGAGAGGCAACAACCATGTGCAAATTTTGCAGCAAGATAGCCTATGCATGTAATGGCACACAAGAAAACACCAGCGCCAAGAAAAGTGCATATAAACCTGCATTAAACACACACATAAAAAACAAAAATAGTGATGATTTCGATATCTGTAAAACACAGAGAATCTGTTTCTGCAGAGAAAATATGTCAGCAATGGAATTTGGTTTTGCTTTTGCTTACCATGGAGCAGCAGCAGCAGCAGCATCATATTGATCAACGGATGAACTGTCCATGTCCCTCAGCCAAACTCTAACCATCCAAAGACCATACAAAACCATTGCAATTCCAACCATTCCCAAAACTGAATTCACTAATTTAAGTAGTGACTGCAGGCATATTCTTGCAATTGTTACCATTGTAGTCTTCTTTGTCAGGGCACTTGGACAAAAATCAAGAAAACCCACCAAGCTAATATATTAAAATTGGACCTGAAATCCTATTCAAGCTAACAAAACTTCAATCATGTAACAAAAATCCAGAAATAATGAAATTAACCAAGCGCACCCCATGCAAATGACTGGTACATCTGACTGGTCACATTTAAGTTGGATGATGATTCTACTTCTTAAATTTTTCTTAATCTTTAAGAGAGGGAGACAAGTACAACTAAATTCTGTTCAAGAAATTTGGCGCCAAGCAGGAAATTTCTAAGAAACTGACTAATACGTCTTTTAATATGATTTTTTTCGGGTGGGTGGATTTTGTCTTGTGATATGTTGGCCTGTTCCCTCATGAGGTGGCAAGAACAAAAAGGGCAACGATACCAACCCAAAAACAAAAACATAATTTAAATGTCTGTTATGCCAGGTTTCTATCAACGGGTTGCTGTGGTGTAGTGGTTATCACGTTAGTCTTACACACTAAAGGTCTCCAGTTCGATCCTGGGCAGCAACATTTCTTTTCTTTTTCTTTAATTTATTGGCCTTTGAATTTATTTTGTTAAATAGTTTTTTTTATATCTAATTTATTCGCCTTTGAATTTCATTTGATGTAATTTCTATGTTATTCCAGGTTTTCATAAAATTCAAATAATCTCGCAGCTAAGTATTTTATTAATTTTATTTTATAAATAAAGACCAAGGTATTAACCTTATATTTTTCTTGTGTTATTAGAAATTTAACTTATCTAATAGATTACTAGCCACTTGACACATGCTGACGCATGTGCCAATTGGTTTTCTTTTTCTTTTTTATTTTATTTTTAGAATTAATAAAAGATAATAGGATAGTTATGTTCCATAAAAGTAGGACATATTATCTTATTTTGTTTTTAATTTTAATTTTTTTAATATTAAAAAATGTGAATTTACCATATTATCCTCATTTAATTAATAATTTCAATTCTTAATGTTTGAATTAACCAAGGGCATTTTTTGGTATTTTGAATGTTTCACCATTCTCTGCCTTTTGCTTTATATATTTTTTCTTGTGTTATTAGAAATTTAACTTATCTAATAGATTACTAGCCCCTTGACACATGCTGACGCATGTGCCAATTGGTTTTCTTTTTCTTTTTTATTTTATTTTTAAAATTAATAAAAGATAACAGGATAGTTATGTTCCATAAAAGTATGACCTATTATCTTATTTTGTTTTTAATTTTAATTTTTTTAATATTAAAAAATGTAAATTTACCATATTATCCTCATTTAATTAATAATTTCAATTCTTAATGTTTGAATTAACCAAGGGCATTTTTTGGTATTTTGAATGTTTCACTATTCTCTGCCTTTTGCTTTATATATATAGATGTACTTAAAAGAAAAATAATTGAGCTTAACCTTTAAAACATCTTTTCAAAACAAAAAAAAAAACTTAAAATAAAGAAGGTAATATAGTATAGCCGGGCGGCTATACCTTTTTTGACACGTGGGCGCCTAATCAGTAGGAGGGTTTTTTTTTTAAATTTTATAAATAGTATAGCCGGCGGCTCTACCCGGTTTTTAATTTTAAATTTTTTAAAAAAGTCTAGCCGGCCGGCTATACTCGGTTCTTTGTGTTTATTTGAGAAAATAGTATAGCCGCCCGGCTATAAATCGATTTTTTTTTAAAAATAGTTTAGCCGCGCGGCTATATCGTTTTGGACTCATGACCACCTAATCTCTCGGCCCCTTTTTTTTTATTATTTATAAATAGTCTAGCCGGGCGGCTATACTCAGTTCTTTTAATTGTTTTTAAAAATTGTATAGC
The DNA here is from genome assembly GCF_000346465.2 of Prunus persica. Lineage (NCBI taxonomy): Eukaryota > Viridiplantae > Streptophyta > Magnoliopsida > Rosales > Rosaceae > Prunus > Prunus persica. The sequence continues at coordinate 2,147,383 of NC_034012.1, forward strand.
CGTGCGGCCCAGATAATAGTACAGCCGCACGGCTATACTGAGTTTTGTAAAAAGTTTTTAATAAAATAGTACAGTAGTGCGGCTTTACGGGGCTTTTTTGTTTAAATTTATTTTAGAGTACAGCCGTACGGCGATATGTTTTACATATATTCAACAGTATAGCCGCGCGGCTATAATAATTATATATACAATATCTCGTGTGTGTATATATATATATATTTACAGAGTATAGCCGCGCGGCTATACGTTTTATACAAACGACATGTCAAATATATTTAAAGAGAAGTGCCGTACGACATGTGAGATATATTTAAAACGTATAGCCGGGCGGCCATACTTTTTACATGTCGAGTATAGCCGCTCGGCTATACGCTTTAAATATACAACATCTTAGGCTCACCACCCCATGGGGGGCTGACCTTTCACAGCATATAAGGTTAAAAAAGGAGAAATGTTGTGCAATTTCAACAGAAATGTAAAACTCCAACTAAGAAACCGTTCTGTCCATTGCAATTTCAGTTTTGTTATTTTCTTTCTTTTTAGCCACAATGACAACGGAAAGGAGACACATAAACTGATGTATGGGAGACTTCTCGGTATATAAAACATGACATACAAAAAAAAGCAACCAAAATTTTATAAGAGAATCAATTAACTTCCCGAATAATTAATTGCAAAGCAAAGTTGAATGCCATTAGCTACCGTCTGTGAACGAATACAAGCAGGGCAATAACCCCTCTTTTCTCTTTCAAATTTTAAAAATTTCTCATCAGTTTCAGCAGTACATTTTACATCTCCTAGCGTATAGATAAATTCAGCAAAGATGTGTAGATCAATTTGGATGCACCATAAGCTTAACTCATTGGCGGAGCCTCTTCCATTAAGCTGCCCTTTTCTTTCACAAGCTTAACTCATCGATCCTGAAATTTTTGCTGCAACATGCCAATCATCTGATCGCAACTTCTCCACCTCAAATTATTAATACTGTCAAAGGTATGACTTTGCAAGCAATTCCAGCTATAAGAGAAGAAAACTCATAAATAACAGCCTCCACGATCTAGACCAAGCATTTTCTGCTGCAGCAAGGTTTACGAGTTCCTACTTGAGTTCTGCAAAATTGGTATCAGGGCTACTGCCTTTGACGGCTAAGATATTCTCGCATGTGCACGTGGTTTTCTGCCTTGACCACTAAAGACATCTTCTTTGAATCCTCTGGATCCTCCCATAGCAGAGCATTATAGCCTCGTGCAAAGTCAGAAGCACCCTCAAAGAGATCCTGGCAGACATAAAAAGGAAAATCTTACAAATCTTAAGATTACGAAACCAAATGTACACATCATTGTGATAAGCTGGATTGTCACCCTGGATGGAAATCCATCATAATGATACGCTGGAGTCATCTCAACCCTATTCAGATCTGTTTCCCACAGCCTAATCTGTCAGATACGAGTGTAATCCAAAATGTCAGAATACTAAGATAACTGGTAATCCCTTGCAACATAGTTAATTACTATGATATTCAGAGAGCTTTCTTATATTGATAAAACAGAGCTTGATGCTGGGAAGTTTCCAATCAGAATCAAGTAAATTGAACTCTCACAATATCTGGCTGAATTCAAACAAGAAGATAGAGAAGGATCTGACCTGATCTGTGACATTCTCAGGTACAGATGGTACTCTCTCTGCAACACGTGGATGTGCATTCTGCTGAAGAAAAGAAATTATCTGCCAAAAATAAGGTTTTACAAAATTTAGACTTCCAACATTCCAGAAAGTATCAACAACCCATTTCTGCCATGTGATAGTACACCATGTAATTTACATGCGTGGACTTGGGAGGGAGTGTGTGTACAGGCAGAGAAAGGTGGTTAGCAATTTAAAGCCACATCTTTAGACATGAATTGGACTTTAAGTTTCATTTTTCCCTTTTTCAGACACACATGGAATGTACACTCATTAATCTGAGCATATTGGAAGTTGAAAAATCTTCTAGACAAGGAAGACCCGAAGCTAGAATGAAGAAAAAGCCAAAAAAATACTATAAAAGAACATCTTTATTCTTAATGTGAAGCGAAAGGCTCTATCTCTGCACTCTTTTTCTTTCTTTCTTTTTATTTAATTTTTACCTGGGTCTCTCAACTAATACACCACCCTTTTTCCATGAAAAGACAAAACATAGATAAAAGTGCTATAATTCATACTGAAAATAGATAAAAGTACAAAAACTAAAAGACAATTTTGCCTGATCTGCAGTGATGCCATTTTCAAAAGCACTATACAAACTTTCTTTTGTTATTGCTCCAACTATAAGGTTTGGAAGTTGATATTCTACCCTGCACATAGTAGAAAAAGAAAAATATAGCAATAGTAATTATAAAATCTTACCTAAGAGGTCAGCAAGTAGAATAAGAAGTACATTTTACCAATTAAACACACAAAAAAAAAAAAAAAAAAGAAAAGAAAGAACCATCCGTTGTAGCCAAATGCTACCTCTCCCCCCAGCCTGACTCCTAAAAGGAGAAAATTCAGGGGCAGGAGATCCAAAAATGCATTTGCCAAGTCTTTGCTCTTTGCAAAAAAAAAAATACAACCAGGGAAGTGCTTTTATAGTTGCCTATAATTATATTTTGGTTACATAAAATTTCTTGATTGCTTTCTTTCTAGGTTTTCTTCTCCTAACATCTTTCTTGAATACATTGGAAAAGAAAAATATGCATCTCTTCATACGTTCAGCAATGTCTAGGACATGATTAAACAGATAATAAAATATTACTAGCATGGCATGCTTCTTTCACATGTCTTGTGAGTAAAAGAAACCAGATATTAAAAGATTGATCAAGGGGTCGGTCAGCATACCTTGAGAAAAGACGTAAAATTTCACAATGTAATTTAGATGTTGAGTAGGCATACAGCCTGAAGTTTGTTTCCACAACTACAAATCCCTAAACAAAAATTGAGGGAAAAAATTGTAACCATATATAGCCATGAAATGCACACAGCTTTTCTTTGGAGGATAAAAATATGTAAAACGTACAAGCTGAGCAAGTGCAAAAAGCATGATATTCCTAGTCATGTTGAGAATTAAGGATTACATTACATAATAATTTGGAAAAGTTTAGAAGCAAATAGAGGTAAATTTCCAGCAAACAGAGGAATTCAACTAAGGATAGTTTTAAGATTTAAATGTCGGCTAGCATCCAAACAGTCAGTCACCTAGGATGAATTTATTGACGTTTCTTTCTTTTATTTTTGTATGCTTAAGAATATCTATAACTATATATCTCCCAACACCATCACCCTTCAAAAGTTGAGCTCAAGTTTGGGAGCAGATTAGTTTCTCATAAGTGCTTGGACAAGTAGGAAAATAAAAAGTGCAACTAGTTGGCAATGTTTTTTCTTCATGGTGAAAAGCACATTCAGGCAAATGATTGATAAGGAATCAGTTGCAGAACATGAACAAAGAAAAATCAATTAGAGATAGAGCTAAAATGAGTACAAATTGCACACCTGTTTCCTCGATGATGAGTCTGTCAAGCTCACTGAAAGATTAGTAGCTAATCTAGTAGGTATAAACCAACTGTCTTTACGACCCTGAATAAGCACCAAAAAGACAACAATTTAAAACTTCGATGAAGAAATAGTTAAACTATCAGCTGGGAGATTATTAGAACATTCTATACCAGGATTAAAGCACAAAAGTATAACCTGCTGAAGTTTGACCAATCCTAAATCTGCAAGATCCTTGATTGTATTCTTCTGAACCTCAGTCAATGTATTTATGTTATATGCCTAACACATAAAGAAAAGTATAATGAAAAGTGAGAGAAACTTCCTACATGGAAGGAAACAGTTACTGACAAAATAAATAATAAAAATTATTCTATAGAAAATACCTATGGAAACATTTAGTGCAAAAGTTTATACCTCGCCTGTAACATGAAAACTAAGCTCCAGCAGGAATGAAATCAAATCTGCAGAATCTACCCCACGCTCCTGCACCAAAATAATAATAATAATAAGAGACCAGATAAAAGATGAAACTAATGAACAGCAGCTATTGTGAAGAAAATACTTAAGTTGGACTAGCTTCATCTCAATACACAAGTGAAGCAGGCAACTCTCAAAATCACAAACAATATAGTCATTATGTACTTTTCAACTTCTAACTTGAATGCTCTACTATATGAATGATTAAGCTCTGAAAAAAAAATTAAAAAACCTTCAAACTGTTTTGGAAAAATGTGAAATTTGATCAGAAATCAATTCTGAATCTTGCTGTTTCTAGTGCTGGATAATATATTTGGAGTCTTTATTAAAAGTTCAGAGTGTATTTATAAGAGTTATAACAAGCAAAAAGACATCACGTTCACCAGCAATTAAAAATCTGATGATTCCCTACCTCCGAGTTAGAGATGTATTCTCTGATGATGTACCAAAGTTGCGCATTTGTATCCATCAGCTGCGGTTATTCACATATCAGAAATAATATCTAGTAACAACTAAGAAACATCAAACGTGCTGCATGCTAGCAGTTGAAGAGATTTACTGCATACCAAGAACTGGAAACCACTTTCAGTTAATCTTGGAGCTTCTTTATCTCTGTACAAACAAAAAATGCAAAACCTCATAATCAGATATACAAAAAAGTGCTATGAAAAATAAAGACAGGCTTGTATTGCCAGAAATAATAATACAAAAATAGGGACCTTTGACTCAAAAGACCACGCTGGAAAATTTTCATCATGGATGAACTGATGTTTGACGGCCTTTCTATTTGAGATGAGTTGATAAGTTGCAGCAAGAAACACTGGTATAAGATGACAGAAAGTCATTAAGAAGGATAACCCAAATTACAGAACTGCACAATAAGAAGTTGTGAATGTCTAATTTACAGCTACACACATACAGATCACCATGGTATACAGAGGCAGGCCAAAAAATCTGAAAACAGAATCCTGACTTAAATATGGATAAATTCTGTACCTCCCATTGTCCTAGGGCAAAAGCCTCAAGATCCTCTGAGCTTGGGAGCCTCACTGTAACATTCGAAGGCATCGGTTCTCTTGGCAAAACTACACTGCAGTATCCAAAAATCTATCGTTATAATCTGAGAACATACTTTCTGACATTGTTTTCTGTCAGAGTTTAAAAAATAAGGAATAGTAGCACAAGTGAAATAATGAATAGAGACCCTGCAAATTTTGTACGAGTAGCAAGTAAAAGAGCCAACACTTACCCATAAAGCAAAAGCTTCTTGAGATTGGTCTGAAATATAGGATTTAATGTGTAAGTTGTTTCTCTCTTCCTGCCATAAAGTCAAAAAAATGAAAAATAAATACATTATGTTGCTCCAAAGAAACATAAAAGTATGCATTGATACAAGACACTAGTTCCAAAAGAAAGCTTGAATCACCTGTCAACAGTTTCAGTGAAAATTCTCAACTGAATTAGCCGATCAATAGCAACTCTATGTTTGGAGACCCCATCCGGCAGCACCCACTCCTCCATTGACTTGGCAGTCACTGGAACTTCGATGCATAGCATTTGTAAGACATATTTCTTGGCTAGCGGTGGCAGAGACCTGAAAATTGCACCTATATCATGATCACTAACTCATTTAAGATTACTGGCTCGTTCAAGTAATAAAGCTACAGGCGACATTGCGAAAGCAAACTGAGATTGAGTAACAAAAGCAGTAAAAATAAAGAAGGGGACCTGAGAATGGCTTCGCAGATGAATGCGTTCTCGTAGAGCTTGTCGAGCTTCATGGCGGGCAAGGCAGCCACCATGTCCATGAAATTCTTCGCTATGATCCTCACCTGAGGCATTTTGAGAAATTCGAGTTCTTTTCCGCTCTGATTCTAGGGTTCTTCTGATGAGCTTCAAGCACCTTCTGATAGAAAATTACAGAACAATAAAGTGAATAAAAGGGGCCTGAAATTTAATTCTAGGGTGTGAGAATTGAGTTTATTGCACTCTTCTATGTTTACTGTAAGTGTGACTGATCGCAAAGCGCCCCGTATTTTGATTTGAGTGCTGCTGTTTGATTTTCTCCGATGATTGAAGAGTGTCGGAGACCGCCTTCTTTGGTTTTTGGTAAACTTCGCTTCATTTATTCTGGGTTTACTTACTGGCGGGTCGCTGCTTTTATTCTGCGTGTTTATTATTATTATTAATTGTAAAATAGATGTTTGATATATTTTTTCTTTCTTTTTTTCGAAATTGAAAATATGAATTTTATCTAACAAAGTTACAAAACACAGTGGCAGACGCGAGTTTCGAGTCTCCCCTCTTGTAAACCAAACACAGTGAACAAATTCAGAAAGACAAAAACATAATTAGCAAAATTAAAATTGAATTATCTAGAAATACTGTGAGAATGCCAACCGGTCTAGACCGGTAGTGTGTGAAAAACTCCCTCCCCTTGTTTAGATTATAACATTATCGATATAAAAAAATACCGCTAGAATAGTAGATTATTCATCAAGGTTTCACAATAGGCACTTAGGCAGATAATGAAACTGACAAGAAATGTCAATCTTCTAAATCATGTCCATGGCAGAGCTTCTCCACTAGTGAAATTTGGTGTCAAGGCCATTCAATGGTGCATAGGAAATTTAATGACATCCATGGCAATACGGTTCTCCACCTCTAAAGCTTTGATCAAGACGAATTCATATAGTGAACAAATTCTGAAGTATCTTCTCAAACATTGAACTTGCAAATATATCGAATATCAATTCAATTGTCACCAATAAAACAGAAAGGGGATCCAGTTTACAGTTCACATTTCCACGGTGTTTCTTGTCTGTCAAAAAATCTGGATGCCCAGATGTTAGTTAATCTGAAAGCAATATAAAATGGCAAAAAGAAAAATTAATCCTCCAACCTATTAACTAACTAAATCGTTGGTAAGCATTTTATAGTATAGTTAGGTTTGTCTCTCACTATGCTGAAGTGCTAAGTATGTCTTCAGTCGTTGCTCCGGCTGCTCTGGATTCAGCAGGCGGTGAGGCTGGCTCTTGAACAGGGGGAGGAGGCTTAGGTCGCCTGTTTGGACGAACTTTATCAGCTATGTCCGGACGAATATCAAACTGCAGCATCAAGGAAATTGAATCTGTACTTTATAACTTTCTAAATATCAATCCTAGATAAGAATGCATTAAAATGTAACCAGACTAACCTTGTAACCACAGCCAGATACACAAGCATGAAAGCACTCCTGCACACAGAATTGGATCAGCAATTACTCAGTCTGAAAAAATGTACATTGAATCATATCCATGCTTTTGAATGAGGACGATGCGCAAGGGTACCAATTGACTGTTCAATGCAGGATGGAAGCATTAACATACCCATTCAATCCATACAAGATTTGAAATCAAGAAGCATTTAGCTATCAGATACAGTGCCAAATTACCAATTCTTATGGTTGTCATTGGACAAAAGTCATAGTTTAAGCTTTCCTAGTTTTCACCTTGAATATGAGTATCATACTGGAACTGCATGTTTCTTGTTTTTTTGGTTAGTCAATTATAGAAAATGTCAGTTAAAAACACATTAAGTTTAACATTTACAAACAAATTTACAACTCCTAGTCTGCTCTACTAAGAACAAATGATTTTAGTGAATCCTGAGTAGGCTATTATAGTGAACGACACTGACACTTCCCACTTGCAACTTTTGGACTTGCGATATACAAGAGGCCATATAAATTTAATACACATGACCATATGTTCATATTATCATCCAGAATTTTTTTTCATTAGCATGCTAAGAGAAGCTGTAGATGGCAAAATACCTCTGAGTACCTGTCAACTCCAGGAGAACGGTCGATGCAAGCACTCCATTGCCGGTCCTTTAAAACAGGATCCTTGTAGCATATCTCATTGCACTCCTCCAAGCCTGCACAACTACTCGCTATATCACTTGAAGCATATCTCAACAACATTTTGTATTACTCCTATGTTGTAGTGTACTAACTCACTAAACCAATAGTCTACTTCCATATTAAGATTCAGATGCAGATTGATAAGAGCCAAGCTAATAGACGAGCCAAAAAGTATATGTTGATAGGTAACTTCCCACAGCATTAAGATAGGTTCTTAGCAGTGTCATTTCATATAAGGTGTCTGCGAAGGTGCTAAACCAAAAACAAATAATGTAAACAGCACAAAACCATACGAAACTGAGTACAACAACAAAGTAACACTCACATTCTTCCCAAGTTTCTCCATCAGCGTCACAGCCCTTTTTGCAAAATACTCGCCCTACAAGGAAACACACAAGTTATAGTGAACCCTGTAATAAAACAAGATTTTCAAAAGAAAACACACGCAAATTCTTGTGCTTGGGCATACCTAAAGCATATTATTCAAACCCAACCGTGCAGGGAAACATGCAGCCATAACAGGGGGCTAAATTGGCCAAAATTTATCATACAAAATGTACAATTCAGAACTAGACCATGAAACGTTCGGTTTAGTCAATTAAGGGTCGCCCAGTACGATAATCAGTCTCATTTTTTTAGCGCCAAAACAAGGGCACCAAAATAAATAATAAGAATTTACAGTAAAAGGGCACCAAAAATCTAATTAATTGAGGAAAACAACAACGATTGAAGGGAAGATAATAGACGAAAAACATGAAGTAAATAAGAACAAAAAAGGCATAGAGAGTGAGGAGGAGGAGATAAAAATGGGTTACATGGAATCTGCATAAGGGCTGCGTACTTGTTGGTGCATTGGTTACCGCACGGAGACCCCCATTGATGCGGTATCATCTTCTCTCGCCACTCTCAGACTCTGTCCCTGCGTGTGAATAGAGGAGCGGTGGAAATGGGGAAAGGGATGCTTCTAAGCTCCCTCCCGAGAGTAAATTGGTAAATTGGTAATTTGATTCTCTAGACCGGTGGGGTGCGGACCGGCTCATGGGAGCAACGTGGCGGCATACGTGTGGGGACGCCCCGCTTGGAGATTATATATAAAACAAATAAATAAATAAATCTGTTTAAAAAAATTAAAACAAAAATGGCCCAGTAAAACCGCCAGGCTATGCTATCTTTTTAAAAAATTAAGTATAGCCGTTCGGCTATAGTATTTATATATAAAAAAGACCCACGTGTCAAAACCGTATAGCCGCTCGGCTATACGATTTTTAAAATAAACATAAAAACCAAGTATAGCCGCACGGCTATACTTTTTTTAAATATAACATAAAAACTGCGTATAACCGCCCGGCTATACTATTTATATGAAAAAGACCCACCTATCCATAGGCGCTCACGTGTCAAAACCGTATAGCCGCCCGGCTATGTTTTAAAAAACACCGGAGTTATAGCCGAACGGCTATACTATTTTAAATGAGCATAAAAAAGGGAGTATAGCCGAGCGGCTATACTATTTTTAAAATAAACATTTTAAAACAGAGTATAACCATGCGGCTATACGGTTTTAAAACAAATAAGAAACCAAATATAGCCGCACGGCTATATGATTTTTTTAAAAATCCCGCCTAGTAAACGTGTCAAAAAAAGGTAAAGCCGCCCGGCTATACTATTTTTAAAAATAAAATAAAACCGAGTATAGCCGGCCGGCTATACTATTTATTAAAAAAAGGGAGACTTTGGAAAAACCCAAAGGAGAGAGAAAATTTTTAAAAGAAGCAAAAATGGACAAAATTACCCTTATTTATTTTTTAATTTCCTAAGAAATCCTTTACATTTGCATGTCTTTGGTTTGAAAGTTGAGAGGTTATTCTGTCTTTTTTGAAAAAGCTTTGGCTTTTTCCAAAAGTGAAATTTTTTTTATGGGTAAAACCTAAATTTACTTTAAAAAAACCCATCCTAGCAATTAGGTGCCCAAGTGTCCCAAAAAAAAAAAACCCGCCCATATTATATCTTAATATTATTTATTTATACAGTCTCGATCTCTTGGACCACAGGAGTCCAAGAGATTGTGGTCACCCACCGTTGGATATTAATCCAATGGTTGAAAAAAGTTTTTTAAAATGAGTGCAAGAGTGAGTGAACCGTTGAATTTACATCCAACGGTGAGTGACCACAAATTTCTTGGACCCCTGTAGTCCAAGAGATCAGGACTGTTTATTTATATTCAATATTATGTGAGAATTATGTGTATAATACGTAAATTTTATATGTCTTATTAAAAATATGTGTATTAAATATTAAAAATACATATGTACATATACAATACGAATATTACATACTTACTTTTTAAAAATATATTTTTATCGAATCCTTAAGATATGTACAAAATATAAATGTATTATTAAAAAATACATACATATATATGTAATACAATATTAAGCCTATATATTATATATATTTTTCACGCTAGATACGAGTACGACTAGTCGGTCGCCCTGGCCACTAGCGAAAAGGAATCAAGAATCTTCCCAGGATTCATAAGTTACAGGAATCGATAACTTCACGGGCACATGGACAGCGCAAGTGCCGTTAGTCATCTTCCAACTCCCCACGTGTCCAAATCCCACTGGTCCATACATGGACCCCGTTTCCCGCACGTCACCAAGATAAGTTGCCCCGTGGATGGCTCGACCAAAACCTGGAGAGAGAGGAAGAGAGCGCCTGCGTGTCAGTCTGTGTTACTGGTTAGCAAGTCAGCAGCAGAAGAAATGGAGGCGATACAATGGAAGCTATTGCCACTGCTAACACTTCTCGCTTCTTTTCTACTCTTTTTCTATTTCCAAAATCCCTCAAAGGTCTGATTTTTTATGTTTATGAAGCTTAATTGAATTTTATTCTCTCAATTTTCTTGTGTTTATTTTGTTGGTTAGTCCTTGTTTTTATACTTGTTCATAGATGCTTTCTCGAAAATGGAGTGCAAAGAAAGCAAAATGATCTTTGAGCTCTATATGGTTGTTGTGTTATTGATTCTGATGACATGAAAATCTCAAATAATTTGGTTTTTTCTTTAATATTGAAAAATTATTCTGAATTCGGATTTGAATTTGTCTTTTTGGCCCATTTTCTCGTCAACCAAACAGCTTTTTGTGAAGAAAATCATTGCAATATACTGTTTTGATTCTCAAGGTGTTCATTTGCCTGCCTAATTTCTGTTTCTTTGTATGGTTTACCTTCTTTTTTAATAGTATCACTCTGTTAGTGGACAACAGGGCAAGTGGATTTGAGATATTAACTAATTGATCAATGGATGATGAGTTCATAATATGTGAAATCATGGATGAGAGAGAAGTTATGCGGTCCTACACTACATTATAACCAATTTGATGTTCCATTAAGAAATTTTAATGGGATTACTTTATCCACGACGAAATGAATATACACTAAATTTTAATGGGATTACTTTAGTCTTTGAATTCTATGATCCATGAACTTTTGCTAAAAGCATATTCTGATTTTGAATGATACTGAAAGTTGTACCAAAACAATATTTCCACTTTGCATGAACATATATACCAATGTATTTTGTATATGCATGGTGAAGAACCCATCAAGAAAGAAGTTGTAGTTTTGTTGGTCTGTTCATGAATTCTACTGAGTATTTCACTTCCTCAGTTTTGGCTCTGCATTGCAATTTGAGTGTCCTAATGGAGTTTATTTTACTTTTTATTTTACAGCAATATCAGAAAAACTGCAGCCTGCTTCCTTACCAACATTACTGGATAACCAGCAAGCGCATCGTGACACCTCACGGGATCATTTCTGGAGCAGGCATGTCTAAACAATAGTCTTGAATTGGATGATTTTCCGTCGTAGATTTTAGAAACCACATTATGGCACTATATTATGGTTTTGGAACCAAATGGTTGATTTAGTTTCATTTATGAAATGTGTAAATGAGCAGTTGAGGTAAAGGAGGGGAAGATTGTCTCCATTGTTAAAGAAGAGGAAAAGAATGGGAAAACCAAGTTGGAGAATGTAATTGATTATGGAGAGGCTGTGGTAATGCCTGGCTTGGTTGATGTGTAAGACACCACAATTAATTTTCTCACTGTGGTCTTTTTTCTGTATGGTCATAATGGTTTTCATTGGAATTTAAATGCCTTGGTTTCTATTAATTGCAGGCATGCACATCTTGATGATCCTGGAAGAGCTGAATGGGAAGGATTTCCATCAGGGACCCAGGCTGCTGCTGCTGGTATGCTTATACCTCTGCTTCATTCTTATGTTTTTTTGTAGCTTTTCAATCGCTTATAGATTAATATTTGCTCTGTTGAAGGTGGGATAACTACATTGGTTGACATGCCTCTAAATAGTGATCCATCCACTGTCTCCAGAGAGACTTTGCAGCTCAAGATTAAGGCCGCGGAGAGCAGAATTTACGTTGATGTTGGTATGCTCTTAGAACGATATACATGTTTGGGGATACCATCATACTAAAACATTTGAGAACTACTGGTTTTTACATGCATATTGTAACAGGTTTCTGGGGAGGTCTTGTTCCTGAAAACGCATTCAACGCGTCTTCTCTTGAGGATTTGTTAAATGCTGGTGTTCTTGGTTTGAAGGTAAACACTTTAATAGAATAGTGAACACATGCTAGTCTATGTATTAGGTAAGCTAGGAATTTTGTAGTTCATAATAGGATAGTGATATCTGTTTCATTACACTTATTGAGGCACAATTAAAGTTCTTCCCAACTAATGCAGATCTCTTGTGTCTTGAGGTGTACAGACATATTTTAGAGCTTGTGGTTATTGGTTCATGTTGATCGAATGTGGACCAGTTTTCTATTTTCTTGCTTTCTGAAACAGTACTGTTCCTCAACTTTTGCAGGAATATTAAGATGTTATACGATCCTCATCTGATGAGTTTCTCTGTGTCTGTTTTTGTAGTCGTTCATGTGTCCATCAGGGATCAATGACTTTCCTATGACAAATGCCAGTCATATTAAGGTTTGTTTCATGAGATTCAGTCTTCCCACTATCTGATTTAGCTTGCAAAATAAATTAAAAGCATAGAATCAATGACTTAATTGCATTGCTGCTTATCCAACTCTACCTGTACTAATTTAATCAGCACCATTAATTATTCATTCGTGATGGCTGAAGACTTGCATGATCAGTTGGCTTCTTGAGATGCAATGTTTTTTGCACAATTCTGATGTCTTTTCAAACATCTGCATATTTTTTCAAATATTTGTTCCTTAGGAGGGACTGTCTGTACTGGCAAAATATAGGCGGCCTTTACTTGTACATGCAGAGAAACAACTAGATCTTGAAAGCGACTTGAGAGTTGAAGGTGGTAGTAACGATGCTCGTTCTTATTCGACGTATCTCAAGACCAGGCCAGCTTCATGGTCAGATATTTTTCGCGCCAATGTTTTGACTTTTGAATGCTGAATCTATATTGCAAAAAATTTCCCTATACTTGCTGTATGGAAATATCCCTGAATGTAATTTTTCGTCTCTGTTTCCAAACCAGGGAAGAGGCAGCTATTAGGGATCTCTTGACCTTGACAAAGGACACAAGGATTGGTGCCCCAGCGGAAGGAGCTCATCTTCATATTGTTCACTTGTCTGACTCAAGCAATTCGTTAGATCTTATTAAGGTGGTCTATTATAAGTATGTATGTGGTTGTTGTGGATCTTGTGACTCCTATAGTACAAATGGCCATTCACTTGTAACTTTCTACTGATTCAGCTCTATCTGCATTATTGCAGGATGCAAAAAGTGGTGGTGACAGTGTAACTGTGGAGACATGCCCCCACTACTTAGCATTCTCAGCAGAAGAGATTCGGGATGGAGATACTCGTTTTAAGTGTTCTCCACCCATCCGTGATGCAGCCAACAAGGAAAAACTGTGGCAGGCTTTGTTGGTATATAATCATTCTATGTTTTCCTGTGTATATGATAGGATAGCTATTCACCATCAAATTGGTTCTATTTGGTTTCAATGTTTTGTTTCAGGCAGGACATGTTGACATGCTAAGCTCTGATCATTCACCAACTCTGCCGGAACTTAAGCTTCTTGATGATGGAGACTTCTTGAGGGCTTGGGGTGGCATATCATCTTTGCAGGTTGGCATATTTTTCCTTGCAAATGTTATGGTCTGTTACTGGCTTCAGAAACTAACTGGCATTCTCGGGGGCATTTGCAGTTTGTTCTTCCTGTGACATGGTCATATGGCCAGAAATATGGAGTGACTTTGGAACAGTTAGCTTTATGGTGGAGTGAAAGGCCCGCCAGGCTTGCCGGACAAGAATTGAAGGTGATATCATCATCAAATTTTTATCTGTTTTAATGATTTTCATGCAGACATGAATCTCATTGTGCTGATGAATTGAATTCTAAATTTGCAGGGGGCAATTGCAATTGGGAACCATGCAGATATGGTAGTGTGGGATCCAGATGTGGAGTTTGACCTTGATGATGACCCTGTTTACCTCAAGCATTCGGTATGTCTTCCTTATGTATCCTCTGTTTTTGAGTGTAACTTTGCTTGTTTCTTGATAACATTCTTAAGACCCTGTATGGCATTCTGTTCTATATTAAACCTGTTTTCTGTTCTGTGTTATGACACAACAAGGTTTTGACTGTGTTACCTTTCTGTGTACAGGGGATTTCAGCCTACATGGGAACAAAGTTATCTGGAAAAGTTTCAGCTACTTTTGTAAGAGGAAACCTTGTCTTCAAAGAGGGGAAGCATGCTCCGGCAGCATGCGGCGTTCCGATTCTGGCAAAATAATTACGCTTGTGATTTACAAGCCAAATCTCCTTGTATATGTACTTGTGGGATATCATTCATGTATGGCTCTGTCATCTCTTGGCTTTTGATGAGCCTGGTGCTTCCCAAATCTGTAATATAACAATTTCCAACTAATTTCCTTTCCTTTTTTTTTTTGGGGTAAATCAAAGGATATATATTATGAATAAATATAAGCAACTGATAATAATAAAACAAAAGAATTACAGAAAGAAAAATTGTGGTCCTAGAACTAACAAATTCCTTGGTGCCTAAGTAACAACTCCTATATAAAACAGGGCATATCACGCACCGCTCCAAAACCTTCCCCTGCAAACCCTCCCTCAATTCTCAAACCAAAATCACAATTTCAATGGCTCCTTCAAGTCATCTTGGTCCTCGAGAGCTCAGCCTCCCTCAATAATAATCCCTATAGTTACGACGATAGCGGCAAGAGGACATCCGCGGCGATGGGGGGCGAGTGGCTGAGCTTCAGTGGAAGCGAATGGTGGACGACATGTTAAAGCAAGGCAAGATGAATTGCCTGGCTGTTTCTGACGTCTCGGGAAGCATGGAAGGAACCCCCATGAAAGGTTTCCGTGGCATTGGGGATTGTCGTGTCTGAATTGAGTGAAGATCCATGGAAAGGAAAGGTGATCACTTTCAGTCAGTGGTCTCAGCTGCATTTGATTCAAGGCGATGATCTCAATCCAAGTGTGAGTTTGTGAATAGGATGGAGGCTGGTTGCAACACTGATTTCCAAAAGGTGTTTGATTTGATTCTGAAAGTGCCCGTGAAGGGGAATTTGAAGCCGGAGGACATGATAAAGAGGGTGTTTGTGTTCAGCGACATGGAGTTTGCTGAGGCTTCGTCGTCTAGCAGATGGGAGACTGATTACGCTGTGATACAGAAGAAGTTTGAGAAGCAAGGGTATGGTAATGCGGTGCCGCAGATTGTGTTTTGGAATCTGAGGCACTCCAAGGCGACGCCTGTGGTGACCGGGACACAATCCGGAGTGGCTCTGTTGAGTGGCTTCTCTAAGAATTTGCTCAAGCTCTTCTTGGATAATGACGGGGAAGTTCAACCGGACCTTGCCATGGAAGCTGCCATATCCGGCCAAGAGTATCAGAAGCTGGTTGTGTTGGATTGAATTGATTGATCATCCCTGCTTAAGTGGTGGTTTTTGTTTAGTTTAGCCGCTACAAGTTAATTTTCCATTTCTCAATTTGTAACAAGCTGTGAAAGCAAAAGGTGAAATATATGCAGACGACCACTAGTTGCGGGCTCATTGAGTAAGATATTAGGGTCGAGTCCTAATATGCGTGTATTGTGTGTAAAATGAAAAGTCCTCAAAAGGTGAAATATTATTCGTGCTTTTTCGTCCCTTTCATCCGTTACTGTTATAAAAAAAAACAAAACAAAACAGATATTCTCGAAAACAGGCAAAAGGAAAACGACATGTCGTGTCGTTGAGAAAATTAAAGTGAGCAAATGACCCAAGCCCAGCAGGCGGCTGGCCAAAGCCCAGATTGCCTCCAGAATTTTTTTTGGTTACGAGGCGGGAGATTGGTTCCACATTTGCATCTTCGCGGATAAGATGCTAAAACCCATCGCGTCAAAACTAACGACGCCATGTTCAACTCTTCGAATCTACTCGTTCACTCTCTGACTCCTCCATTGAAACTCAGCAGCAACCTCTTCTTCATCTCCGTCCCCAAACCTTCGAACCTCTGTACCAGAGCCCTCAAACCCGCCACCGCTAACTTCTCGCTTTCCTACTCGCCCGAGTCACTGTCCAACCAACTCAGCCTCGCCCATTCCCTCCAATCCGAAACCCTAGAAATTCTAGAATGGGCCTCGGTCTGCAAGCAGCTCTCGGCGTTGGCGTTCACCGCCATGGGCTTCTCGGCCGCGCAGGAGGCCCGCATTCCCGTCGGCCGGTCCAAGGAGGAGAGCCAGAAGCTTCTCGATCAGACGACCGCGGCGGTGGATGCCATCACGATGGCCGGTTCTCCGCCGTCCGATTTCTCGGCCATCGAGAACGTCTCGGATATCGTGAGCTCCGCGGTTTCAGGCAAATTGCTTAGCATCAACGAGCTCTGCGCTGTGCGTAGGACGCTGAACGCCGCGAAGGGATTGTTCGAAAAATTGAAGGGCTTGGCTTTTAGTGCAGATTGTACAGACAGGTATCCGTGTTATTGAGCTTTGCTTCATTTATTTACTTATTTCCTTTAGGTTTGTTCTATGTTTTCGTTTTAATGAGCATGTGGTTGTGTACTCTACTGTGATAGATAATATTAAGACAAATCAAATTTTTATGATTTATTTTTTGTTAAGTTGTACTGGAACAGGTACTTGCCCCTGCTTGAAATACTTGACGATTGTGATTTCCTAGTGGAGCTGGAGAAAACGATAGGATTATGCATAGATTGCAAGCTTTCAATAATTGTTGACACAGCTAGTGAAGACCTGGAGATCATTAGGTCAGAAAGGAAGAGTAACATGGAAAATCTGGATTCTTTGTTGAAGGAAGTGTCAACCCAGATTTTTAAAGCTGGTGGCATTGACAGTCCTTTGGTAACTAAGCGCAGGGCTAGGATGTGCGTGGGTGTTAGGGCTACTCACAAACATTTGCTTCCGGGTTGCATAGTTTTGGATGTTAGTAGTTCTGGCGCAACATACTTTGTGGAACCCAAAGAAGCTGTGGAGTTGAATAACATGGAAGTGAGGCTTTCAAATGCTGAGAGAGCTGAGGAAATAGGCATTTTGAGCTTCCTTACATCGGAAATTGCAAAATCAGAAACACCGATAATGTATTTGTTAGATAAAGTTCTAGAAGTGGATCTTGCTTTTGCTAGAGCTGCTTATGCTCTACGGATGAATGGGGTATGCCCAATTTTTAGTTCCAAGGATTGCCAGGACTTAGATTCTGGTGGCGCCAGTTTAGCGACATCTGTAGATATAGAAGGAATACAACATCCATTGCTGCTTGAGCCATCTCTTAAAAATTTATCTGACGTTCTTGCATCCAGTTCTAGAAATCACCTTTCCTCTGATGACGTTAATGGTTTAAAAATGATTACTGGAAGTTTATCTGGTCGTGCATCTGATTTTCCAGTGCCAATAGACATCAAAATTGGATGTGGCACCAGAGTGGTTGTAATCTCAGGACCTAATACTGGAGGAAAAACAGCTTCCATGAAAGCTTTGGGCATGGCATCTCTCATGTCGAAGGCTGGCATGTACCTGCCTGCTAAAAACCACCCAAAGCTTCCGTGGTTTGATCTTGTTCTAGCCGATATTGGAGATCACCAGGTAGTAGTTTACCTTAATTATGGCAGAAAATCCTAGGTTCTTTAAGTTTTTCATTTTAGTCTGACTATTGTTTTTCAATTGAAGTCTCTTGAGCAAAATCTCTCAACGTTTAGTGGGCACATATCACGGATCTGTAATATTTTGGAAGTGGCCTCAAAAGAATCACTTGTCCTCATTGATGAAATTGGCAGTGGAACCGATCCGTCAGAAGGTGTTGCTCTTTCTGCCAGCATCTTGCTATATCTCAAAGGCCGTGTTAACTTAGCTGTTGTGACTACTCATTATGCGGATTTAAGTCGCCTGAAAGAAAAGGATAATCAGTTTGAAAATGCAGCTATGGAATTTTGTCTAGAAACCTTACAACCTACTTATCGGATCCTATGGGGAAGTACTGGTGATTCAAATGCATTGAGTATTGCTAAATTGATTGGTTTTAATCAACGCATAATTGAGCGTGCACAAAAATGGGTGGAGAGGTTAATGCCTGAAAAGCAACAAGAGCGAAAAGGTTTGCTATATCGGTCATTAATAGAGGAAAGAGGCAGACTAGAAGCTCGGGCAAAAATGGCTGCATCACTTCATTCAGATATCATGGATCTTTATCGTGAGGTATTGTTTGAGTAGCTCTAGTCTGGAACAGATTTGCATTTTTCTCTGCTGCCACCTTTTTTTTTTCATTATCTTGTTTTGTGTGGCTCTTTACGTCTATTTTTTCTTTTTTCTTTTATTAAATTGAAGATCCAAGATGAGGCAGAAGATCTTGATAAGCGCAAGAGAGCTCTTATGGCAAAGGAAACCCTACAGGTTCAGAAAGAAGTGAAGACTGCAAAATCTCAAATGGAATTTGTGCTGAACGAGTTTGATAACCAACACAAAACTGCTGGTGCTGATCAGTTGAATTTGCTGATTAGGAAATCCGAAGCTGCAATTGCATCTGTTATTAAGGCTCATTGTCCTGATGATGATTTGTTGGTTAGCGAGACATCTACCGCTTCATACACGCCCCAACCTGGGGAGCAAGTCCATTTGAAGAGACTGGGAGATAAGTTAGCTACTGTTGTTGAAACACCTGGAGATGATGGGACAGTCCTTGTACAATACGGTAAAATAAAGGTTCGCTTGAAGAAGAATGACATCAGAGCTGTTCCTAGTATTGAGAAGAATCCAATGACAAATTCTGCCCCACGTTTGAAGCAGCAGGTATGTAATGAGTAATTATTTATTCTTAGTACCATCAAACATCCTGTTTGGGGGTTTTGACCGGTTTCCATGGCTTGTAGATGTTTGGAATCAAATCCAAAGATAGAGGCTGATCATTTTGATTGATATTGTAGGCTTCGCAGAGTCGTACTGGGGAAGCCGAAAGCGGGGAGGTCGCCTATGGTCCAGTGGTACAAACGTCAAAGAACACCGTGGATCTCCGTGGCATGAGGGTGGAGGAAGCTTCTGACCTCCTGGACATGGTCATCGTTGCTAGACAATCTCAATCAGTTCTCTTTGTCATACATGGGATGGGCACAGGGGTTGTTAAAGAGCGAGCACTTGAGATTTTGAAAAACCATCCACGAGTAGCCAAGTATGAACAAGAAAGTACAATGAATTATGGTTGTACAGTTGCTTATATCAAGTAAAATGACACTACCCATCATCCAGACATAGTCACTCATTCTTTTCGATCTTCATGTAAATTCTTTTCTTGGCACTGACCAGTTTTAGTGTTATGCTGGGTCAAAGTACCCTCACAATTTTGTAAAATTGTACCCAGCAATCTATTTGATAGGATTTTGTACATTAAGCTACTATTTTTCCCCTCTTTAATTCCATTATTACAACATAAAGCTTTAGTTTTTTCTTTTCCTCTCTCCTCTGTCTTGACAAAATCATTTTCTATTTATCGGAATTTGAAATTTGACTATGAAAGATTGTAATGGACACCTTAAGAGCTAGACAAAACTTTTTTGGGCAATAATATATGACTTGCTATAAAGCTTGCCTTTTGCAGCAGACTCCACGTCTTGCCCTGATGTAATCCTTGGAGCTGCCACATGCACAGTCCCTCCCAACACTCTCTTGTAAGCTGGCCAAACTTATTTTCTCCAGATAAGCATGTGGACAAAAGCATAGAAACCAAGATTGTATATGTACAAGCTGCTCCATTCTGAGAAATAGCTGTATGTTGTTGAAGGTTTGCTGGAAAATGTTGGCGGTTTTTGAGAAAGCAATTGGAAAACCACCTGAGGAGCTGAGGCTTCCTTCGAATGTGTTGGAGAAGGCAAAGACCAGAGAGGAAATTTTGGAGACTTTCCAATCTTCATGTCCTGAGAGCACGGTGTACTATCTTTCAAATGGGAATTTCATGGCCTTGTCCCATGCCGACGAAAGTATTCAATCACACCCAAGGTATTGATTGATATTTGATCTTCATCGTCTTTTAGTTCCATGCCTCATTGTTTTCTTGCTGATATTCTAAGCCAATATTCTTCTCATCTCAGTTCCCACAAAAGATTATGACAGGGTATTTGATTATACTAGTTGAGCTTTTCTTGCGCCAAAGCCTGCATGCAAAAGTGAAGCTCTTGTTTTTCTATACAGTGCTCTCAGTTGTCTATTTCTGTATTTGGCAGGTCCATAGTTGTCATAGACGATGTCTTCTGCATTTTTATAGGGATTTTGGAGAACACTTGTGACCTTAGAAGGCACTACGGCCTTCCAAGACAAGCAACAGAAGCCATGGTTGTGGTTGAAGCTTATAAAGTTCTAAGAGATCGAGCACCCTACCCGCCAGATCAAGTCATCAAAGATCTGCAAGGAAAATTCGCATTTATTCTCTTCGATGCTAGATTTGGTACCCTTTTTGCAGCGAGGGTGGGTTATGCATTTCTGAAATGAACTTACAATTGAAATATATATAATTAAACTTGTCTTTGACTTTGTTCAAGACAAATTTTATTTTTGAATGTAGTCTGTCTCATTCAACACTGGCTTGGAGATCTTTACTTTTCTTGGTTGGTCAAAAACATTGCATCTCCCACAATGCTAGAGCTAATACAGCTGCTATTCCTGTTAGGATCGAGATGGAAGTGTGGAGCTTCAGTGGGCCATGGCAGGTGATGGATCCCTAGTCTACTCTCATGATCTCGACATCATCAGAGAGGCTTGTGGAAAATCTTTTGCACCTTTTCCTCCAGGTTAGTCCAAATTGGTGCTCTTCCATTACCCTTTAGTTTCTTTTTCGTCGTCAATGCCTTATGATGATAGAATTCTGACCCAATTTGCAGTAACTAACCCAAGTTCAATATTAAGAAGTGTTTTAAAATGGTCTAACAGGCTGCATATTTACAAGTGGAAGTGGGCTGACGAGCTTTGTTCATCCCTTACACAAGGTAAGGGCAAGCACACACGAAGATGATGATGGCCATATTTGTGGAGTTACTTTTCAGGTGGATCTGTTCACCCGACTCCCCAGCATCCCGCGCACCGGCAGTGCAGGAAATTGGGCTGATCAAGCACCTGTGGTCAAGGAAGGAGAAGGAAATTGGTCTGATCAAGCAACTGTGGTCAAGGAAGGAGAATAAGGACCCTGAAATTAGCCCTGCAGCCTGCTAGTGAGAACAATGAATTGTATATGTAACTGGTGAGTTGTAAACTAGAGTGTGTAATAAAAACAGAACAAGTTACGTGTGGCCTCTCAGAAATGCATGCTTATTATATCATCATAAGTTTGGGGGATTTTATTGGTACACAATACTTAAACTAGATATGTTAGCTTATACAGTAGATCCTAGTCTGCCTAGTCTGATGCTGGGGCCATGGCATCCATACTGCGATCTCGTTTCCCTTCACCTTCAGCATTGCTGCTGGTTTCATCTGGGGGCATCTTCCATTTTTCATGTGTAATCTCATTGACATGGTTGCCATTTTCTCCATGGCTGTTTCTTCCCTCCATGGGCTGATGGTCGACTTTGAGGTGGTTATTGTGGACATTGGTATCATCCATGGACTGGTCGTCATGTTGAAAGTACAAACGAACTCCTTTGCAGGTAGCAGCAGGGCAATGAATTGGTGTGCAATATAGACCAGAACCAATTTGGCCGCCATTAGTACCACCAATTCCATAGCCTGGAGTTCCATAACCTGGAATGACAAAGCCTGGACCACCGCCTCCACCATTGCCACTGCCACCACCACCACCTTGGCTGCCGCAATTACCGCCGCCTCCACCACCACCAATACCACCACCTAGGCCACCGCCTATACCACCACCTAGTCCACCGCCAATACCACCACCTTGGCCACCATCAGTACCACCACCTTGGCCACCGCCAATACCACCACCTAGGCCACCACCTTGGCCACTACAAGCACCATGACCTTGGCAACCGCCGTTACCCTCACCTTCCCTACTACCACCACCTAGATTGCCAATCCCACCTTCAATACTACCTCCAATACCAAAACCTGGACCGAAACTAATACTACCTCCAATAATACCTCCACCAAGTCCTCCTCCAATCTGTCCACCAAGCCCTCCTCCAATTTGTCCACCTAAGACAAACTTCTCTGGTTCATCAACCATTTCTTTTTCCTTGCCAGTAATAACCCTAAGAGCAGAGGTAACTCCCCAGCTAAGCAATATCAAGTAGGCTATGGAAGCCCATTTTGGTGTTGCCATCTCTAGCTATTTTCTATTGCCTAAGCTTGTTCTGTATGTTAAAGGGCTTTTATAGTAAGGTCTGCATAGTTTGTTTCAGTGAAAATGGCATAAAACTGGCAGTTGGTTGAGCAAAACAGGAAGCAAGCAAATGAATTTCCTGCATTTGGTTATGGAAACCAGGGTATCATGGTGTTTATGTGACTAGAGAATTACGCGTTGTAATTGTAATTGTAGTTGCATCTTCCATCTCTATAAACCAAACCAAATCAAACAATTTGTTGTTTATTAATACTTGATATCAACCCTAAAATGATACAATTTGTTGACATGAGTAATAAAATGATCGGTTAGTGCCAAAACCATTAATTCAACATGTGACTAACTTATTTAACTAGCATTACATGAAGAAAAAAAATGTTTAGTTCTTAATGTATATTGTTTTCCTTCATTTCTCGATTTGGTATTGTGTATCAACTTAGATATGAAAAATTAATATGCATACCAAATTATTTTAGATACACTTTTGACTCTCGTCATTCATGTATGTATGTGAATCATCATGCATGCTCTCTAGAGTCTAGCATTACATAATTAGTCCCAAATTAAGGTTTCCAAGTAATTTACAGAGTAAAACTACCTTTGAAGGGAATTATGTTTATTTGAGGGACATTCTATCTTTAAGACCTGTTCTTTTTTATTGTTTCAAGGATCCAATGATATAAAATACGGCCACATTGCTCTAATCAACTGGTCTAATCCGTCTGCTATCAACATCACCATCATATATTTTCAATCACCCGGAGGCCCAAAAATTCAGTCTCTTTTTGCAACAACTTCCTTCGGAAGGAACGTGCTTTGGAAGGAAGAAAGCCGAATCAGAGGGGGACTGTGCCAATAAGCAATAGCGAAGGCGCCAAAAGCATGTTGCTTACGATTGTTTCTTTGTTTTTGTTTTTGTTTTAGTTTACTTTATCCTCTTTTTATTTATATATAAATCATAATTATTCTTCCGTCCACTCGCACTCATAACTCATCCATGAGTTAATTCCTCACAGAATCCTCACCATCTGTGTCTCGAAAAAGTCATTCTTTGATTTTCGTATTGAGATTTTTCAAAATCAGTCAATTCAATTCATTGCTGCTGTTCAAGTACTCTTTGAAAAGCCAGCGTCTTAGGGTGGCAAAAGCCGCAACCTTTAATCTCCCATTGCACATCACCGAAACGACGACTCAAAGTGAGTTCGAGTGAATTTGTGGCTGGTGTTGAAGTGGGTCTGATTGCATTCCTAATTCAGACCTAGAATTTGTTTGGGAAATCGGCTTTTTGCTCAGTCTCAGTGTCAGTGTCTTTCCCTGAATTCAAAATCTAATTTGTTATTGATTGAATTGTGAGAATGGAGGCCTCTGGTTTGAATGGGGCGTCAAATTTTGATGATGAGAAGGCGTTGAAGGGTTTGCTTGAAGCGTTTGGTGCTGCGTTTTCTCTTGATCAAATAGCTTCTGCTTATTGCAAGGCTGGGAAGAATGCTGGCGATGCTGCTGAAGCTCTGGCTATGTCTACACCTAATGGTGAGGCAAAGCCAAGGGGTGAAGAAGAATCTTCACGATTATCTCTCGGTAATAGCTCTAAGAAGCCATATCTATATCAAGCAAATGGGAATTCCAGAGCTTCAAAGCCCAAATATCGTGCTGTTTCAGGGGGCAGTGTTTCAAGCATTATTGGGAAACATTATGGGAAGAAAACACCATCAGCAGATGGGTCTTGTAATGCAACCAAACCCTTGAAGCTGGACTCTGAGGTGTTGCCAATGTCGGAAACTTGGGTGGAAAAGGCTGAGTCCAATCCTTCAAGGAATGATGGTCTCCACCAGGATATGGAAGATTTTCTATTCACTATGCTTGGAGATGGATTCAAGCTAGAAAGAGAGAGGATTCGAGAAGTTCTTGGTAAAGTGCTCTTTGTGTTCCATTTCAAATATTTGTTATTTGTCTTGTCATTTAATTTATAAGTCTGCATTAACTATCAATATGTATCAGTTTGGCATGATTATGGAAACTTTCAAGGCTGATTTGAATATGCTCTAGCATCAAACAGATTTATCAGTTATGCCTAGATGCCTTCAGGCCGCACACTAGAAGGATTGTGCACACTCATGGTTATGGGAGTTATAAGTGCAGAGTGGGAAGTAAGAAACTTGAAGAGCAGAGGAGAAGAGTGAGTCGGTTGAGAAGGAAGATGAAAGTAAAAGTAGGAACATGAACAAATGGGGGTAGTGTATATTTATGCCAACATTCATAATTCTAGTTAGATATATGGACATTTCATATATGTCCAACAACAAAGCCAGTTTCTTTAATAATAAATTTTGGAAAAAAAGAATAAAATTTGCTTCATAAACGAGCTTCCTGCTAATTGATTGACTAACGGAAAGAAGACTTGATGATTGGATTGAAATTTTTAGTTTTGACTTTTGAGGCACAACAAATTGGGTTTTGAAATTTTTTATTGCAAGCTGTTTTATGGGTGTGGATAGTTTGATTTCCATTTTAAGTTTGATTGATGTTAATGTGTGAAAACTAAGTTTGATTGGTGTTATTTGGAATCTGCAGATAGTTGCGGACATGATATGGAAAAGGTACACTACATTTATCATAGCTTCTCCCTGTCCTCCAATTGATGTCATTTTATCTTTGTCAAAAGTTGGGGTGTTTTCACAGCCTCTAAATAAGAAAAGTTTATCTTTACTTCTGGAAACCTCAAAGGCAGTTTCTTGACAGATTTGTGGCTTTTTTCCCAACATTTTTTCTTTATCTTTTTACTATACATTGTATGCACAAAATAATTTCCCCATTTTTTCTGATATTATACAATTATTTTCTCATATATTAGACATTGGAAATATACATACATTGAGTACTCCAAAGCAATAACTTTCATTTTTTTTCAAATACCATTCAGAGCATGGAAAAGTTGATTAATTTGCCAGCATCAACATCTGACAAAAGGAACGGACTCGTTGCTAGATCCAGTGATAAGGTTAGTAACACTTCCAAGCATTTAAGAACATAGCCCCAAACAGGATTTTATGTGTTTTCTGATGCATCAATGATGTACCCTCCAATCGTCTTGGAAAAAGCTATTCAATTATATTTCTATAATGTAAATAAGCTTTTGGGTCTCTTAACTGCATATAAGGAGATAAATATAAAGAGATGTCACACTTATTTAAGTGCATAAATTAACTTCGAGGATGCACTCATGCAGTTTTCTACGGTTCTTGTAATTGATATTTGACAGTAAAGGTGTCTTGTTGTGTGAGAATTTTTGGGGAGGAGGGGACCTTGTTACAGTATACTAGTCTTCCCTATCCACTTATTTGAGGATATTGTTGTCCAGTCTGCAGGTTTGTATCAGAAATCTGAAGTATCTTCTGAGAGAAAGTGCATAAACTCCTCTGAAGGGTATGTTTATTTCATCACTTTTGTTATAGTTCCAAGTTTAATGTATTTATGTTTCTTAATTTGAAGAGGGGAAGGGGAAAGAGGGGGTGTTTAGGAAATATTCTGCTGTTAGGACTTTCTCTGTTGGTGTCTGTTAGCTAATCCCATCAATCAGTCTTACTTGTCTATACTCGTCTTCATGCAGTAATGGAGATAAGGCTTCAAATACAAATGGCGTGGACTTTACGGGACAAAAAAAAGAGAGAAGTGATCTCCAGAAGGAAGTTCTGGCTGCTTTGTTCAGTGCTTCTGAGAAATCCGAGGAGAGACCTGAGGAGCTACCAAGAAGAACAATAAAGGCAGCAAATAGATATGGAGCATATGGACAATTAGTTGTTGAACCTCCAAATGATTTCATTTCAGAGTGCAAATCTGTTGTGTATCAACAGCATCCTAAGGAGGATGGTATGCAACCTTGTCTATATGGGGGAAACTTCATTTCCCTTGTTTTTTTTAGGAGAGCAATGTTGGGATCAGTTTGTATGGTAAATGGTAAACTGCTCTCAGGAATTTATTCATTTCCCATGAAATCCAGATTTATACTAAAGATAGACCTATTAAGGCACTAGCTAATTTTGATGGGTGGTTGGTTGCTTGTGATTTATCTGTCAATTTCGTGTTTATCTTTGTATTTTCTTTCATAGCGTGCTAAATTGCAGATGCAGATGACGAAGATGACTACCAGGTTCTTCGTAAAGCTGTGAAGGAGTATCGGACTACGATGAAGGAATATTTCCAGGCTGTATGTGGTTTTTTAGGGTTTAGTATTTTATTTGCAATGATTTGATCTATAAAACACGTAGAGTAGTTTCTCTTAGCAGCCTTAAAATTTCACACATGGAGTAAGGATATCAATTTTCTTTGCCAGGCTGTAGAGGCATTTTCTAAGAAGGATCATGATCGAGCAAACAAACTTCTAGAACAAGTAAGGCTTACTTGCTGTCATGAAGTGATTGGATATGAATTATTTTCTTTTAAAGAAAATGAATTAGCATCTTACGACTATATTGGAAATAGCTTTTTTTAAAACACACTCTTCAGTTGGATAAAATGAAATACATGCTTCAAAAATTGAACAAGGGGCAGTTTCACTTCATGCAGATACCAAGCCGGACTTGATCATGTATCTAAGCTAAAAATATAAGATATCAAATTTTCTAGTGTAGAATTCACCGTATTAGTTTTTTTTTCTTTTTAAAAAAAATGAATTTATGAATTCTATTGTAATGTGGCAGGGAAAATTTTTCCAAGAAAAGGCACGCGAAGCGGATGAAGAGTCAAATGAAATGATTCTAAGAACAAGGTTAGCATCCTTTTCATTGAAATTTTGTGGTGTGTGTTTCTACTCTCTGTGGGCATTGGTTAATGATGGTGTATAGGATCCCACAATGTTAATGTTTTTTCTTTTATTCTGTGTTCCTCATCAGAAACGTTGAGACACAAGGTGAAATAGTGCTTGACTTGCATGAACGCAGTGCCAAGGAGGCAATACGTCTTTTGAAGTGTCAAATTTCTTCATTTTCTGGAATCTCATGTAAGTAAACGTTCTCATGTTCCTAGTTATTCTTTGAACTTGTTTTCTTGTTAATTGGAATTATTTGTTGTCTTCTCGTCAGCAATCAAGTGTCTTAAGGTCATCATTGATACACAAGAGGAAGAGATCTCAAAAGGATCTCGTAGACGAGTATTGGTAAGACTGCTTCATAATTACTTGCTGCATCTGTTTGAACAATGCTTCATACTTGGCTTATCCTTTTTCCATTTACACAGGTTTTGAAGCTACTGCAGGAAGAATCGATTAAGTGGACTGAAGGGGAAAAGGCCGGAACAATACTAATCCAATTAGACAATATTAATCGGAAACGTTTAACTTTCATTAAAAAGTAAAGAAACCAAGTTGTTTCTCAGAGTGGTGCTCACAGAATTGAGATAATTAATTTATGAATGAACAATCAAAATTGTTGGTTAGAATACACAATTGAAAGGTTGCGCAAGAGAAAGTAATGTGATTTTGATTTTGGAAGGAGTGAAAGATTTTCCTTTTCGGCCCCTTGTAAGAGTGAACGTCTGTTGTTTTTTGATTTGCAATGTAGTGACTTTTTTGATATTATGATATTACAGCTTTTGTTTGAAATGTTGGTAGATCATCATTTATCTTTTATAAATTTATACTCTTTTTTTGTTTGAGTTTATATTATTGTCATTCGGTTAGTGTTGTTTTATTAGAAGGTTTGACATGTTGTATTGTTAGATTGTGAGACCACAAATTATAAAGATACAGATAAATTCACCCAATCAATAGTTTGCCTAGGAATTTTGTTTTTCACAATGTCTATTTTTTACGAGTAATGCTACACTTACCACATTTTTATCTCACATTTCTATACCACGTGATGTGGCATGTTCATATTATATGTCACATCAATTAAATCAATGAAGTGTATTTTAATTAAGGCAATTAGAAAAACAAATACTAGAATAAATTATTAAAGAAAAAAAAATATTAAATAATTTTAATTAATGTGGCTGTTCACCTTATCTACCATATAAGATAGTATAAAGATTTGACATACAAATGTAGTAAGAGTAGCATTATTCATTTCTTACCTCTCACTAAATCTCAGTCCCAAAAATTTGATGCAATTCATAAAATCAGGCCCACTGCTTTAAGCCCAAATCCCAGTTGAAACAACTATCAAGCCCAGAAGACTACAATACCCACATGCCCAACTTTAATTTCACCAATCAATATCGTGAGGTAGGACCCACTAGCTAGATCCCACGATAGATGAATCAATGGCAGAAAGAAATCGACGGCGAGAGATGTTATGCCAATTTACGCACTTACCGCGCCAATTTGCTTTATTTATTTATTATATTTATTATAGTTATTATTTATTTTTAAATTTGATGTGTAAAGTCTTTTTTTGAAGGAATATATTTTTGAAATATAAAAATAAGAAGTAATGAAAGTTTTATATAAAAACTTCAAATCAAATAGCACAATTAAGTACCCACTACGTTATTTTAACTTTTTTAATATTAAAATTTACTTTATTATTATTATTTATTAATTAAGTTATCTTGTTTTACAAGTCTAATTAATAAAGGATATTTCTTAATATTTTGAAAGTTTCACTAAATTCTTTGGCAAAAAAAAAAAAAAAATGTTTCCCAAAATTATGCCCTATGCCTTTACATATAAATTATAATAGTCTTGTCTTTTATTTCTCTCTCTCTCTCTCTCTCTCTCTCTCTCTCTCTCTTTGTTTTTGTGCGTTTATTGTTTAGAATTTAGGTGATTCTGTTATGTATGGGTGGATCAGTGAAGGATGTGCAATCCAAGGTGGAGCTTGATAGCGTGGTCTGGCCCTCAAATTCGAAGCACATGGACGAGGTCTTTGCCCACTTTTCATCTCTAACTGGGTTTGTGTGTGTGTTGGTGTTTTGTTTTTGATCCCCAATTGCTGATAAATATTGTAGGTTGAAGCTGAAGAACAGCCTGGGTCTTTTTCGGTTTCTGATGTGCCGTACTCTGCCTTTGTGAAGGTATTCTTATTGGGTATAATATATACATGTTTGCTTGGTTATTTGATGCTGACTGGTTTTGAGTAAGCATGCTTAGGTTGTTGGATGTGAGAATATATTGTTTTCACCTTTCAACAAAGTTCTGCATCTAAATAATCAGTTTCTGTGAATATGGGGTATTTAGTTTGAAATTGAGCTTTGGGGTTTACTGATAGATGACAATAGTTGCAGTGTGACTGTTTTTAGTGAGATTTAATTATTAATAGCCTCAGGCTATAATGTGATTATGGACTAGGATGTGTATATCAGATTTTAAAAAAGAAGCCTTATGTTATAACATAAACCTTTATCAATTCGAACGACTATCCACCCCAAAAAGAATTTTATATGGTGGTTTTCTTTGTTATACTGCAACCTGAGGTGTTTATGAATCCTGTGCTCAAGCCTGGGACTGTTGAGTTTTTTTTTTCACAGGATTTATTATCATTAATGCTTAGATGTCCAGTGCAAATATAATGCTTACTTTGGTCGGAAAACTGGAAATGCGTGCAAGTATGAATTGAGTGATGATTGGAAAAATAATTTTTTTGTTGATACACTTTTGTAACTAATTTCGTTGTTGGCTTGGGTTCTACGATTGTTCTGTATCTTGTTCTTCTCTTGGTCATTTTTTGTTTGTGTTTTCTTTTGTCAGGATGGAAAGGTAGCAGATTCATCTAGTTTGGCCAATGAAGTTGCTAGGGTTGCTGGGTCAGTTAAGGCTGGAGAACCTACTGCTCCTGCACCTACCAACCTTGAGACAGTCCAAGAGTTACCAAAAGAAACTTGATCTTCCGAGGAGCAAAGTCAAGCTCAAACTGGCCTTGATGATGCCTTGAAAAGGCGACTGCAGAAGTTGATTGACTCTAATCGAGTGATGCTTTTCATGAAAGGAACCCCTGAGGAGCCCAAATGTAAATTTAGCAGAATGGCTGTTGGACTTTTGAAGAAGTATGAGGTCGAATTTGGAAGTCTTGATGTTCTTATGGACATTGAAGTCATGGAGGGGATACAGAAGTATTCTAACTGGCCATATTTACCACATATCTACTTCGATGGGAGGGCTCGTGGTTTCTATCACATAACAACTTTCATGAAAGGTTTCCAAAGTGATAGCGATGATGAATGGGCATAGATTACACAACAGAAAAGTTGCGCAAGAGAGAGCATTGAACTTTTGCAAAATGTGATTTTGATTTTGATAGAAGAAAAGATATTGAGGCATTTGTAATGTTTGATTTTTAAGGTGTTTATTTGCGTGGCTAAATTCTGTTTCTTTTGTGGTTTACCTTTCTTTTGTTTTTTAAGGGTGGCTCAATGAAAGCATGTTGCTTACTTTTGTTTGTTTGTTTACGTTATCTTCTTTATTTATTTATGTATAAATGCTAATTATGCTAATTCACCATACTGTGTCTCGAAAAATTCATTCTTGATTTTCGTGTTGAGGTTTTTCGAAATCAGTCAATTCAATTCATTCCTAAACGATAGCAGTTCAGTTCAATTCAATTCAATTCTTATTTAACTGATCCAGTTTGTTACAAACAGAAGCATGCAACATAGCAGTTTGCATAGAATATATAGGAATAGCAAAGGTGTTATTTAAGTTTTTCAATGATGTTACTGTGTGAAAACTAATCCGGGTTTATTTGGAATCTGCAGATAGTTGCGGAGATGATATAGAAAAGGTAGACCACATTTTTCAAAACTTGTCCCTTTCCACCAATTGATGTCATTTCATCATGTCAAAAGTTGTGGTGTTTTCGCAGCCTCTATGTAAGAAAAGTTTATCTTTTACTTCTGGAAACCTCAAAGGCAGTTTGTTTTCCTTTTGTTTTTTCTGCACATTGTATATGCACATAATAATTTCCCCATTTTTTCTGATACTATACAATTATTTTCTCATATGCTAGACATTGGAAAGATATACATACATAGAGTACTCCAAAGCAATAACTTTCATTTTGATACCATTCAGAGCATGGAAAATTAAGCTGATTAATTTGCCAGCACCAACTTCAGACAAAAGGAACGAACTTGTCGGTAGATCCAGCGATAAGGTTAGTAACACTTCCAAGCATTTAAGAAGTTAGCCCCAAGAAGGATTTTTATGTGTTTCTGATGCATCAATCTTCTTGGAAAAGCTATTCAATTGTATTTCTATAATGTATGACAAATATGATGTCACACTTAATTTTAAGTGCATAAATTAAGTTCGAGTATGCACCTTGTAATTGATATTTGACAGTAAACACGTCTTATTGGTTTGTGAGAACTTTGGGGGAGAAGGGGACCTTGTTACAGTATACATGTCACCGAAATTTAAACTAGATATAGTCTTCGAAATTTGTCCAGCATGGCGTACGTAGTGAATGCCACTATAGTATTTACCTTCCCTATCCATCTCATTTGAGGAGATTGTTGTCCAGTCTGCAGGTTTGTACCGGAAATCTGAAGTATCTTCTTAGAGAAAGTGCATAAACTCCTCTGATGTGGGTGTGTTTCTTTCATCTCTTTTGTTATAGTTCCAAGTGTAACGTGTTTATGTTTCTTATTTTGAAGAGGGGAAGGGGGAAGAGGACGAGTGTTTGGGAAATATTCTGCTGTTAGGACTTTCTCTGGTGTCCGTTAGCTAATCGATCCCATCAATCAGCTGACTGGTCTACACTCGTCTTCATGCAGTAACAGAGATAAGGGTTCAAATACAAATGGAGTGGAATTTAGGGAACAGAAAAAAGAGACAAGTGATCTCCAGAAGGAAGTTCTGGCTGCTTTGTTCAATGCTGATGAGAGACCCGAGGAGAGAACTGAGGAGCTACCAAGAAGAACAATAAAGGCAACGAATACATATGGAGCATATGGACAAGTAGTGGTTGAACCTCCAAATGATTTCATTTCAGCTGTTGTGTATCAACTGCATCCTA
Organism: Prunus persica; assembly: GCF_000346465.2. Lineage (NCBI taxonomy): Eukaryota > Viridiplantae > Streptophyta > Magnoliopsida > Rosales > Rosaceae > Prunus > Prunus persica. Next base: position 2,180,032 of record NC_034012.1, read on the forward strand.
AGGAGGATGGTATGCAACTTTGTCTGTATATAGGGGAAAACTTCATTTCCCTTGTTATTTTTTGGAAGGGAGTGTTGGGATCGGTTTGTATGGTGAATGGTAAACTTCTCTTAGGAATTTATTCACTTCCCATGAAATCCAGATTTATCCTAAAGATAGACCTACTAAGGCACTAGCTAATTTGATGTGTGGTTGCCCGTGATTTATCTGTCTATTTCATGTATATGTTTGTATTTTCCTTCATAATAAAGTGTGCTAGAGTTGCAGAAGCAGATGTGACGAAGATAACTACCAGGTTCTTTGTAAATCTGTTAAGGAGTATCGAACTACGTACGATGAAGGAATATTTCCAGGCAATGCTTCCATAGAACACAGAACACTATACATAATACATACAATGTATTAGAAACTAGAGGAAGCCATTGAAGTGTATAAACTCAATATCTTTTTCCGAAAAAGCAAAGTCATTTTAGGGGTCGTTTGGTACGGCGGACTGTTATGGACCGGACTAAATCCTAGGACTGTCTTGGATTAGCTCGGATTGGATTAAGCTGGATTAAGTACTGACCTACGTTTGGTGTTGCGTTGGACTAAAAAACTGGATTGTGAAAATAGTGAAGACTTATGTTTGGTGTTGTGTTGGATAAAAATAATAATTTTTTAAATTTTTTAATTTTAATTAAGAATTTTAGCGTAAAAATAAATAAAATTCTAATATTTTTGAAAGACTAAAACTGTCACATTTCTTTTTATTTTTCTTCATCCATACTCTTCTCTCCTTTGTCTTTTCTTCTTTATCTTTTCTGATTTCTTTTCTTCTTTATCTTTTCTGATTTCTTTTCTTCTTTGTCTTTTCTTATTTCTTTTCTTCTCTGCCCCTTTTTTCCCCCATTTCTTCCTTCATCTTCACTCCTCTGTATTTTCTTCCCAGGCCCGTTTCTTTTTTTTTTTTTTTTTTTCCTTCCTTCATCCTCTCTTCTTCTTTCCATTCCCATGCCATTTCTGTTTTTCTTTGTTTCATTCTTCCTATTCTTTCCTTTATCTTTTCTTCTTCCTTCCCTCCTTCTGACTCTCTCTTCATGCCACTACAGATTCAACCATCAACTCACCCTCTCTCTCTCTCTCTCTCTCTCTCTCTCTCTCTCTCTCTCTCTCTCTCTCTCTCTCTCTCTCTCTCTCTCTCTCTTTCTAGTTCCACTAATTAATGGTTGTGGTGGTTCGATTGGGTAGTGCTGGTGGTTTAACTGGGTATGTGGTGGCTGGTGATGATGGTTTGATTGACTAATTGGGTGATGGTGATGGTTCGATTGGGTATGTGGTGGCTGGTTATGTGTTTGATGGTGGTGGTCTGATGGTTGTGGCATCGTGGTGATGGTGGTATGTTTGATGTTTCGGGCTCGTGTGTTTGATGGTAGAGGTGGTATTCAGCCGGACTGTGTGTTCAAAATAGCATCCTCGCTATTTTGCGAACCCAGTTTTGGGCTCGCTATATTAAACAAGCGAGTCCAACGTTTTTTTTCCCATTGGACTATATAATCTCATTTAACTTAATCCCTTCCCTTACCAAACATAGGTTTTAAGGACTATTTAACCCAGTCCAGTCCAGTGAGGCTTAGTGAGGCATGCCAAACAGGGCCTTAGGGTTTAGGGTAAATATTACCTTCGATATTTTAATTCGAACCTATGATGGTGACATAACAATGGTCATTCATGCCAAGTTGCCTAGCAAGTCTTTCAATCAAAATACAGTCATAAGAGAAGAACAAAATGTTGAGATAAAAACCACTTCAGACATTTCCTAAATAGATGGATTCTCACATCTTCAAGCATAAGAATATAATAGACTATGTCTTGCAAATTGCAATTCATTTACGATAAAAACAATTCACGATGTAGATATTAAAATGATAGAATGCATGGCATTTATGACAAAAACGACTTTGAAAAGCACTATTCTCTCCTTTGCTTTTACTCTAAATTACGATTAAATCTCCATTCTCTGCCCTTCCAAAGGGAAGATCTCAACAGAAAAATAACCAGTATAAGGATCGCAAGTAAAACCATTATTCCTATTGCGTTTCGGGCACTCAAAAGACCAGTGTTCACCCTCCTTCCCACATATTGAACACTCCTTGAGAATTGCATGTCCTTGGCCGTCGTCCATGGCTGTGTGCGCGCGAAAGAGAAAAATGCCACTTGGGATTTAGGATCAATTTGTGAGAGAAAAGAGATGGCGTTCTTTTTGTTTTTCAAGAGAGGCGGTTCTTATATAGGCTTCACTGGGCTGCGTAACCCTGACGTCTAGGAATCCTGCGCGTCCTCACCCAGAAAATATAGAAAGTAATTTAAATATGTTATATAAAAAATAAAAATAAAAAGGTTGCGTTTAGCTCTTCCGTTTTTTTAAAATTCAAATTTAACTTCTATTATTTTGATTCCTTGTTAACTAAGTTACCTTGTTTTATAAGTTTAATTAATAAAGGGTATTTCTCAGTATTTGAAAGTTTCCCTAAATTATGCGTGTGCCTTTATATGTAGTCTTTGCCTTTTCTTTCTCTTTCCCTGTCTTTGTTTTTGTGCATTTAGGGTTTAGAAGTTAGAAGACTCCGTTATCAATGTGTCGCTCAACGAAGGATGTGCAATCCAACAAGGAGCTTGATACCTTATTCTTCTCATCCCATCTCTAACTGGGTTTAGTGTTTTGTGTGTGTGTGTGTTGGTGTTCTGTTTTTTTTTTTTTTGTCAGAAGTGTTAGTGTTCTGTTTAAATAATCAGGTTCTGTGAATATGAGGTATTTAGTTTGAAATTGAGTTCTTGGGGTGGTTTCAAATTGAGTTTTGGGGTTTACTGTTGTTGGTAAGTATATGATGATAACAGTGGCAGTATGATTCTTTTTAATGAGATTTAATTATTAACAAACAGGCTCGGGTTATGGTGCCAAACTCAAAATGTGAGAGTGGGTAGGATCACTTTCTTTGTTTGAGTGACTGGAGAATGACTAGGATCTGAGGACGATGACATGGAATATGATGTGAATTTCAGATCTATTAAAAGTAGCTTTATGTTATAAACCTCGGATCAATTCTCTGATTGTTCAGTATCTTGTTCTTCTCTTGGTCATTTTTTATTGGTGTGCTTTCTTTTGTTAGGAGGGAAAGGTCGCTGATATATTAGAAGGTGCAGATCCATCTGGTTTGGCCAATAAAGTTGCTAGGGTTGTTGGGCCAGTTAAGCCTAGAGAACCTTCTCCTCCTCCTCCTCCTCCCAGCCTTGAGAATGTCCAAGAGTTAGCAAAAGAAAATGGATCTTCCCAGGAGCAAGAGCAAATTCAAGCACAAAATGGCCTTGATGATGCCTTGAAAAGGCGGCTGCAACAGCTGATTGACTCTAATCCACTCATGCTTTTCATGAAAGGAAGCCCTCAGGAGCCCAAATGTAACGTTAGCCGAATTGCCATTGACATTTTGAAGCGAAAGAAGGTCAAATTTGGAAGTTTCGATGTTCTTACGGACAATGAAGTCATGGAGGGGATAAAGAGGTATTCTAACTGGCCAATAATACCGCAGATTTACTACAAAGGGAAGCCCCGTGGTTGGTGTGACACAGAGAGTTTAATGCGTCGTAGTGGTGAATTAGAGGAAGTTCCCAGAGACCATGGAATTGATACTGCTGCTGATTCTACTGGGGCGAAGGTAACTGAATTAGAGGAAGTTTCCAGAGAACATGGAATGGATACTACTGATTCCGCTGGGGCAAAGGTAACTGAAGCTGGAAGTGGAAAGAGTGGAATCCCAGCATCTACTGGATCTTCTCACGAGCAGATGCAAGTTCAAGTGCAAAATATTCGTCAAAAAGGAATTCAAGTGCAAAATGGCCTTGATGATAACTTGGAAAGGCGGTTGCAGCAACTGATTGACTCTTATCCAGTCATGCTTTTCACGAAAGGAACCCCTGAGGAGCCCAAATGTAAATTGAGCAAATTGGCCATTGACATGTTGAAGGAAGAGAAGATCAAATTTGCAAGTTTCGATGTTCTTTCAGACAATGAAGTCATGGAGGGGATACAGAAGTATTCCAACTGGCCAACATTACCGCAGCTTTACATAGAAGGGAAGGCTCGTGGTTTGCGTCACATACGAACTTTAAAGTGTGGTTTTCGTGAATAAGAGGAAGCTTCCAGAGACCGTGAAATCAACTCACAGAATTAAAATAATTAATTTATGAATGATCAACAATCAAATTGTTGGTTAGAAATTAGAAATTACGAAATGTGATTTTAATTTTGAAAGAAAAAAAGGGAGATTCACTATTATACCCAATATGGGGGCTCAAATTATAAAAATACCCTACATAAAATGGACTTTAGAAACACACCCAAAGCCCATTTACAACATAACAAAAAAGCTTTTAACTTCTTATAAATTACAAAACTGCCATCAATTTCTTAAAACAATCCCAACCCCAAAATCTCATAAAAATACCCAAAGCACTCAATAGGGCATCAAAGTAATTTAGTAATCAATATTAAATTCAATAAGGCCAGCTATCATTTTTTGGGTTTTTTTTGGGTTTGTTTATAGGAATTCAATTGTGTAGGGTTTATTTATAATATTAGTGCTAGAAATGGGTATATTACTAAATATCTCATAAAAAAAAGATATTGAGGCATTTGCACTGTAACGACTTTAAATAAGACAATATTGCATTTTTTGTTTGAAATCAAGATAATTTATCTTTTATATATTTTCAACTCTTATTCGGTTTGAGCTTTTCATATTATTATCATACAGCTACTGTTCTTTTATGAATATGATATATTGTTAGACTGTGAGACTACATACGAATTAATTCACCTAATAAATGGTTTATATTTTTCATCCGGGAAGCATTTGTTTGTCACAACAATGGGCACTTTACCTCCCTAATTCTCAATCCCAAATTTTATTTGCCTTGAAGATGCAATTCATAAAAATCAGGCCCACCTGTCTTAGGTGCCCTAATCCCAGTTGAGGCAACTATCAGGCCCAAAAGACTAAAATTCCCATAATCCCAACTTTAATTCACCAATCAATATCGTGGGATTGGGATAGGACTCTCCATGATTCGCAGAAAGAAATCGACGGTGAGAGATGATATGCCCATCTATCGTAGACCCTCCATAATTCGTCAGCTGAAAGAATACGCCCACTCCGTCTTCTAGGTCTTTCTATGGCCATTCTCTGATATAAGCTTCAAAAGGGTCTTTGCCTCTTTCTTTCTCTGTCTCTCTCTTTGTTCTGGTTTGTGGGTTTCGAATTTACAAGACTCCGTTATCGATGGGTGGCTCTGTGAAAGATGTGCAATCGAAGAAGGAGCTTGATAGCGCGGTTCACAGTGGTGCACCCGTTATTCTGCACTTCTGGGCCTCGTGGTGTGAGGCTTCGAAGCACATGGACGAGGTCTTTGCCCACCTCTCTACTGATTTCCCTCATGCCCATTTCTTAAGGGTACGTATTCTTCTCATCTCTAACTGGGTTTTTTTCTGGTGTTTTGTGTGTGTGTGTGTTTTGGTATTTTAATTTTAATCTCCAATTGCTGATAAATATTGTAGGTTGAAGCTGAAGAACAGCCTGAGATATCTGAGGCTTATTCGGTTTCTGCTGTGCCCTACTTTGCCTTTGTGAAGGTATGCTTATTGGGTAGTCTGTACATGTCTCTTTTTTCATGTGATGCTGGCTGATTTTGAGTAATCATAGTTAGGTTGGATGATGTGAGGATATATTGTTTTCACCTTTTAAATGCAGTAACAAAGTTCTGCAATTAAATAATCAGGTTCTGTGGATGTGAGGTATTTAGTTTGCATCACACTTTCAGTATGTTGCTGCTATTGGCTAGTTATTTTCTGTGGCTGGTGGTTTCAAATTGCATTTTGGGGTTTGCTGTTGTTGCTAAGTATATGATAATAGTGGCAGTATGATTGTTTATAATGGTATTTAAGTATTAATAGGCTCAGATTATGATGCCAAACTCAAAATGTGAGAGTGGGTGGTAGATGTTCAATAGGATCATCTGTTTGTTTGAGCGACTGGAGAAGGACTAGGATCTGAGGACAATGGCCTGGACTATGATGTGAACATCAGATATTAAAACTTATGTTATAAACCTGTATCATTCGAATGACTATCCATGGACTATGGTGCGAACATCCTATTGTTCTGTATCTTTTTCTTCTCTTCATCCTTTTCTGTTTGTGCTTTTTCTTTTGTCAGGATGGAAAGGTCGCATATACATTAGAAGGTGCAGATCCATCTAGTTTGGCCAATAAGGTCGCTAGGATTGCTGGGTCCATTAGGCCTGGAGAACCTGCTGCTCCCGCAAGCCTTGGGATGGCTGCTGGACCTACTATACTTGAAACAGTCCAAGCGTTGGCAAAAGAAAATGGATCTTCCCAGGTGCAGATTCAAGTACAAAATGGCCCTGCTGATGCTTTGAAAAGGCGGCTGCAACAGCTGATTGAGTCTAATCCGGTCATGCTTTTCATGAAAGGAAGCCCTGAGGAGCCCAAATGTGGATTTAGCCAAAAAGTTGTTGACATTTTGAAGGAGGAGAAAGTCAAATTTGGAAGTTTTGATATTCTTTTGGACAATGAAGTCAGAGAGGGGTTAAAGAAGTATTCTAACTGGCCAACATTTCCACAGCTTTACTGCAAAGGGGAGCTTCTTGGTGGCTGTGACATAGCAATTTCGATGCATGAGAGTGGTGAATTAGAGGAAGTTTTCAGAGACCATGGAATTGATACTACTGATTCTGCTGGGGCAAAAGTAACTGAAGCTGGAAGTGGAAAGGGCGGAATCTCAGCATCTACTGGTTTGAGTGAAACTCTAACCTCCCAACTCGAAAGCCTGATTCATTCAAGCCCTGTTATGCTGTTTATGAAGGGAAAACCAGATGAACCCAAGTGTGGTTTTAGCCGGAAGGTGGTTGATATCCTTGTGCAAGAAAAGGTGGAATTTGAGAGTTTTGATATTCTCTCTGACGAAGAAGTCCGTCAAGGGCTCAAAGTTTATTCAAACTGGTCCAGCTATCCTCAACTATACATTAAAGGTGAACTAATTGGTGGGTCAGATATTGTATTGGAGATGCAAAAGAGTGGGGAACTTAAGAAGGTTTTGGCAGAGAAAGGGATTGTTCCGAAAGATACTCTTGAAGATCGTTTAAGGAAATTGATTACTTCTTCACCAGTGATGGTCTTCATCAAGGGTACACCAGATGCTCCCAGATGTGGTTTTAGTTCCAAAGTCATCAATGCCCTTAGAGAAGAGGGTGTGAGTTTTGGTTCCTTTGATATTTTAAGTGATGAGGATGTGAGGCAGGGGCTTAAAGTCTTCTCGAACTGGCCAACCTTTCCTCAGCTTTATTACAAAGGTGAGCTGATAGGAGGTTGCGATATCGTAATGGAGCTGAAAAACAATGGAGAGCTTAAATCTACCCTGACAGAGTGAAACATAGCCTAGTTTTATCAAATAATCCCAGACAAGAGTTGAATTTGTATTCTGATGTGAAGTGTCTGCTGGCATTATACACATTCCAAAGTTTGCTTTAGATGCCTTCTTGTTATAACCTTTCGTATGTTTTGTTGTGTAATCAATGATTGCAGGCTTGGGATTAGTTATCAATTCTAAGCGGGATCATGAAGTTTTGCAGTTCTTGCTTGGTTTTAGTATCTAGTAGTCGTATGTTGCCATTAACCCATAGAGAAATGAAAGTTGCATGTCTCACATTTTCCACTTGGAACTTGGAACTTAGAATGCATCAATTATATTCTGACAGCCATATTGCTGCATAGTTCAATTGTTGTGTGATTGCACCAGCTTGAATGACATGCTTCGATATTACTATTTCTTTTCAACCAATAAAATAATCGAAATACTTTAATCTTATGAGGGTTAAATTGAAAGAACAAGAATAAATTGTGTTATCAAAACTAGTTTTCCCTCATGGCAAGGACTTTCTTTGTCTCTATGTCATCATCTTCTACTTTATCAGCTTTCATACGGTCCAAAACACTATTTACTTCTTTACCACCTCTCATATATGCCTTCAACAAGGCATGATACATCTGCTTGTTCACTGGGATTACATTCCTCAGTAACCCAACAAAAGCTTCCGCATCTTCAACACTGCCTTTATCACCCAGCCAACTCAATATGGTCGTGCTCACTCTAAGGTTAGGCTTCCATCCTTTCTCTGCGGACAGACAGAGAGCAGCCTTCATGCACTGAAAAGCTTTTTCCGTCTCGCCCTTATTCACATATCCGGCCGCCACTATTTCCCAACTTTTAGGGGTGGTTGCTTTCCCCTTCTCCATTAAGTCTCCAAGCATTGCTTCTGCTCTCTCATACAATCCCTTTACTGTGTACCCTATAATAACAGTCTGTGGCACCCGAAAATCATAACAGTTTCCGGACAATTCCCACTCCTTCACTACCTTCTCAGCTTCATCGAGCTCCCCAAGCCTCACCAGAGATATCAACAGGCCGATATAATCCCTGTTTATGCATCTCTTACAAGCACTCTTCTCAAGACCCCATAATCTCAAAACTTCATCCTTGTTCCCCATACTGGCATAGAGTGAAATCAAATGATTGTGGCCAAGCCCATCTTTGTTATCCAGCCTCTCTTCCGACTTCTTTAGGGCATTAATTGCCTTATGGGTTTGGCCTTCTTTTATATAGAAATTGGCTACAACAGCATAAGTATTCCAGTCCATGACAATGTGAGGCTGGCTCTCCATCTCTTCCAAAACCTTTTCCATTCCTTCAAGATCAGACCTCACGCCGTACGAATTGATGCAGATTCGATAACTGAAGTTGTCGGGAGGGACATTGTTCTCCTTCATCTCAGTGAGCACACCGGGAACCTTCTCGTGCTCGCCAACATTCGTATACAAACACATGATGTCATTGTAAGTCAGAGGCGAGGAAGCAAATCCCATCTCCTTCATTTTGCGCAAATGAGCGAGGGACTTGTCCGTTTGGAGCTGCCGGACATAGCAATTCAAAAGAGCACCATACGTCTTCAAGTTCTTATCTTCCTCCCTTAAATTGTTGAAATATTCTTCCGCGGAAACAAGCCCGCGAACCTTGCCAATCAAATCCAGCTGCACAGCATGTTCAACCGGCGAGAAGATGCATATGCCCTTTTGCTTCATCCACTCAGAAATCTGCACCCTATAAAGTATTATTACAAAAGCAAAAGAATTTCCAATTTATTGGACATACAAAAACACAATCATTTACCTCACTCTCTCTCTTCTTCTTTTTTTAATAACTAAATTTAAGTTGACTTTTTCTCTCCCACACCCACATTTTCTGAGCTACCAAACAGGGGAAAGAGAAAAAAATCGAAACCTGGAGGGCTTGGGAGAAGCGCTTGCGCTTGCGAAGGTCGTGAATGATGCGCTGAAGCTCGGCGACACGGACCTTGTGGCCCTTGTACACCCAGTCGTCGAGTTCTGGAACCACGTTTAAGCTGGGATTTCCAAGCGGACTGATTTTGGTGTAGAGGGTCGGCTTCTTGGTCCTGCTCGTGTAGTAGGACCTGCTCGTCATCGCACTTCGGATTAGGGTTTTGGCGAAGAGCTTCGGGTCCATGAGTTGGGGTTTAGAGTTTGGAGCTGAGAGCTGGGAGAGAAGAAGAATCAGAGAGGAAACCGAAGGACCTTTTCGTAAACAAAGACAAATGAAGCGAAGAGAGCAAAATGTTTCAGAAATTGGGCTTTGGGTTGAGGCTAGTTAGGCCTGGGCTCGGTGAGAAGTTTTAGACTTGGGCTCATGGAGCTGTTTTGTAGAGGGATGTGAGAGACGGACAACTGGCCTAATGCATTGTTGATTGATCCGCCTCTCACATCCTACCAAACAGAATTCCGCTCATGAAGTCGTTTGTTATAAATAAATGAAAATTAGTAGTGATAACAACTTATTACACTAATTTTAGACTCCAACTTATGTGAGTAAATAAAGTTCGGAGGAAGTTCAGAATGAAAACAATGTTATATCTACTGGTACAAAAAAATTGGTGTCTCTAGCATTACTCATTGAATAATAGTTGTAGACAATCACAGGTAGAAAGTTCGAATAATTCGAATTAAAAATTTGAACCAACTGCCTTGGTTTGTCAAGTATTTCCATTTGTTTTCTATCCATCCATCTTGGATGGATCCTAAAACCAAGAATAGGTAGACCTACATGAAGAACGTGATTGACCTAATTACCAAAATGAAAGTTGTGTGTGGATTCTGATTAGCTTGATATAGTTATTTTCCTAAACCCTTTGATCTCAAAATTTCTGTATAATTCTGGACAAGCAGCAGCAGCATCAATGATCAAATATGCTTGAATTCCTGGACCTTGATACAAACACTCGTACCAAAAATACCAAAATTAACTCCTATTATTAATTTGTTTCATCAGCATCGAACTTTATTCTTCTGATGATCTTCCATGTTCTGCGCTAGGCAATCCAACAGCTTCATTTCTAAGGCTTTAAACTGAGATATTTGCATCTGCAGCTCCAGTTTCTGTTTCCTGAGGTTCTTGTTCTCCTCCATTAACAGCAAACAATTATTTTCCTCTGCTGCAGCCACAGCTGTGTTGCTGCTACCACTCTCTTCTGAAGCCTTTAGATACACTGGAAATGCACTTGGCTCACATTTCTTCCTTGTGATCTCCACCAGCATATGCCTACAGCCTTTCTGGAACCTTTCATGCTTAAATTCCCATTGTCTTGGTGATGTTTTCTTGAACCCCTGCTTTTGGCTTCAAGGGTCAGATTCATAAATCAAAAAACCAGCCAAACTCTCCAATTAATTATGCATGAATTGAGACAACAACTTTGTTTTTGGACATTTAGCATCAGACAAACGTTGTTTCGAAGGTGCATAGAATTGTTTATTCCAAAACCAAATTTGACCATTGTTGCTAATGCTTCCTAATTAGACTGTCCTGTATTTAAAATACACACACGGATGCACATTGACAGGAACATAAATGATTGAAAATCATTAAGATATCAAGTACATTATTGGTTAGGTAAAATAAGCAGACAAAGGAAAACAGTAAAAACAGGATATGGCAGAGAGAGGTGCACGCTTTTTTTATGTTACTGTTTATAGATGAAGGAGCTGTGATGCTGTATGATACTATAAATCAGTCTGCGGAGCGTGATTATTTTGACCAATTACAACTTTCAAATGTTTTGACTTTCTCCAGATTATTATATTTTCTGTTAGCTTAGTTTGACTGCTGTGTACATGGTGAGGTACACACAAGAAAAGAAAGAAAACCCATCACTCAAAATATTTATGATTCACATATGAAATACTGGGTTCTTGAGAAACTGATCAAAAATAACCAAAAAGCATTCTGAGTAATCAGAAAGACTTGATCAAAGATTAGTAAAAGAAAGAGGGGCCTAGCGCGAATCTCATAGAAGACAATTGTTGAATAACAAGGAAAAGACGATGACTTACATAAGTATTAAGCTGGCGGATGAAGCTGGAGAAATTATTGTGCTTGAAATATTTAGGCAGCAAGAGCTCTGAGAACTCAGCAGGAGACCAAACTACAAATCCAGAGCCCTCTGCATTCCAAGACACAATCTTCTTTCCACTATCTCCTTCCTCTGCTGCACCTTCTTCTAGCAAATCATATGTCTTGGACAAGAAAGGGGCAGGGCTTCTTGTCCTCGGAGATTGGCCTGAAGAAGTTGTAGCCGCCATAAATTGCTGGTTTTTGTGTTTTTTTTTTTTTTTTTTTCTGAAAATGTATGGGCTTCCAAAGGGTTCCTCAATATTTTGCTACATGGTCTTATTTATATCACAACCAAACTGTATGTAGGTTTTGGAAACTACTAGCTAATACCGTGGAAGGTGGGCCGCTATTTCTTTATGTTTCCTTTGAATGCATGCAATGCAACTTTCCCAAATTCCCCAATTAGCAACATACACATTTGTATATGGTATTATCTATTGTGATTGGAAGATGCATCAAGAGCAGACGGAGGCATAGAAATTGCATTATTTTCCCAATGGACAATGACACGTGTAGTTTTTAATTTCTGATGAATGGAAAAGTACAAAAAAAATCTATTATTTGACCAGACTAACAACATATTGTTTTTAAAATTAGTAGACTATAGTTGAAAATGGGATTAGATAAGGGGCATAATGTTATTTTCCAATAAAAGCTCAGGTAGTGGGGTATTAGAAAAGAATCCTTTCTTGGTACAAATGTAGGGTTTGGGTGCATTGAATGATTGTTTAGTCATCAGTCATCCAAAAGGTACACCCCGACAACGGATTCGACAAATGAAAAGATGATCAAAGGGGCCGCGAACTCTGACTCAACTTTGGAAGGGTCTGGCATAAGTTTCTTGTGTCTGCAAGACTGCATTAACATCTTCCGTGTGATGTGTGAAGATGTTATTGTTTTGGCACACACTTCTATTTTTTATTTTTAAATAAGTTTCATTCAAAAACGAAAAAGGTATCATAATAATCCAAAAACAGAAGAAAAATATATTAAAAAACCTACCCTTCCAAAGTAGGAGGCTTTGATTTGATCCACAAGTTCACTAGGAATATTTGGGTATTGAGTCCAAGTTCTAAAATATCAGAGACTGAAAAAGAAAAATCTAACCTTTTTTTCGTATGTGGACTTTGCTTGGGTTGGGTTTAGGTTTGGGTGGTTTGGGTTGCTTTAGTCGGCCCAAAATTTCAAACAAAGGATCACGATGGGCCATGACTATGTTGCCTATTTCTTGGGTTGGCCTTGATACTCGTAATTGTATCAAGAATTAATTAAAACTATTTCTTATTAGAATGAGGGCCTTGTCCAAAAAGAAAAAAGAAAACAAGGAGTGAGGCCCATACATCATTGAGTAACATATATAGATCATAGACGTGGACCTCTATATTAGTCACATGATTCATTTAAATAGTAATTTCACTTAAGTTCAACGAAATGATCATGTAGCTAATATGAAGGTCCACATGAGGGGTCCATTCGTCAATGGACACTAAGCCTAGTCTTAATTTATAGACTAGTAGTTTTATGTTCAAACTCCTATAGCACCGTGAGAATATGTGTGATAAATTTTCATCCCCTTGTAATTTACACTATTATTTATATTATTATTTTTATAATAAAACACCAACTTTCTCCTCAAGAGCAATCAATTTCTATACCAAAAAAGTTTAAAGTATTAATCATAAACACTCCACTTCCACTATATTTATTTATTTATGTCGTTTAGAAATATATGTTAATTTATTTATCATCATTGAATGTTAAACGACATTAATAAGTGGACATAATAAGCACATGTCTTTTTGGCACAAATAATTTGATCAAAATAAATTGTGACTAAACACATGGCAGCTACCCCACAAATATGGCATAAAGTAAAAGATGACAACCCAAGTCAAAAAGCAAGGTCGACCTGTCGTTTTGATTGGATTTTTTGGTTTGATAGTGAGTATAATTTTATACCGAGGGAAGAAGATTCATCACTGCCCGTTGAAGTTGGGTGGCCAAATTGATGACGCATACCAACAACATTATCTCCAACGCATTATTTGGGGTTGCCGATTGACGACGCACATATCAGTGTGTCTCACCAATCACTTCGTTTTCTTTGGATCCAATGTTATGGGTTGATTGAACAATTATTTACATTTTCAAATTTGTTGCCTTGTTACAATATCACAATTGTTTTCATATGGACTTTTTTGGTTAATAATGCAAAACAGAGGAAATTCAATAGTTTGGCCAACAGCTTTTGATTAGGATTTGGGAATATTAAAAATGTTGTTTTTGCTTAGTACACTTGAATGAGAAGTTGGATTGGTAAGTATATTGGTGAATCAATTGTTCAAGACTTTTGTGACCATCTCTTCTTGGCTCCTCCTACCAACTTTGTGAGGTGAGATTGTGGTTATATTGGAGGAAAGAAATCCCACTAGAGTTGAATCTTGGATATCATAGGGGGTAAATGGAATCCACCATCACTGTGGCGGGAACCCATTGGCTTTGATGGAATCACTTTAGATCATGAGGCATCCATATTTTCCCCTATCTTTCCTGTTGAATTCTCCTTTCTGGCTCCACCCACCTCCCACTCTCTCCCAATTTGTTTGATGAAGAAACCCCACACAAAAAAATTTTGATCTTTGCTATTTGCTAAGTTTAACAAGTGATATTGGAAAGGGAGTATTTGAGCACAGATTTCAAATACAGAAGTAACAAATATTCTTAAAAATTGAGCAATAAGCCCGTGCATCTAGCCCTCAAGTATTTAATTTAAACCATTTGTTGGGTAAACTATGGTTTCTGTTTTTATGTATTTTCTATTCAAGCCTATGATAAAATCTCATTTTTCTTGGCCTCCAGTTACAAGTGGGATAGGACTTGCAGCAGTGAGTGGAGTGAGCCTGCGTGTGACCCAGTTGGTTTAAAATAGACCCTCCGTTAAATGATTGTCGGCTATATGGACCCAGTTGGTTTAGCTAGAACCACTTCGACTTGGCTTTTTCAGTAAATAAATACTGACCCAATTTAATTTTTTGCCAACTTCTTCTTTTTAAGGTCAACCTTGCCAAGTTGATTATGTAGAAAAAATAATCTCATGTAGACAAACAACACCCTACCTTACCTTTAGCTTTACCTAATTGCTGCAATGGTAACTATTTGGCAAAAAATATTGTCTAATTCAAGAAAATTTGTGGCAAATTATACTCCCTTTTTTTTTTCTTTTTTTTTTTCAGCAAATCAATCTTGGATAGGATTGAGGGGAGGGTTTAATTTAAGAAAAATGAAAATGTGACTGACTCTTGATAAAATCTCTAGCATTACCTCATATATTGCACATCTCATTTCATCTACTACATTTATGTTGACAAGCGTTCAAACCTTTTTATACAGTATACAAAATGGCAGAGGGAGAATGACCTAAACTCTACCTTCAGAAAACAAGAAGGCACAAAAGCAAGCAACAAAAGAGGAAAATTGAAATTCTGTTTAGTGACTTGTCTGCCTGCATCTCCTGCCTTCTCAGCCTCGGACTACTACTTCCCGTTAAGTGATACGAATTTGGGTATGCATATAAGCTCTCTGAGTTTCCAAACACCCTTGCATAGACCATTTCCCCAAACACCCCAACCGCCGGATGCTGGTGGATACCTGCCATTGTAGTGCTTCCAAGGTTAAGCAGCGGTGCAGAAGAATGTTCCCCAAAACTACCATATGGATGAGGAGGGCTATGTTGTTGGTTCTGATAAGGGTTACGATATGGAAGTTGCTGACCGGTAGGAGATGTGTTAGATATAAGAGCTTGTGTATCACATGCTGATGGCCTGGGTGGTATTGCCATTCCCCTGTTGGGTGCCTTTACTTCAAGCTCAGTTTCAGGAGATGTTTGGCCCCGGCCATAAAGGGGGACCATGGTGGTGTGTGATATATCAGCCTTGCAAACAGGGCATTGAGGGCACTCGTCGGAGGCAAGGGAGGCACTCTGGACGTGAAGCCATTTGTAGATGCAAGGCCAGCAATATAGATGGCCGCAGAAGGTGACCACTGGCTCATGTGCAAACTCTAAGCAGATGTTGCAGTCAAAGCCAGCTTTGGAATTTTCTGAATCTGTTGCTGTTCCCGGGATGGATTTACATTCATGTGCAAAGTATTGTTGCAAGGCCATTTTTTCTGTTCTTCCAATTTCGTTCTTCCACCAGTACTGCAAAAGATAACACAAATGAAAACCAGTTTATTACCATGAGTTTCCTGAATCCTGTGGACCATCATAACTAAGTCATGGATTGATTTGTCAGTTCCAAATTCCAAACAAATATGGAACTCTGAACCCCAAAAATATAAATCAAATAGTTATTAGATTAAAATTTAAAAGAACAAGATATTCACGGGTAAAACAAAGTGGCTTAGGGGATTCTACAGTATATTGTAAAGTATTCATGCATTTACATCAAACATAGTAAGACACAGCAGTATTACAGATAGCACCCACTCATAGCACCTAGGCGGTAGTTTCCTACCAATTTGGATTTTTGCTTCTTATTAATTAATTTCAATCAATTCATACAGGCAGGCATAAGAGATACCATTGAAAATTAAATCACAAATGGAACAAAAGTTTCACTTTAGAAATCCATGTGATCCAAAAATTCTGCACCAGTTAAATAATGCTAGAATGCTGTTCCACCTTATAGTATTTTGAAGGTAGATCTACATTGTAGTTCACTACATCCTTCTATGGTCACTGGTGACTTGGAACCAACATTAAAGTCTAAACCACAAAAGCAATCGCCATAGCATGGAATCAGATGAAGACAGCTTTACCCAACAACGGCTGCTTAATATGCAGCTCTCTCTCTCAACCAAATTCACACTCGCAATTCTTCTACCTAACACAGAATTGCGTCTCTCCGGTTTGACAACCAACAAAACCATTGGCACCAACAATTCCTCCACTTCAAGGTAGCACAATGAAGGACATAGACCAATCTAAACTATCATTGAACAGGCAAAATAAAAACCAATGCCTAATATAGAAGAAACAGTATGAAGGAGAGCAACAGATAGGCGAACCCAAATCGGTTCTTATTCACTCTCCACCCCAAAAAAGAGAAACTGAACTAAATCTCCATCAAGCACAAAATAAAAAGTAATATATTTTGGCTTGTTCTTTTAAACCCAGATCTGAAATGAGGGGTTCACTCTTCCTCTTTATAATACATATAACGATTAGTTGGGTAGCCTCATCCGAGCCTATACATCTCACTACCATCTTCAAGTTGTGGGAGAACAATTCAACCATGATTCAGTATATAGACAAACACTAACATAACCCCAAAGAAAACGAAAATAAATACCTACAAGTCCCTATACTGCTAAAAACTAAGCTTCACCAAGCTGAATATGCACCTAGAAATCATTTCTCAAGAAACGGTCATAAATTAAAAGGGGATTGATTCACAGAAACGCCCTATAACCGCACATCTCTTGGCTTAGAATTTAGTGTTAAATGAATGTAAATCCTCTGCCACATTTCCACATCCCCACAAACACAAAATAAATGAACTAAAATGACCCCTTTGCTGTGTTCACGAGAAAATTATCTGGGATGAAGGCAAATGCTTGAATTGTTTCCCAAAGAATCAAACTTTCTGAACATTTCCCTTTCTCTTTCCCCAAAAGACTTCCCAAGCCCGAAATCCAAATAGTGATAAATCGCAAGCAGAAAGAAGCTAGATCTGTGGCTTACAAATCAAAGCACAAACATCTTCCAAAAAACCAAAACCCACAAATTCCACATGAATTTCAACGTCCCCCCGCAAATTGTCTAAGCTACACAAAGCAAAAGGGGTGAAATTCAAGAAGAAGTCTACCAAGAAAGTATTGAAAATTTTGATAGACATACCGTGAAGAAATATGTGGAAGATCGGCCCAGCGATTGTTTCGAACCTTCGAGAACTTCCACGGAGCTTTTCTTTTCTCTTCTTTTTTGGGAATCTGTGAGAACTTGCAACGAACTTCAATGGCGATTTTTAACAGAGAGACTGAGAGAGATGAGACAAATGGAGAGGAAGGAGAGCGAGCGTTGGACAGGAGGATGGGGTGGGAGCGCCCTTCATCCTGCATTTATAGACAAATCCAAGTATTTACACACCTTGTACCTCAAGTGGCAATTTCCACTTCTTCATGCGCGCGTGAGCTTCGTTTTGGCACTCCTTTTTATTTTCTTTTTCTATTTTCCGGCACCTTTTTCTGATAAATATAGATTCTTCTTGGATAATAATTTGGCAAATATAGATTAGGAGGAATATAAGATACTTTTTCATCTGGATATTTAATTTGGTAAATGGAGTAGATGATCATCCATCCATATGTGACATCTAAATAAAAATATCCTATGTAGCTGTATATTCCATTAATATGACAATTAAATTGAATACAGTATATTTAACTATATTTATATTGTGAAATTGTGAATTTCTTTAGTCATTTTTCACCTTTTTATACTAATTATCTGCAGACACATTTTGCCGTATTTATTAATAATGTTTTTTTTCCAATTATTATTGGACAATATACACCAACATTTTATCATTAGTGACTTTTGAAAGTGATTTTATATTTCGTTGCTATCATCGTTAAATAAACGCTACTAAAATATGTGTAATTCACGTTTCTTAATTTCTAAAACCCAATGGCCATTCAATCAAATTCGCATTATAATTGCCAACAGAGTCTAGTCCAATGGAAAAAAGTCTTGACTTGTAGAATAGTGGTCTCAGATTCAAACATCCATGGCACCTTGATAGCGTGTAAACTATCACTTGTATTAAAAAAAAATCCACATAATAATTAAAGTATAAAATTATTAATAATTTTTGGGAAAGTTAATCACAATATGACAACTATTTGTAGAATTTTTTTTTTAAAAAATCTTTTTATGATCAATACAAATATTATCACAAGAAAACATAAGTTAAATATAATAAGTAATTTTAAAAGTAAAAAGATATGTAGTTCAAGAGGTTAAAAGTAGTTATAACTGCATTTGAGGTTGCTTCATCCCTAATATATCTTATATGTGAAGAAAAAGATTTGGAAAGTAGAGTAGAAATGGTCTTTTTTATTTGACCAATCAAATCCCACATTCGTATCTGAAAGGTCCTCTCTATTAATTTCTTTAACAATACTAAACATAATATTAATAAAAGTAAATATATTATTATGTCACATATAAAAAAAGGGGGCTTTCGTAAATGAAAAAAAAAGAAGCAAATTAAAGGTCTTTTCACCATGTAGTTTTATTAGTGTTCAAGTTCTATTGTCAATAATTCTTGTTGGTATGCGATTTGTTACTTACATAAATCAATATATGTAGTAGTTAGCAGTTAGATATTACGTGTAAGTCCTTCTAGTTTGAGATTGTAAATTTACTGTGTCGCTGATGGTGTAGTGAGACTAGCCAATCTTCCCTACAACTTTAAGAAAAACAAAAGCAAATTAAAGGAGCCGGTCCCCCCCTGTTTTCTTCTAGATTGTTACGTACAAAGGGTGAAGGCCCGGCCCCTTCACATAAACGTCATGGGACCTATCAATTTATTCATTGAAAATCATTTAAAATTATAATTGGCCAATTAAACAATGACAAGTAAGCAACACGGACGATTTTTAAAACGAAATTAACTTTTTTCCTTGAAACGGCACTGGACACAAATAAAGTGTTGTCATTGGGTAGAAAACGATAAATTATGATTCTCTGCTTACCCAAAAAAAGAGAAGAATTAAAAATGAAGATAATGTTATAAAAATAACCTGGAATATGTACGAATATTGAGCTACACGTAAAGTAGATGAGACACAGCATTTAACGAGGTTCGGCTATGCCTACGTCCTCGGAGAGCAGCAGCAGTAATTTTTCACTATATAAAATAATATGGCTACAACTTTTAGTGTTTACAATATGTGTGCTCACTGAATTTTCTCTCTAGGAGAATTTCTCTCTGCTCTCTCTTTCCTCTTTCTTCCTTCTCTTCCTCTTGTCTCTTTCCTCTTCTCTCTTTCCTCTTCTCTCTTTCCTCTCTTCTCTTTCCTCTCTTTGTTTCTTTCCGTTTCCCTTTCTCTTCTTTTCTCTTTTCCCTTCTTTCTTTCCTCTTTTCTCTTCTCTTCTATCTCTAATCGTAGTGTTGCTCATTTGCATAAGAGAGAAGCCTTTTATAGGCAAAGGTGAATGACACCCGTGAATGTGCAATAAACTCATGCACCAAAGTCTACGAACAAATAGTAAGTGGGCTCCACTACTTTATACTTTACAACAGATAATAATTTTTAATTAACACAATTTGCGCTACTTGTATCAGTTATTTTGCTGTCTGCTCTGCCCCCGGTGGCCGATGTTGTTGTTCCAGAAGCCATAAATTCTGTTTAAAATTTCAAACATAAAAGATAATTTTAAAGTGAGAAAATGAGGAAGAAAAAATAAACCATAGAGTTGATCGACATCTCTCATGTAGGGGTGGGCACGGTTCGGATTGAATCGGTTTCACCTCAAAATTACGACCGAATCAATTACAATATGACGGTTTTGTTTGGTTTGGTTCGGTTTAAATAAAAGTTATAAAGGAAACCGAACCAAACCAAATCAATTTAAGATGGTTTAGTTCAGTTTGGTTCAGCCGGTTTGGGCCTAAGCCCAATTCTCTTTCTTTTTGCATTTTTTCAACATTGTTAGCCCAACTTTAACCAACAAATTCTCAACTTGCTTCATACATAAATCATTTTTTAGAGTATGAAACCATCCTAAAGCTCAAAATATCATAAAACTTCATATTTCACTAACTAATATTGCGCAATTTAAATATTCATATGTAGTAATTAACTAATTAGAGTATTATACATGTAAAATAAAATATAAATAAATAAATATAACACAAATGGTCCTGTTTGGTTTAAGTCGGTTTACAAAAGCTCAAAACCAAACCAAACCAAACCGTAAACGATCCGGTTTGATTTTTAAATCGTTTGACTTTTTCTTGGTCAAAACCAAACCAAACCGATAATTATGGTTTGATTCGATGGGTTTCATCGGTTCAGCCGGATTGATGCCCACCCCTACTCTCATGCATGTGAATGTGAAATCCACGTGTATCAGTAAGTCTCGACTCTATGACATTTGCCAGGATTAATATATAACATCATTCGTAAGATGATGACATTCTAGGGTTGAAGAAATAGTGTGACTGAATTTTCAGCGTTTAATTAACGCTAAAGTAAAATGCTAATGATGATGCTAGACAACCTCTCCATGGACGAATCTATAGCATGACAAGTGAATGTGGTCATCATCCCACTAGCAATTTTTTGACAAGATGTTGGACCAAATGTCCCGAATAGAAAAAGAGGGATAGACATAAACAATGAAACGAAAATAAGGAAGTTTTCCTCGTCTCAAAGACGATAAAGCATGATAAAATTAGACAGAAAAACATAATTATGAGAATGCAAGGGGTGCATGCATGGAATGAAAGCTCCCTCCGTCTCCTTCAAGAAGACGGGATTGAATTGAATTGGATAGGTACGTACGCCTAACTTACTAAAGGCTCTCCTTCCTTGTAGTAAGTAAGGAGCGGTGGTGCTTGCTAGGCCACTGTTGAACCAAGTGACACAAATGCCGCAGGCCCGCAGACCAAACATTATTGTCAAACTCAAGCCCGCCGCATCGAGGACGCGTTAAATAATTAATTCATAAAATAAATAATGATAATAAAAACTTTTATTTAATGGCATGCATCTTCTTGTTGTTTTTTTTTTGGTCAATGGCATGCATCTTGTTGATCTTGGTGTTGTGTCTTGTGCAGTACATACCTATATATGCAGATAATTCCCATGCACATCACATCGGCACATGCCTCGCCTGGTGGGATTTGTCTTTTCACATGATTCATATATTTATGTTTTCTTTATTCACTATAATATTGTTTTTGTTTTTATAATTTAATTTATATATGGTCGGTCTTGGTCTCTCTCTCTCTCTTCCTCACCCCCTTTCGTTTCTCGTGGGTTTTTTTTTGTCTGATATTTTCTATCAATATATAGAAGGCTTTTTATCACATATGGTCTTTTACGTTTATGAAATTATCACGAATGGTTTTTGAGGTTTTTTTTGACACTAATAGTCCTTAACGTTTGGACTTTTTATCACAAATAGTCCCTACCGTCAGAAATTCTGTTAAATATTTGAGATGGAAGAGAAGTGGAATCCACATGTCCAATCACATCGTGACATGTGGATTAAATAAATAAAGATTTTTTTTATTTTATGAAAATCCATTAAAAAACCATTTAGCCTCTCACTCTCTCTCCGGCCCTTCTTCTTCTTCAAATCTCCATTTTCCAAGATCATCAGGTCCAGCTTTTAGAGGGAAAAGGTTGCAGCATAACAAGTATAAAGGCAAAAATGGGAAGAGAGCAATGGCTCCCATGAGGGTTTGTGGACCAAAGAAGAAGCTTGATCTTGATGATGGACGTGGAAAATGGGTGCTGAAAAGCAAACAGAAGCTGCAAGCATAAGAGAAGAATATGGAGGCTTCGAGTTCAAAGCACAAAAATGGCAGTCCTGTTATTCCTTTTCCTCCAACCTTTGACCCGTCTACAACCACTGTCATGGTCAAGAACATCCCTTATCAGTTTCAAACTCTCTCTCTCTCTCTCTCTCTGTGTCTCTCTCTTCAAGTTTTTTTTCTAAATGGTAGACGGAGCAAAGGCAAATGGAATTTTCATTAAAAATTTATTTAATTATTTTTTATTCACATGTCACGATATGATTGGACATGTGGGCTTCATTTATCTTCCACGTCATACTTAATAGAATTTATAACGGCAGGGACCATTTGAGATAAAAAGCCCAAATGTTAAGAACTGTTAGTGTCACAAAAAAACCTCAATGACCATTCGTGATAATTTCGTAAACGTAAAGGACCATTTGTGATAAAAAGCCTATATAGAAAGATGAACCACTTTAATAAGACATAATTTTCTAGCAAAGTTTGAAACGCTAGAGAGTTGTTGAGTACATCTCCTATGTCTTGTCCAAATCTGGAAAACTATGTGTGTATTTATCCACCCATGTGACTGATATATGGTAGATTTTGTAAAATTTCAAAGAGATGGACTAGCGACCACTATTAAAATTCAATAAAAAAAAATATAACCAACTGCACATCTTATGTATAATATAAGTTATTTTGAATTTAGTAAGGAGTTAGGTGATCTAAAATCGTTTTTTTTAAAATAGTAAATTTGTTGATTAAAGTAAGTTTAGAAAACCTTAAGTTTTCAAAGTAAGGTGAGAATGGGTAAATTGTCACATCGTAACCAACAACAGGATAATAAGGCATGATGGCATTGGCTGAGAAAGCAGCCAAATAAATTGGGTGCATATGTTACATCAAAGATCAATTCGAAAGGAATAATTGTAGGGGTTCTTAGCTGGGCATCTCACAATTGGGACAATGACTGAATTAAGAATTTAATTAAACAAGAGAGAAGTATACCGTATACACGTGTTGTAGGCAGCTGGAGCTACTTCGATTATTAAAAAAAAAAAGAGAAAAAAAAGGATAATTCATTAACATAAACAACGACTCCAAATGGCTAAGGGGTCCAGGGCCAGTGAGTGAGTCGGTAGCTAGCTAGAGGGCAACTTAGATTTGTCCCACAATTTGACCAAATGCATCACAGCTGTCATTTTATATAATATCGAACTATTAATAGCATATATCATATATGGGGCCATGAGTCATGACAATCTCACACCTAAATTTAGGTCTGATTATGTACATGAACTCCAATTTACTTTTATAATACGAAGATAGATACCGTATGAATACGAGATTTTACGATACTATTATCTTTCTTCCATGCGTACGCAAAATGATCCCCACATGTTTATTTGGAGTAACTATTAGAATAAGGGGAAGTCAATGATTCCTTATGTGTAAATAAATATAAAAAATTCATGAATTGTACGTTTTAATCTCAATACTCATACGTTAGTGAATACATATGACGTAGAGTTTCACTTGCGTGCAAATAACGACGTAGAGTTTCTAGAGGCATACATATGACATACGTCAAAAGATGGACCAACCTCAACGACTGTTTACTCTTATTGTTGATGCGGGACTAGACTTAGTTGACAATTTGAAAACGGATTCCTTTTTGCTTTTCATCTTTTCATCTTTTCTAGATACATTGACTAAATAATTGACCATCGTTTATGTTTATGGAGGTCATCTTTCATCGCCCAACCCAACAAATGCATTAACTCTGTGATCATTGACTTGTGCGACATGGATGGATGGATGGATGGATGGATGGATGGATGGATGGGTTAATGTTAATGTGCCACGTTTAAGTCTGCATATCAATTCAACCATCAAACCTCCCTCACCTCCTATCTCCTCTGTTCCCCTTGTCCACACATCAATTCCTTCATCTCTACCTCCCAAAATATCTACAACCCTAAAATCCTTCTCTCTCCTTATGATCGCTTGAGCATGATGACTGTTGGTGGCTGCGGATCCCATTTGTTGCTTCCTCTGGACTTTCTTCTTTTGATGGCGGTGGCAGCAAATCTCGTGGAGTCAGTGGCGACTTGTTGTTCCTAGAATGTGATTCTAGGATTTCTGTATTTTTTTGGGTTGTTTGTGGTTTTTGGGCCTGTATTTTTTTGAGTTGTTTGTGACATTCATTCCTTTGACAAAAAAGAAAAAAAAAAAAAAGTCTTCACCTACAAACTTGGGTTAAGCACCATTTTGGCATCTACGCTTAGCTCCAATTTTTATTACTGTTTATAGTCTAAATGAATTTAAATTAATATAATTAATAGATAAGAGAATTTGAACTTGGATGCAAAGAAGTGGAGTCAATATTCTTGTCACATGGCCTAACTAACGTCTACTGATTACTGTTTTGAATTTGAACAATTTGGTCATGGGTTTTACCTCATCAGTGTTTTGAGACTTTGTATGTCTTACGTGTGCATATTAACCTTCAAATTACACGGAAATGACTAAAATGATTAATACAATGAACCATAAGGACTAAATTGACCCGTTAAAAAACAAGGGCCAAATTGAAAATCCAATTGAAACATGTGAATCAAAAAATTATTCAACACTTTTTTCTTTGGGTAAAGGATTCAACACTTTCATACACCCTAGTTAGAATCCCTCTCTTCATAGTTTAAATTAGATTAAAGTAGACCGACTCAATCCCCCTCCCGGTTTGTATAAATAAAACATAAAAAGTTTAAGCTGGATTGATTGGGTTTGGCCCATTAACAGAAATTGGATCAAATAGCATTGAGTAAAGCCGGTCAGGCCCTCCTGGGCCTAAATAGCCCAATTTACTCTGCAACAAATAAATAATGGCATGTCCCATAAAGTTTATGAATAAATTAACCAAAAACTGAAAAAAGAAAGGAGCTTATGGATAACAGGGAGGAAAGAAAAAAGAAATATAATCAAAACAAATAAATATATTTTAACTTCTATCAGAGAGGAAAAAAAGGTTTTACTATTTTAAAGTCGGGTTTTTTATTCATCGCGGTTATTTAAAAGCTTCTTCAACCTCTAAAGCCAATTTGAGCGCGCGCGAATCTTACTCTGCAACTCAAAAAGCTTCTTCAACCTCTAAACCAAAACCTCGACTTCCAAAGCGTAACGACAATGTCGACCGCCAAAGCGAGTAACAAGAAGCGCAGGACCGAGCCTCAGCGCGCCAAATCGGATCACCTCGATCTCGATCTCGACCTCTCCAAGTTCGTTTTCCTTTCATTTCTTCTTCATCTTTTTTGTTTTTGCTCGTAGATTTGTGGACGAAGTTATGAGATTGAGATTATGGTTGAATTTTACAGTGATATCAAAGGAATTATGTCGGCACTGCATCAGATCCGAGAGAAAGCTCACAATGACGGGCTTAAGAAGAACGAGGAGACCATATCAAGGTGAGCGGAATCATATCGGTCTCGTCCAGTTTGATTATCACCGAAATTCGAATATCGTTGACCATTTCTTTGCGAGATTAATTCGAATGTCCTTGTTTGGTTGCTTAGTTTCCCATTTCGTTTACAAATTGTATTAAATAAGTTGATAAAACTCTGAAAATTGAAGGTACAATTGCTTGCTTACTTATTTGTGTTAGTTCTGATAGGATTTACAATATGAATCTGTAACGATAATTTAGTGAAACCTAATGAACGATCTTTTTTTAGTTTTATATGAAATGTTCAAACAGCTACTAATTTAGGCATTTAATTTAATTTATTTAAAATTTTCATGTTTGAATATCTTTTGCTTTTATTCTGTAGTTATAGTTTCCTGAATTACCATTTATGTGTTTTTGCGACAGTGTGGCTGCTGAGGTCAGGTCTGTGATTGATGATCTGAAGTCTAAAGTTGAGAAGGATAGGTAGATAAGAATATTTGAATTCAAGCCAGTTTAAGTTACTAAATCTTCTTATTCCTTTTCATCCATAGTTTTACTTGCTGAAGTGTACTCATTTGGATTTGATGCCTTTTGTATTCTTCAATTCTCAGACAAAGTTTCGCTAAATCTCTTTCGAAGAGCTCAAAAGAGGTCTGTGGAAGGAGAAGAAAAGAGCTAAAACCATAGATGATCCTGCGGAGAAATTTGAATTTCTAGTTAATTTGTTTGATGCCCAAATTTTTTATTCAGATTAATAATTTGGTTGTATATAATATATGTCTGCAGTGTGAGAATTGCTTGAAGACTGAAACTGCCAAGTTCCAAGCACTCTATGAGAAGTTTTGCAAGGACCAAGCCAACCATCTACAGGCCTTGAAAGGTAGTTCCTTACAGATTCCAAATCTTGTAATTGCATCTGATTTCTCTTCATACTATAAAGCGTTTCTGTGTAAGTGGATTGTAATTGTAATTAATAACATAAATTCAATTAGATAGGTATTTACCTAATCAGCAACTAGCTTATTTGTCTGCATCTAGTGATTTTTCAATTCTTTACCAGCAACTAGCTTCTTTGTCTGCATACTTTCGGTTTCGGATTTCTATGGATAGGAAGCCTGCTTTTTTATACTCTGCACACAGAACATGACATTGTCTACTGTCATCTTATGCATGTAGCTCCTTTAGTTTGGCTCCATTTTCCAGTAACAAGTAAAATTTAAGAGCATCATATCAAAACCGCAGAACAGGCCTTGCAATTATTAGCTAATATAACCCATCGACTCTGTTAAGCATTGTTGTTCTATTTGACAGGCATCATTTCCAACTATGAAGAAGAGAAGGAAAGGCTCTGCACACGATATGAACAACTGAGTAAGCAACAAAACTCCTCTACTCCTCCTTATAGTGAAATCGAATACAACAAAATTTTCTAATGGGTTGATGTCATGTCAGGAAAGAAAGAAAGGAGTCTGATATCTGAGCATGAGAAATCTTGTACTGATAAAATTGCTAAACTGGAAGAGTCATTGAAAAAGAAGAAGCAGGTACCTCTCTCTCTCTCTCCCTTGAAAAATAAAAAGAAGAAGCTTGTACTGATATCTCCATTTATATGCAAACATGTCTCAAAACCACAATTTCTGTTTATAAACTCAGGATGACAGAACTTTCAGCGTTCTGAGAAAGACTCTTGGCTCATTTCTGGAGAGTGACGAGGACATCCCGGCTGATGATTGAATGAACATTTAACTGTTTGAGCTCAAGTCTCCAGTTACTCTTTCCCCCTAAAAGATGTTACGTTTATTAATTCTTGCAATATTATATGGTACATGTTTCTGCCATAGGTGTAAAGTTGAATTTCATATACAGTACCACATTATAACATGCTGCATGTGCAAAATGTTTAAAATTAGTCACAAATTAATTCACAAATTTTGCTCTGTGCAATTTCTAGGCACGCCTCACATAAGCAGTTTAATGAACAGGATTGGCAGGGGGAAGTGGTTGCCCCTGTTGAACAGACCATGGAGGGCGCTTGTTGTGTTCCTACAGATAAAAACATTTCACATCCAGTCAAACATATGAAACACAAGCAATTGCATTCTGATCTATTTACAACAACTTTATACAAATGACAATACACGTTGTTTCTTTTTTGAGAAATTCTAGGATTGCATTCATAATTCAGTCAAAAGAGCCACTAGCCACAAATGACCAATACAAAATAACCACAAAGGGCCATTTTTCTATCCGATTTATAGTATCTTTCTTTTTATATATGTAAACAGAGAAGCTATATGCGCATTTTTTTTGTCCTTAAAATCAATAGCTTACCAATAAGTTTTTCAGAATCAGAGTCATCAGTCTCCATTTCGTCAGCCTCCGATTCAGCAGCCTCTGATTCTTCAGCCTTGCTACCTGTTTCCATGCAATTATATTGTTAAATACAAAAAGAAAAAAGATGATGATGTCAAAGAAGTTAGAAGGAATGACAATATCGGCTATGCATCATGTACACACCAAAATAACTTGGAAGCATTCAAAAGTTTGGGATAATATATATATCCTCTTATTACACCAACAAGGGTAGAAAAAAACGACGCTTTCTTTTTTACAAACCACACAAAGCCCAAGCAAATTTCCTATAATCTTCCTCACAAACCCTAAAAACAAAAATCAAGAGCATACAGAGCACTAGGACATAAGGTAAAAATAAAAATTTTCATACACAAAAGCTGAGGCATAAAATTTAAAGCATACATACCGATTATTGGCTTATCGCAATTGAGGGAGACCACAGCTGGCAAGAAAAGGTCATTTTCCCCGCTGTCCTTATCGAGCACCTCCGATTGGGAATCCAATTTCAGGCACTCCAAAGATGAGATGTGGTCCATGACTGTGTTATGTAGAGCTTGGGGTTTGGCTTTACGGTTGTGAGAGAAAGAACGACCGGTTTGGCTTTAGGGTGAATTGTGGAGAATGAAAGAAGGTCGATTCTTATTTACTTCTTATATAGGCGTGGGGTGGATCAATATTATTTTTCCATTTCAGTCTTGATTGAATAATAAATTATCATTAAAAACTAATAGACCCCCAATTGCATTGAGGAGAAGCAATTGTAAAGTTGGTAAGCTTAGAGTGACCGTAAACATGCTTTCGCATCGATTACATTGCTGGCAATTATACTGTACTTCCAGAGGTTGTCGAAGCATCACTTGGCGGCCCTCAGATGCACGACACTAAATTCAAACCATGTAAGGATGCACATAACAATGATCATTCATGCCTAGTTGTTAACCAAGTCTCTTAATTAACAAAATATTGAGATAAAAACCACCTTACTTGATACATTTTCTAAATAGATGGGTTATATAAGTTTTCTTTCATTTCTTTATTGCTTTAACTGGCATCAATGACAATGGATTATATAAGTTTACTTGATGATAGAAAAATTTAGAAACCATGAACTCAATTCCTTATCTAATTGATTTATGAATTTAAATTTAAAGCAGCCCGGGCACATTCATTCCCAGTTTCTCATGAGAGTGTGGGAAGAAGTAACATTGATTACATTGCTGGCAATTATATCCAACTACTTCCAGAGGTTGTCGAAGCATTACTTGGCCCTCATATCATGATTCATGACACTGCCATATCACTTGGTTCTGCCAAATTGCAATTCATTTGCGATAAAAACTAATCGCAATGTAGACATCAAATGATGATAGGATGCATGGTTAAACAAAAGCATGGTATTTTGATGGGAAACGACATAAAAGACCACTCTTTTTTCTTTTATTGTATGCAGTCAATCTCATTCAACATAGGGATACATGGTCACATGTAGGAGTCGAATTAAATATTGCAGGAGATTTACTCATGGAGTGAGTTACTCTACATGTCTAGGAAGATTACAATTATTTAAAAACATTTAAAATAAAAATTCTAATTATTTGTTAAATTGTAATTCACATTAATGTTTAAAATAACTTTAACTCTCCATTCTCTTATTTTGAAAGAACAAGAACCAGTATAAGGGTCACAAGAAAAATTAGAAGGTTTCCCCTCGAGGATCGGACACATATAAGTCATGTGTTCACCTCTGGTCCCACAGTGTAAACAATACACGATAACTGCATATCCATAGCTTAGGCCACAACTGCCACAACATGAGTCTCTAAAGTGGCAACCACAAAATTTACAAAGCACAACACACCTACTGCTAACAATTGCGTTCTTTGGGACTAGATACTTGTAAGGGCATATTTGCGTAAAGTGATCACCCACCTTTAAACAATACTCACATTCATGACCTGTGTGCAATTTGTTGATTCAATGTTAAATACAATAAAAACAATAAAAATAATCAGTTATTATTATTTTTAGAAAAAACAATGAATAAATGAAGATGATAAAACTCAAAAATAAGTATTGTGAGCACATTACATAGAATAACAACAAATACATAGATGTTATGTCATAAGAGATTAAAAAAAAAAGAAAAAAGAAAATATTTAAATAGAGAAGCTGTAGGCACAATTTATTTTTTTACTTTTTGTCCTTAAAATCAAAAGCTTACCAAAAAGTATTTCAGTCTCCGATTCATCAGTCTCCGATTCATCAGTCTCCGATTCATCAGCCTTGCTCCCTATTTCCATGCAATTACATTGTTAAATACACAAAGAAAAAAGGTGATGATGTCAAAGAAGTTAAAAGGAATAACATCTATGATCCCAACAAATAACGATATTATGCGTCATGCACACGCCAATTCAACTTGGCTGGAAAAAATCATCTTCAAAAACTGATAGAAATTTTTTGGCATGATATATACATACTCTATAATTACACCAACACAAATAATATAAAAACAACACTTTGTTTTTTCCAAACCACACAATTAATAATACATGCATAAAATGTCATCTGCAACATGCTTCCACCTAACGACAACCATGAAAAATCAATTATATCTTAATTTGATCAATTAGCAATGCCATGCCACCATCTTCAATTATTTCCCAAAAATAAAACAGAATCGTGCAACGCAAATATTATGTTGAGAAATACACTCAAAAATAATTTTCCTCTAAAAGTAAACAAATAGAAATAGGATATTGTACGGAACCAAATCCTACCAGAACCAAAACGTAAGTAATCTCATAGGGAATTTATCAGACACAAAATTATAGGGAATTTATCAGACACAAATTCTTTGTCACAAACCCTTAAAATTAAACAAAAGAGGAAACATACTGATTGGCTTTGGCCGGTGGATTTGCAAAAGTGGAGACACAACGCCGTCGTCCACGACTGTGTGTGAGCGAAAAGAATTCCGCTTGCGGTTCGGACACATATAAGTCATGTGTTCACCTTTCTTCCCACAATTTAAACAATCCATGATAACTGCACATCCATCTCTTCGGCCACAACTGGCACAACATGTGTTTCTAAAGTGGCAACCACAACGATTACAAAGAATCACACACCTAGTGCTAACAATTGCGTTCTTTGGGACATGAAACTTGTAAGGGCATAGTTGGGTAAAGTGATCACCCACTTGTAAACAATACTCACATTCATGACCTGTGCAATTAGTTGATCCATTGTTAAATACAATAAAAGCAATAAAAATAATCAGTTATTATGATTTTTAGTAAAAACAATGAATGAATGAAGATGATAAAACTCAAAAATCAGTGTACCTAAAATCAAAAGCTTACCAATAAGTTTGCTAGGCTCCAATTCATCACTCTCCGATTCATCAGCTTCTGATTCAAGAGAAGTGCTCCCTGTTTCCATGCAATTACATTGTTAGATACAAAAAGAAAAAAAAGTGATAATGTCAAAGAAGTTTAGAAGGAATCACATCTATGATCCTATCAACAAATAACGATATTATTGAATATCGGCTATGCGTCATACACATACCAAAATAGATTGGTTGGAAAAAATCATCTTCAAAAACTGATTCAAAATTTTGGCATAGTCATAAGAGATTAAAAAAAAAGAAAAAAAGAATATATGTACATAGAGAAGCTGTAGGCACATTTTTTTTGTCCACAAAATCAAAAGCTTACCAATAAGTTCTTTAGCCTCTGATTCATCAGACAGAAATTCTTCATCCTCATATTCTTCAGGCTCAGATTCATCAGCCTTGAATCCTATTTTCATGCAATTACATTGTTAAATACAAAAAAGAAAAAAAGAAAAAAAAAAGAAAAAAAAAAGTGACGATGTCAAAAAAAGTTAAAAGAAATGACAATCCCATCAATAAATAACTATATTATTAAATATGGGCTATACATCATGCAAACACC
Organism: Prunus persica; assembly: GCF_000346465.2. Classification (NCBI taxonomy): domain Eukaryota; kingdom Viridiplantae; phylum Streptophyta; class Magnoliopsida; order Rosales; family Rosaceae; genus Prunus; species Prunus persica. The sequence goes on from NC_034012.1 coordinate 2,211,899, forward strand.
AAAACAATTGCAGGAGAAATCATCTTTTAAAAGAAAAGGTATACATACTGATTATTGACGTTTCGCAGTTGATGGGGACCATAGCTGGCGAGAAAAGGTCCTTTCTGCCGCTGTCCTTATAGAGGAACTCCGATTGGGAATCGAATTTCAGGCACTCCAAAGATGAGACGATGTCCATGGCTGTGTAGATTTTGGTGTTTGGCTTTGCGATTGTGAGAAAACAAACGACGGGCGGTTTGGGTTTAGGGTGATTGTGAGAGAATGAAAAAGGGCGTTTCTTACTTAATGTCATATAGGCGGTTTGGCTTGATTGAATAACCGACCCTATTACAACTATATTAATCAATATTATTTTTTCCATTTCAGTCTTGATTAAATAATAAATTATCATTAAAAACTAATAGACCCCAATGCACGCATCTGTAATAGGCAGGGCATTAATTTCTAGAGCTGGAATATTCTTTGGTGATTTTGAGTCCCAAATAAAGGAAGTTAATTAATGTGGTTTTTTCCTTTGTTTTACGTTTCCTTTTATTTTCAAGTTTGCGCTGACAATGGTCATTCATGCCTAGTTGCCAGTCATTTGTGACAAAAACAAAACACCATGTAGACAATCATACGATCCAATGCATGGCTATGGAATTTATGGCAAATAACATAAAAGCGCATTCCTTTTTCTTTTTCTTTTATTGTATGCATTCCCATCTCCAACCATAGAGAGATAGGGCTGCATATAAAAGGAGTCGAATTAGATATTGCAGGAGATTTTTTTCCTGAACCTTTTGCATAGAAGACTACAATTATTTAAAAACATTTAAAATAATAAAAAAATCTCATTATTTGTTAAATTGTAATTAACATTTGATCTTCTTGAACCTTTTGTTTTAGGCTTAAATGTCAAAATGGTCCCTGTGTTTTACCCATTCGGCCAATTTAGTCCCTGTGTTTTTAATTTGGCTAATTTAGTCCCTGTGTTTACATCTGTTAGCCAATGTAGGACAATCTGTCAAATAGACGTTAAAATAGACATGTGCATAGCACGTGAGTGGGCATAAAGGTATTTAACACAAACCAAAACCCTCGTGACTCTATTCCTTGGCGCTAATGACAATTGCCATAGTCTGCGTTCATGAGAATTGGGGTTTCAAATTCAATCAGTTCCTTTGAATATCAATCACTTCACTTGAGTTCGAATAAAGATGGCAAGGAGACGAATCGAATCTGATAGAGGCTCAATCAACCCAGGTAAGTATTCTCGAGTTTGGACCCTATGCTTGTTTTCCTTCAGTGACTCGTTGTTGGTACACAGGTCATGCTTGTTAACTATTTTTTCGCTTTCTTGGTTTCTTCTTTTGCTGCTTGTTTGTTTTGCTGTTTTGCTTTAATAGAAATCTCTTTAACCAAAGAAAAAAGGACCAATCTCAATAAGAGTACCAATCTCAAACCATATGCTGTGCAGATAAAAAAATTCTTTATTAATAAAAGTCTATTACTTTTGTTGTGCAGATGCTGATCACATGACTATTGAATTCAGATACGGTGGAAATTTTGTGCACACTCCAAGAACCCATTATATAAATGGTATGGTGACTTATTTTGATAATGTAGATGTTGATAGGCTGTCTACATTAGAAATTAAAGACATGATACAAGAGTTCGGTGTTCAAAACTCCAAATATTTTTATTACACACTTCCAGGCCATGGACCAGCAGATGGTCTTTATGCATTGGAGAAAGATGAACACATTTTAGGTTTTGTTCGCTCAATACCTAGGAATAGGCACATGACTGTCTATGTAGAGCATGATAGTGATGTTCATGAGGTTATTGGTGACTTAACCCAACCACCAATGTCACAAGCTAATATAGATTATGGAGAATCATTTAATGAAATCCATGATGACCTGTTTAGTCAAGTTGATGAAAATAGGTATGGTTCATATAGTCTCAGCAATGATCACTTATTTCAAGAAGAGAGAAGTGCTTTGTATCATGGTGAGCCTCAAGATTTTTATGATGTACCGATACATACTAATGAGTATGAATATGACGGTGATGGTGATGATAAAACAAAAGGTTCCAATTATGAGGAAAATGATAATGATGGTAATAATTCTGATTCTGAATTTTATGATGAGGACAATGATGCCATGTTGGACGATGATAATTTCTATGATGATGTAGTGGATACACTAGAGACTTTCATCGGATGTGGTAAGAAACAAAAAAACAATTGGGAGACAGATATACAGGTTGAGGATATGAACATGGATGAAGAGAAATATAACTCAGATGAGTTACATTCAGCATCAAACTCTGATGAAGAAGGAACTACTCGTAGGTACAAAGAGCTTAATATTGATACTGATATGGACAACCCACAGTTCGATGTTGGGATGAAATTTCCAAGTAAAAAGGTCTTGAAACAGGCTATACAAATTTATGGAGCTTTAAGGTCATATGAATGCAAGGTAGTGAAAAATGATAAGTTCAGGTTGTCTGCTAAGTGCAAGGAAGGTTGTAAGTGGAGGTTGTATGCTTCTTTGATGCAGGGAGAAAACACTTATCAAATTAAGAGCTACACTCCTAAGCATTCATGTTCCAAAGGTTTCCATAACAAAAACATCACTTCAACTTTCCTTTCTCAAAGGTATATGAGTAGGATTAAAGATGATCCTAAGATTAAAAAGACAACGCTTCAATCAGAAGTTCATAGAGAATTGGGATATGAAGTTTCTACAGATCAATGTTATAAAGCTAAGAGGAAGGCTCAAACTTTGATTGAGGGAACTTATGCTCAACAATACGAAAAGTTATGGGAGTATTGTGAAGAGATTAGACAGACTAATAACGGCAGCAGTATGTTGATGAAGGTGGATCCTCCTCATTTTCAAAGGCTTTATGTGTGTTTGGACGCATGCAAAAAGGGGTTTATAGCAGGTTGTAGACCTTTAATAGGCGTTGACGCCTGTCACCTAAAGGGAACATTTCAAGGTAAATATTTTTAGTACTTTTATTTGACATTAACTTATGTGGATGTAATATTAATTTAATATTTATTTATATATATAATATATATTTATTTCTTTACATAGTAATTCAATATAATGGCAGGGCAATTACTTGTATCCGTGGGTATTGATGCAAATGATAATATGTACCCTATTGCTTATGCGGTTGCTGAGTTGGAGAGTAAAGACTCTTGGTGTTGGTTTCTCCAACTTTTAATTGAGGATCTTGGTCAAGTTAGTGAATATGGTTGGACTTTCATTTCAGATCAACAAAAGGTAAGTAATTGCTTTCATTGCAATTGGTTTTTACTTTATATTGTTGCTTTCATTACGAGCTGCTCCAATATATTTTTTAACTTCATAAGAAATGATTTTATATGCCTAGGGTTTGGATAAAGCTTTTGAATTAGTGGTGCCTGAAGCGTCTCATAGATGGTGTGTGCGGCATCTATATGGAAATTTCAAGGAAAAATTTAAGGGTCAGGCATTGAAAGATCAATTGTGGAGTGCAGCCATGTCATCAAATGAAGTAGATTTTAATTGTGAGATGGAAAAACTAAGAGGCTTAGATGAAGAAGCTTATGGTTGGTTGAAAAATAGGGATCCAAATATGTGGGCTAGGCATAGATTCAGTCCTAGAACCAAGTGTGACATGTTATTGAACAACTTGTGTGAGTGTTTTAATTCTTGGATTTTGGCTGCAAGGGATAAACCAATACTTACAATGCTTGAGATGATTAGGTGCAAAATAATGAGAAGGTTACAAGTTAAGAGGGACTTGATTAGTAAATGTGAGGGTCCAATTTGTCCAAAGATCCAAGGCAAGCTAGAGAAAAACAAGACTTTATCTCATAGATTCAGACCAATGTATTGTGGCAATGGATTGTTCCAAGTGGGGGACACATTAGTTGATCAACATTCTGTGAATTTGTGGACCAGAACTTGTAGTTGCAGGAGGTGGGAGCTCAATGGAATACCCTACATGCATGCAGTTTCTGCTATATTCCATAATAGGCAAGAAGCTGAACAATTTGTGGATAAATGTTACACACCAGAGGCTTATTTGAGAGCTTATTCTCCAGTCATACAACCAGTCAAGAGTATGAAGTATTGGCCAACAGTTAACCAAACACCTGTCCTACCACCAATTGTAAAGAAGCAACCTGGGAGGCCTAAAAAAAGGAGAATAATAAAGGATTCTGAAATGGAAAAGAATAAGGATCCCACCAAATTGGGTAAGAAGGGGGGTACTAAAACATGTACAAAGTGTTGGGAGAGAGGCCACAATAGAACAACATGCAAAAATCAACCTCGAGAAGCTCCAAGTGGTGTTTATGTTGACAAAAGGTGGGCTTATAAATTTCAAGATGACAGCCATCGTGGGGGTATGAGGAACAATGAAATGGACAGTAGCAATGGAAGTTTTGGAGAAAACCAAACTCCTCCAACTCAGAGCTCTAACGTACAACAAAGTTGTGGTGGATTCTTTGTGGCACAAGGGGATGTAACTGGAGAGCCATCAAGACATGGTCTTAAGAAGAATACAAGACCACCTAAATGGCCAGTAAGAAATAATATATTTGTTACTTTTTAAAATAATTATTATTATTAATTTTCACGTTTTAATGTTTCTTTCTATGTTGTTTTTTACTTGTGGTAGTTGAAGAAAGCTACAAAAACACATAAGGTAACAGTGAACAAATCCCAACCTAGATACTTTAATCCTGCCAATGTAAGATTTTTGTTACACTTCATGCTTCATTTTATTAAAACAACTCCCAACCTATGCATATATTCTAATAGTTGCTTATTGCAGTTTCATCCACCTCAAGAAATTGTACAACCAACCATCACCACGGGTTTTAGAGGGGGTACTTTCATTACACCAAATGCGCCAAGGATCCCAATTGCAAGTCAAATATCGACAAGGCCAGTTGTAACCCCTTCTTTGCAAGCCAGGACTCCGATGCTACAAACAGCCCCAAAGTCTAATATGTCCAGGCCTAGAGGGGTCACTTGCATCACACCAAATCTGACAAGTACAATTACAGTCCCAACTTCTTTGCAAGCCAGGCCTCTAATGCCACAAGCAGCCTCATACTCTCATATGTCTAGGCCTAGCATGCACACCACACCACAAAGTTCATTTCGAACTTCAAAGCCATGGAAACCACCTAGCAAAGTTGCTTGTACAAAAAAAGCAACTACAAGTTCACAAAAAAAGCATATTTGATTCTACTTTGAGCTGTTTTGGTATTTTTGGGCAGTTGAAACAAAGTTATTTTGTGAAGAGAAGACCATGTAGTACTCGTCTTTCGTGCAGATTCAATTTTATTTTGTTAGTTTGGAATTAAGGCATGGAATTGCTTTTTGGTACATGTACATTGAAACTCAAACTAGTTTTTTGTGATCTTGATGTATTGTCAATAATGGATTTGCTTTTTCTTTGGTACTGATGGGGATGTACTTGGGAAGAACAGATTTTCTTGTCAAGAATGAATTTGCTTTTTCTTTGATTCTATTAAAGTTGTTTATGTAACAAATTAAGTACCTCACACAATACCAAATACCAGTCATCACTGTCATATAAACAGAGCACTCTTGACAAGCCAAGCTAATCCAAGGATGACCTTTAATGCTACCAATCCTGTTAGTTTTTGTACGGTGGATGTTTCATGCAACTTTTTGTTCTTTTCTAAACTTTACAAACCAATAAGTGCCAACAAACAATTTTGACACATATGTAAAAATGCATTAGATCCAATATACCCAAGTCACAAGAATTGTGCTTGAAATAGATCTTGGCATAAATTCACCTCGTTGAAACCTTTGCTAAAAAGAAAACTTGAAGCTTTGGTGGCTATCATCTCGTGAAGTCCAAGCTTGGTGGACCCCGGTTTTTGTTTTGAGATATCTACATTCCTTCTATTTTTTCTCTCTCTTTTTGGGTACAATACAGGGCCAAACACCCAAAACCAAACAAACTACATAGGAATCAACCTTGAATTAGGGATACTGTAGCATCAGCAGCAGGAACATTATTAAGGAAGAAAGGTTCCATATCCAAAACATGAAGGCCCAGAGGGAAATCATAGCTCTTGGCAGCTAAGGCATCAACAGCCTTATTTTGTTCACGTACGGTAAACATGAGAGCGGGAGCAAACCCAAACACCATGGAACTGCAATTTACAGCAATCACCATGAGAGAGAGAGAGAGAGAGAGATCTCTAGATTCGATTTGTCTCCTTGCTCTCTTTATGCGGACTTGCGTGAACGGGTTGATATTCAAGGGAACTAATAAAATTTGAAAACCACAATTCTCATGAATGCCAAGGAAAAGAGTTGCGAGCGTTTCATCGATTGAGTTTGTGTTAAAATACCTTTATGCCCACTCACGTGTTGTGCACATGTCTATTTTAACATCTGTTTGACAGATTGTCCTATATTGGCTAACAGATGTAAACACAGGGACTAAATTAGCCAAATTAAAAACACAGGGACTAAATTGACCGAATGGGTAAAACACAGGGACCATTTTAACATTTAAGCCTTTGTTTTAACAGTAGAGTATCATTCCAATGGACATTAGTTCGAAGAAAAAGAACCATATCATGGTCGCAAGTAAATGCAGAAGGAATGGAATACACCAAAATTTTCTGATGGGTTGATGTGATGTCAGGAAATAAAGAAAGGAGTCTGACATCTGAGCATGAGAAAGCTTGAACTGATAAAATTGCTAAACTGGAAGAGTCATTGAAAAAGAAGAAGCAGGCACCTCTCTCTCCCCCTCTACGTTTACTAATTCTTGCAATATTATATGGTACGTGTTTCTGCCATAGGTGTGAAGTTGAATTTCAAATACAGTACCACATTATTACATGCTGCATTTGCAAAATGTTTAAAATTAGTCAACAAATTTTCCTCTCTACAATTTCTAGGCACGCCTCACATAAGCAGTTTAATGAACAGGATTGGCAGGGGGAGGTGGTTGCCCCTGTTGAACAGACCATGGAGGACGCTTGTTGTGTTCCTACAGATAAAAACATTTCATATCCAGTCATACATATGAAACACAAGCAATTGCATTCTGATCTATTTACAACAACTAAATACAAATGACAATACATTTTGTTTTAAAAGTGCTTTCTTATTATTCTCCCTTATAATAATAGCTATTACCAATGAAAGAACAACATGACGTCTATAAATACGAAGCAAAAAAATTAGAACTTTCATTATTGTACCCGTGTGAAAGTCTACAAATCCCATAACCTCTTCTAATTTTTATTTCAAAGGAAATCTTTCTTCTTCTTCTTTTTTTTGGGTTGGGGGGGGGGGGAGGATAAGAAATATCATCTCATCATCAGGCAGTTCAAAGAGAGCATCTCATCCCTGTCCTCGGTAATTTCTTGATAATCATGGAAACAAAGTTCTAGACTTCGCTAATAACTTCTAACAAAATTTCTGATTTCACATATGAACACTAGCCTATTGGCAGTGAGACTCACAAGTGTATTCCCATAACAGACACAATTAATGGTTTCAACGTGTCCACAGCACAGAGGTATCTATTCTGTTGCATGTATATTGTTTACTTACTCCAATTTCTGTCACAAACTGGCAAGAGGAACACCTGACGGATGAAGCTCCATATTGATACATCAGCAACACTGCACAACTACCACATTTAACTTGTCCAACCTGATCAGCTGATAAAAGAAGAATGAGTTAAAAAATAGGACATAGTGCCGTCATGACAGTAATTGCATAACTATTGCATAACAATGAATCGATTTTAAGTCCACTGGCACTTGTGGTTTAGTGCTGAACTACTGCACACTGCATGGGGACCTTCGAAATTTCATAACAAATTTTACAAGAAAAAGAATTGATTGCATCACCCTAATCAACTAAAAAGATCAGGTGTTGCACAAATTCTATATTTAATGTTAGTTATAGATCACACATTATTTTGGGGTCATGCACTGCTTCTTTGAATGAAGTTGCAACTGCAGTCTCTCTTTCTCCTTTTACATTGTTATCAAATTTTGGCAATACTTGCGCTAGGCGTACAGTATCATCACAAGATAACATTTAGTAAGGAAACCCACAACAATTTTGGAGAAGGAAAAAGAGGAGAGAATGAGACTGAGAACGTTGCTTACTAGGGACACCAAGCATCTAAGTGAAAGAGGAAGAGAGAAGAACCTTCTAGCACAAAGTTGACTGTCTGACAGCATGAGCATTGAACATGTCTGGCTCCTCGTGAATATTTAAGCAGGCGACGGCAAGAACCACAAACCATTTGAGCTATTTCTGCATCACAATTAGCTAGCTCATCAGATTAAAAAAAAAAAAACTTTCACTATGTGTAAAAGCTGAGATGAAAGGCTCTATGGAACATTCTTCTGAGGAATCTAAAGATCAACATTTAGTAATTCAGCGGTTCCAATAAGGTAGCCATGGGATCTGATCTGATGTTTTGGAACCAATAATTATTTATGCTGGTATGGTAGCAAATTAGCAATGCATCAGAACCCAAATTATCCATGATTCATTCCTATTCCTGCTCAGCCCCTAATCTATAAATCGTTTGATGATAAAGTTGCCAACATAGAAAGTTGGAAAATTTTGAGACAAGCAACAAAGCAAGACAAGTGAGTTGTCAAGTGGGCAACCTTAAACAAAAAATAAAATTAACAACACAACGCCTTTCTAAGTATAAGAGAAACTCCAAATAAAACAAAACACATAGCACTCGAGAATAAAACATAACAGAGTCTCTGATTGATATTAAAGTCGATGTTGTTTGTTATTATGCGGTCATACAATGGGAAGAGACTGACCGGAAGGGGAGGGTGGTGGTTGGGCAGCAGCGATGGATTGGTGCTCGGGGACTGGCCCTTTGTCTACTTCCACTGTGCTCTCCATCCTCCTCTCTGTCTCTGTCTCTTGCACGCACGGCGGGGGTTTGCAGACAACAACTTTACATATCTCGAAACGCTGTCGTTTATGTTGCGGGCCTAAGATTATTGGTATGTTCTAATAGGCCTAAGGTGAGCCTGAAATGGTGAACCCAAATTGGACCAAATGTTGAGCTGTAGACCGCATGGGCTCGCTCGTTTGTGACCCTACTAATTTATTTTTTGACGAAAGTAACCCTATTTATTGATTTCAAATCTAAGGTTTTTTTATTTTTATTTTTATTTTTTGAGTACTCTTCCTATTGAGAGGAATAATAGCATACTATAGTTACACACACTGCACAGATACTAAGACTCGAACCAAGAGAGTACATACTCTAAGCAACTACACTAGTGGATCCTTTACTAAATCCAAGGATTTATCAGGACTCGAACTCAGTACCTTGCCTGAAGGAGTACATACTCTAAACAACTACACTAGTAGATATTTTGCTAAATCCAAGGATTTATTAGATGAAGTTATAAGGCAAAATTGGTTGTTCAAATAATTAGAATTCATATATGCTAAGATTGATTTAGGCCAGAAAAGGAAGAAAAATGATTATTTCAAATATACTACATGTCAGTTTGATATTACTTATTTGGGGTGATAAGTGATTTTTTAAAAAAATTTGGAAAGCCCAGCTCGTCTGGTAAACTATGAGAAAATCACTTATTGTTAAAAAATGCTGTAAGAGAAAGCTATAAAGGAAAGCAGCTAATGAGGCGCTTTTATTTTCTGATTATGTAGAAATCAGTTTCGAAGAGAGCTGGGTTTAATGATTATGCGGCAATCATTTTCTAATTATGTAGAAATCAATACCAACAACACTTTTAACAAAAAATTTACCAAACGCCAAACTGTTTTCTTTCATAGCAAATTTGACAGCAATTATTTTCACAGCACAGTAATGCCAAACTGACTCTACAACTAGTTATTTCAAACACATTCAATATTAATATTTTTTAGTTTGTATAAAATTTAACCTATTTGTCAAATCTCCATCCACATGAAAATATTATTGGAGGAACTTTTACAGCATAGATCTGAATCCGATAATTCATAAGATTAATATGCTTTTGTTTTACTAACCACCGAAACAGATAACAGAATTCCGCTTTGACAACAACTTAGGAAAGCACATTACAACTAAAATGTGGCGTATAGATTTATCTATATTTGATAGTGTAATAGCTAAAATACAATCAATTACAGTTCAAGTTATTACAAATCCCTCTCCACCTCTTCATGTGAAATGAGAAGAAAACAAAACTACCTCATGGAAATACTACAGCTGAACCGATGCAAGACTTTGTGCCATATACTCAATCGAAATTAATAGGAACTGACCAATCTTCTGATTCGGTCTCCCACTCTTGGAGTAGCCCCCAGCATGTTTTTATTGTGGCACGATTTACAGACTCCAATCCTCAACTTCATGCTTTTTGTAAACGGAGTTGTTCTGACTTAGCTGGAGCGTACCGAAACTTCAGAAAATGGAGGTTTTTTTTGCCATCATATGCATATATAAATATATCAGGCTCCTTTCTTCTTTTGGTCTTTGGCGGGCTTGATGTCCTTTGTGAGCATTCTTGGTGCTATAGCCATGGACATAAGCTCTTGGAAGAGCAGCTTGCAAGCATAGGGAATGTATACCTACATATACATAATGTAAAAGTGGGTTAGCATTAACCTCTCCACACGCGAGAGAGAGAGAGAGAGAGAGAGGTCTGGAATACACCAGAGAAGTAGAAATATTCACCTGAACAATGTCAGTTTTATTCTTGCAACCTCTGCACTCAAATGAATTCTTCTTGAGATTTGCAATAGCTATTAACCCACAACGCTCACAGACATGAACCCTATATGCATCACTCTGGTCGAACAATCTCTCTTTCAGAAAATGAGCAGCGCCATGGGCAATCATGCAATCTCGCTCCATTTCTCCAAATCGCAGACCACCATCACGAGATCGTCCCTCAGCAGGCTGCCTTGTGAGGATCTGTACTGGACCCCGCCCACGGGAATGGATCTTGTCATCAACCATATGCTTCAGCCTCTGGTAATATGTGGGGCCAAGGAATATCATAGCACTAAGCCGCCTGCCTGTGTGGCCATTATACATGGTCTCAAACCCACGCATTTGATACCCACAGCTGTGAAGAGCTCTGCTAATATTGTCCACCTAACAAAAAAATTGTAATAGATGAGAATCTCCAAAATCCCACAACAAAGAATTGGCCGCAATTTGTTATGACAGGTACAAGTAAGAAATTCTATAAGAAATTTACAGAGGCATGTTTGAAGAGAAAGTGCAACTCACAGTCACATCCGTAAAGGGAGTTGCATCTCCTTCCTTCCCCATGTGAGCTGCAACCTTCCCCATGATACACTCAATAAGCTGACCAATGGTCATTCGAGAAGGAATAGCATGTGGGTTCACGATAATATCGGGGGTGACCCCTTCCACAGTCCATGGCATGTCTTCTTGTGTATAAGTCATACCCACTGTCCCCTTCTGTCCATGTCTACTGCTAAATTTATCACCAATCTGTGGTATCCGGACAGATCTCACCCTTACTTTCACAAACCTCAACCCATCAGCATTAGTTGTCAGTAGAACCTATTATATGGCACAGAGCAGGTTCAGCTTTGTAAGAAAGCACAACAGAATCTGTTTCAAAAATAAATAAATAAAAGAAGAGAAGTCATTTCACACAAAGCTAACCTGATCCACAATCCCTGTTTCACTGTGGCGTAAGCTTATGCTATGGTCACGCCGTGTGTATCGTGAAGCAGCTTGCCCTTGCGCCTCATCCTGAGCCATGGGAGTGGTCTTTCCTATGATAACATCTTCACCTGAAACCCTAGTTCCCTAAGATCATATCAATGAGAACTTGATTAGATAAAATTTGTTTCACAGGATAGGTGGACAGCAAATCATTGAAAAACAAATTTACATATACTTACAGGAGGTGCGAGACCATCATCATCCAACTTGTCGTAAGAACCATGCCGCATGCCCTGTAAAATAAAATCTTAGTATAGTGTCCAACACTTACACCAGCAGCAGCATCAGTCACATAAACTAAAAAATAAAACTCTCACCATCGTGTTTGCTCTGTCTGGACGCCCGAAATCCTCTTTGACAAGGGTCCCCATCTTTTTCTCCTCGTCCCTGTGACAGGAAGTTAATACATTGTAGAAAAATATAATTACATGTACTCAGAATACCAGTTATAGATAAACTGACCTATAAGAGCGGAAGAATATTGACCGGAAGAATCCACGGTCTATAGAGGATTGATTCATAATGACAGAATCTTCCTGGTTATAACCAGAATAGCAAGAAATGGCAACAATAGCATTCTGATGCAGAATGGAACAAAGAAAAGGAATCATTAGCAGACTAAATTAGAGAACTTAAACTGCCAAATTGCCCTCAGAACTATCACCAAATTTTTGATTTCCCCGCTGAACTTTTTCTTAGTCAGTTAAGGATACAAACTAATTTTTTTCGCCAATGTCCACCTTACCGTCTAAATCATCAACATTTCATCCAATTTACTGTTAAATATGAGGGCAAATTCGTCATTTCCCACTTTAAATGGGTTGGAGGTGGCTGGTGGGTTGTTGCCATTGGAGGAGGTGGCTGGGTGGAGAGGGGCTACTGGTTTTTAAAAATAAAAAAAATTATGTAGACCCTTTTTTGTGTTTTTTGCTTTAATTTAGACAAGGGGTCAAGGGGGGCTGGTGGCTTGAAATGCAGTTATGTACTAATGCTGGAGGCAGGGGCTGGGAAAAAAAATTGCGGTTGAATCTGACTCCCAGATTTGCACGTACATGGTGATTGGAAGAGGAATAAAAAATTTTGAAAATATAGTGGGTGTGTGGAGTAGATTTGTGGGGTGGGATAATTTGTTTTGGTTGGGAGTGTGTGTGTGTGAGATAGTGAGAGAGAGAGGTGATGTGTGGATGATGGCGGATGGGAGAGGGTGGCAGGCTGCGGGTGACTGGGGGTGAGAAAGTTAATCTTAGTTTTAAATTATTGTTTGTGTTTTATGTTAAGTTAATCTTAGTTTTAAATTATTGTTTGTGTTTTATGTTTTATATTATAGTTTTTTTTTTATGTTTTTAATTATTTTTTAACTGAAATTTGGATGAAATGTCAATGATTTAGGCGGTAGGGGGGGGAGGGGACATTGGCCAAAAAAATTAGTTCATATTCTTAATTGACTTAAAAAAGTTCAGGGGGGAAATTGAACATTTGGTGATGCCAGCTGGAGGCTGCCTGAAATGAAGAAAAAAGAGAAACACGTAAAACAAAGTTAAATATTTACGATGCCAGCTGGAAGCTGCCTGAAATGAAGATGCTCCATGGCTCGTGTAGTGACAAGGGGCTTCTGAGGGTAGTACAGAACATACGCCAGTGTATCCTGAGTGAAGCAACAAGAAGTAACTTACCATAGTTTCTAATCAACTGTAACATTCACGAAAAGAAAATAGAGAATACATAATTACAATAGTGGGAACCTAATCATACCATTCGGAACTGATAATTGGTGACATAAATTCCCATAGCTTGCTTGCCCATAGCAGATTGATACGTATTACGTGGAGACTGATCACAACAAACAAATAAGTAGATGTAATAACAAATGAATAAGATATCAAACACATAAATTCATTTGCGTGACAAATTTACCTGATTATGATCGGGAAATGGTATAATTGAAGCACAAACACCCAAAATAAGCGATGGATGAATTTCACAATGAGTGTAAGTGTCAGAATATGCCTCTTCAGGATTGAGCCTTGCTTGTACAAGATCCTGGGTACAAGTTTTTAGAAATTGAGATCATCAATGGCCTACGAGTTCTACAGGTCTGTTTTTAATCCAGAATAAAATCATGATGCATTTTTTCCAACGAGAACTACTCACATTAATTGTCATGGAAATCATTGTAGTCTCCTCTTCTTCCGTATCAATATATTCTATAAATCCCTTTGCTACAAGGTCATGCCAGCCACCATCTTCAGGGTTTTCCTGGAAACATAAGGGTAGATTCCTGTAAACACTGGAAGTCCAAAAAAAAATTAGTTGAAGATTTCAGCTAGCTAACCCTCTGCTGTAATGCATGAATATCTTTCTTCTTTATGAGAAGCCTTTGTTTGTCCACGATGAATAATGGACGACTGCAACGGCCATAATCAGTATATATCCGCAATTCTTTAAGACGGATATCTCTGACAACCCCAACTTCAGTATTGACATCAACCTGCAGTAAGTACATAGTAATCAGCATATATAACGTTTAATGTGACATTAACACGTGGGATTTCACAAGTCAGAACGCATATGAACCCAAATTGCATTGTGTTAGGAAGATTGGGCAGGTAAGAACAAAGCACAATAATATGAAGACAAAAAAAGAAAGATACAGAAATGGTGTAATCTAAGAAGACTTGGACTACTTATAAAATCCAAGGTTTCAACTATTGCAGTTTGTTCCTTTGGCGTGATATCTACCCAAAATTAAATTTTAATAAAGAAATAAAATAAAATGGATACTGACCCGTCGCCTTAGCTTTCTTAATGTTTTCACCAACATTTCAGGATCACGATGTATGCCAACCCAACAGCCATTAACAAAAATTTTCGTGGCTTGGGGAATAACTGCAGGGGAAATTTCCTACAATCAATTTAAAGTAGATTGTCAAAATAACGAATGAAAATAGAAAGCCAACATTCATTAGAACTACTAGTACAAACCTCAAAATTCTCTGTACCCCATTCTTCCAAAAATTCCAATATTGGATATGCAGCTGATCCTACTGTGATGTATACCATCAACGCAAGATTCTTTACAAGTCCACATGCCTGGTGTAACAGCCGGACAAATACTTGAGTGCCACGTACAGAAAGAAAGGGTTTCTCAAAGTAACTTACACATTCAGAAATTTAACACACAATACTCACTTGTCCTTCAGGTGTTTCAGCTGGACACATCATCCCCCACTGCGAGTTATGCAACTGCCGTGGTTTGGCCAATTTCCCTGATAAAAGAAACCTCAATTAAAGGGAAGGAGGAGAAATTCACAATGACAAGCCACATGTAGGTAGCAACATGATGATTCCAGGAGCAAGAAATGACGCCAAAAGCTTTTCACCTTATTGAACAGATTATACTTGTATTTGCAATCCAAAGGCCTTACAGGTGAACCTTAACTATACAATACACAGAAGAAGCCAGAAAGTAGTTTTACCTTCACGCCCTATGGGAGAATTTAGCCTTCTCAAGTGTGACAAGGTGGACGCATATGTCAAACGATTTAACACCTGTTAAAAAAATTTGAATTATAACTGCCAAACTCAACAGCAGAAATTAAAAGAAAAATGATAAAAGTACCTGTGACACTCCAGCCCTTGTACCAGCTGCATTTGCTTGCCCCCAGTTCCCAGTAGCAAGTGAATATTTGAGGCCACTAGTGATTGTTTTAGCTTTGATGGCAAATTGCAGGTTAAGTTCCTTTCCATTATCGACACACTGCACCATGCATGGATTGTATAGGTATAAACCCAAACATAATAATTACAGCAACTTAAATAAGTCAGAGTTAATGTAAGGAACCTTTTGCACATAACCTCTCACATCCCTAGTCAACTTCCTGAATAACTGCACTTGCATATACAATTCTATGGTCAACAAAATAATGACAAAACAAATTCATATAACCTCCAATTTCCACCAGAAAACAAACCATTCGAAACAAGCCTCCCAGTAAGGGACCAGCAAGATCCAGCCTCTTGTTGCCATAATGATCCCTATCATCTTCTGCCCTCCGACCAAGTGCACACAGTAGAAGCCTGTGAATGATATATCTGGTACAAGAAACAGCATGTATTCAGTACACAATTCAGAAGCCACCCTAAGGATAATGCGTGTCCTACCAGTAAAACCTACCCAAAATAGTAAGCTTTCTTTGTCTCACAAAATTCTCCAACACCAACATGTGGAAGCATTTCCTTTTGAAGGATCTCTTTTGCATACCTGTGCATATGATGCATAAGATAATAATCTCATGAGCACTACAGAAGGTTATGCAAAACATCTTGAGGCCCTGCAAATTTACAAAGATAACACATACTTGATCCTCTTTTCTCTACTAACACCAACAGTTGCACCTCTTTTTCCAATATAGTCGAGTGCAACCTGCAACAGGAGAGAATAATATACCATTTGACTATAAGGGAATTGAGACATCTGTAAACTCCGCAAAAAAAATTGACAGAGAGAGACACCTGTTGATTTTGAATCACAAATGCTTCTTCCAGAGAAGGTCTAAGCAACTCCATCATCTGAGTATCAGAGAAGTCATAACATATATGCTCTAATATGTCTTTATCAGCAACAAACCCGAGAGCTCGGAATACAATAATAATAGGAATTTCAGCTCGAATGTATGGAAGAGTAGCACGAATGTATTGTCCAGAAGAACCCTGCGATAATACAAATGCCAGCAAACAAAATCCATATAAATAAAACATACAACATAAACAAAACAACAAAATTGCCACAATCAAATTCATTACCCCTTTAGAACTAGTCCGAGCAAGCATCCGCACAAACATTGTACTGGGCGGTCTGTTTTGGGACTCCGCCATAGACCGAACTTCCGCCACGTAGGCATACTTGTTAGGCTGCCTCTTTTTGAACACGTAGACATGATTGGTGCTCATCTTCTCTTGGGCAATCAGAACCTTTTCACTCCCATTTATAATAAAATATCCACCTTGATCATATGGACACTCTCCCAGCTCTGTTAAATCTTTTTCGGAATTCTGGTACAACGTGCAATAACTAGACCGAAGCATTATAGGAACCTGATAATATACAGCAATTGAATGAATTTGTTAACAATGTTGAATCCATACATCATTACTAAAATGTTCACATTACACACCTTTCCAATGAATACTTTGGTGAAATCCTGAGTTTCGGTGACTTCTTCACCATCATGTCCTTTCTTTACAATGCTCTTTGAGACATCCACATACAAGGGTGCTGAGTACGTTAGATTTCTCAACCTGGCAGCTTTGGGAAATAAGGTTGCAGTTTCTCCATCCGACTCGGTCATCATGGGCTTACTCAAATAAATCTGACCGAACTTAATCCTATATGTAGTCTGCAATCCAACCCAACAGTATTAAAGAGCCAAAGAACATAACCACCAAATATGCTCCAAATTCTACTTTAATTTCCTAAAAATACACAAATGTGAGAAGGAAACCTATTTCATACGCTAATTGTTAGCCCTAAATTCATGGAAACCACGAAGCTCAATCTCATATAGGATTGAACAAAGGACAATCTACCTCGGCGAAATCAGGCTGGTGGCCCGGGTTGTGCTGCGACTCGGGGCGAATCTCGATATCGGCCGACTCATCGACGATTTCCTGCATTGTGTTCTGAATGAACTCGTCGAATGAGTCGAGCTGTTGGCGCACCAAACCCTTCTCTTCGAAGTAGGCTGAGATGACGGCCCAGGCGTCCTCCTGCGTGATTTCATCTTCGTCGTCGTCGTTGTACTGCTGGTCGTCGTACTCGGGCTCCTCGTCCATGAATGTGGTTGCGGATCGGAATTCGAAACCCTAGGTCTGGTTCGGTTCTTTGTGCCCGACTGAACGGTGCGTTTGCGAGTGAGCAAAACCCTAGCAGAGCTTTTCACTGTTCAGGTTCATAGGAGCTTCGAAAGTGGTGAGGTTGCGAGGTTTGAAAATAGAAAAAAGAGAGAGAACTGTCGTTTTATTAGCACTTGCGGGTATGGATCGTTTTATCTTTTGCCGCCGTTGCTTCCTGCTTCAGGACGTAGAGGCGGTTCAACGTTCAAGCCAAAGAGGAGCAACCAAAACAATAACAAAAAAATTGTGAGAATTTGGATTCTTTTTTCTTTTTTTTTCTGCCAATAAAACTATTTCTATAATGTAACAAGTCTTAATTAATGTAGTGATATTTCATCTATACTATTGTACAGTCGAGGAGACCGCACTTGGGGTTACATGCTTCACCCAAAAAAATAAAAAAGTGATTATTTACACTGACATCTTTTAAGATTTTCAACTTTTCCACAAAACTCATTAGGTTTTAGAAATTTTATAAATATTTCTTGAGATTTTAAATTATTTTCACTAAACTCACTTTTATTGATTCTCCATTCAAAGATTGATGATTTTATATAAAAAGATTCTTCATTTGGGCGTCACGTGTCAAAACAATGTACTATTTTAGAAAGTGTTAGGAAAAATCTGAGTATAGCCGGGCAGCTATACTATTATTTTTAAGATTTAAAAATCCGAGTATAGCCGAACGGCTATACTATTTTTAAAAATTAGGAAAAACGAGTATAGCCGTACGGCTATACTATTTTTTTAAAAATTAGCAAAAACGAAGTATAGCCGTGCGGCTATACTATTTATATATATAAAAAGGACCCGCCCGTGCCTAGTCGCCATGTGTCGAAACAGTAAAGCTGAAACGATTTTTTAAAAAATCTGGGAGAAACGAGTATAGCCGGATGGCTATAATATGTTTTCAAACCGAGTATAGCCGTGCGGCTATACTATTCATAAAATACATTTAAAACCCGGGTATAGCCGCGCGGCTATACTATATATAAATATAAAAAGGGCCAGCCCACCCCCTGGGCGCCATGTGTCAAAAAAGGAAAGCCAATCGGCTGTAGTATTTCTATAAAAAAAAAATTAGGAAAAAATCGAGGGGAAAGATCTTTTTATTTTTTTTATTTTTTTAAATATAAATATATTTTTTTTAAAATAAATTAGAAACAAAATTAGTTTATTTCATTTAATATTTATAATTAAGTAATATCTTAACCTTATTTAATTACTTTAATTGATAATTATAGTTTAATTATTATTTCTTTAGTACAACTCATACATTTGATTATAGTTTAATTATTATTTAATTGATAAATAATATAACGCTATGATATGCTACGATAGTGTTTTATAACACAACGTATGCATTTGATTTTTTGAAGTAAACATGTCATGACTCTTAATTGAATCTGTTTTGGAGTTTCCTTATCTTTAAAAAGAAACTATATGGCATGACATGCACTACAATCATCCTTATAAAAATTCATTCATCATAAATTCAAAATAATGTCCATAGTTTGAGAGTCAATATATCATACAATCAATATGCATAAATGTAACATGCAATATGAGAAGAATGATCATGTGGCGCGCATGCATCTGTCTAGGTGTATGTCTGTGTATACACAAAATTTCCATGGATGTGTAATATGGCTAGCTATATTGTATTGTCCCTGTGGAAATCGACCTTCAACTACCCTCATACCCAGTTATATTATTAGTTGCCAAAATCTGCCTGCAATGCACAGAAACTGCTTATGGAAGCCACTAATTAATGGGAGTCTTAATCTTAAACCACGTGGTTAAATCTGGAAACACCCTTTTGCTCTGTGTAAATGTTTAATTGGCTCGTTATTAAGATCAAAATCTTCATAAATTTGTAGGTAAACAAACCCTTCCTGCTGTAAAGAAATACAAAGAAAACAAGTGCCCCACCCTCTATCTGTCCTCCTAACACCCTAAACATCTCTTGCTCTATATACCCTTCTAATTTTATTAGCTGAAGCCTGAAACATCGGATTATTTCCTTCCTCATTTGATCTCCATGACTAAGATTAGGAAGATCTTCACCTTTCTGCTAAGGCTGCTAGCTTTGGCTGCAACTCTGTCTGCCACCATAGTTATGGTCACAAGCCATGACTCTACCAATGTCTTGAACTTAACATTCAAGGCCAAATACAGCAATTCGCCTGCTTTCATGTAAGTTTAATTAAGTTTCTAATCAACCCTTTTCCTCATAATCATGTCCTAATCATTTTATTTTATGATTTTTAAATGTGCTTGCTCATGGCAAAGGTACTTTGTGATTGTGGAAGCAATTGTAAGTGGATACAACCTTATGATTCTGTTTCTTGCTTTGAAGGGTTCGCTTTGGCGCATGGTCATCATTCTAGATGTGGTAAAGAAAGCATTTTTCTTTCAATTTTTTGCATTTTTATTTTCATATTTCTATGTATTTTTTTTCCTACGATGAACTGAAATTGAGGTCCTTTTTTCTGATTTGAACAATTTTGCACAGGTTGTGGCTTTGTTACTTACTTCAAGCATGTCAGCAGCCTTGGCAATAGCTCAAGTGGGCAAGAAAGGGAACACTCATGCTGGCTGGCTGCCCATCTGTGGACAAGTCCACAAGTTCTGCAATCATGTAACAGGAGCTCTTGTTGCTGGCATCATTGCAGCAGCATTATATTTTCTGCTAATTCTCTACACTCTTTACACTGTTCTCAATCCTCTGTTTGTTGTAAAACCTTAATTTTGTTGTTTTCATTTGATCTTTCCCCAGTGTAAAAAAATAAATAATAATAAGTTGAATGTAATATGCTCTAGTGTTCAGACCTGAAGGACTGTTTGGATGAATGGAAAAGTCTTTTTCATAGTTTTCTTATTCTTTGAGAATTGTTCAAGGGAAACTACAACCAACTGCCACCTCTTATATTTCTCTCAGATTCATATATATGATTTGTCTCATTGTCTTTAGTGTCTTTTTGACTTATGTTGGTGGTTATTATTATTTACAAACAGCAGTTTAAAAATCCAATTCAAAGCAGATTCCCATCTACTCCAAAGAGTAAAGAGACAAAAATTTACTCCGCACCAGTCCAATCAATTCTGACCATCCAATCAGATAACACTCTAATATCATCCAACGGCCAGGATCAACCTTAAGATATCTGTGATGCACCATAATGACCACAACTAAAATTTCTCCAGATTCCATTGGAACCATCCCCACAACCAAATAGAAGTCAAGGGGGACTGAGGAACAGTGACACACAAACATCTCTGGAACCCCAAGCTGTCAAAGAAGATGGTTTGTGGAATTCTTAGTTTCAGCTCTGCTTTATCTCCAATCTCCATATCTCACTACAGAAATGGAACAGCTCCAAAGCTCAAGACTGATCTTTCTTCTTCTATTACACTTGGAATTCGATGCTCAAGTTCTAGCTCAGATGTGCCTCAAACCTTTGGTAAGTTTACCAACTCTATCTCCTTTTTTTTCTTCTTATTTACTTCAATTTCTCATTCAATTCCCACAGAAAGGTGCCTCTGAATGGCTTCAGAATTCAAATTCTTTATTTTGAAAAGATTGATGGGTTGTTCATAGTTTTCTGTCATTTTTCTTTTGTTATCCAAGAAAAATCTGAGAATGATGCTGCTATGACTGGTGGTGCATTTGACTTCACAAGAGCAACAACATCACTTACAGATAATAAGTCAATCGCTTCATCAAAGAAGGTAACTCTTGTCCGGCATGGCCTTAGCTCTTGGAATGAAGAAAGTAGAGTTCAGGTTAGTTGCTTTCTTCTTCGTAAGTTGCTTAATTAATTAATTAACTATGATAAAAGGAATTTAAGTTGGTTTTTTTTTCCTGCTTTAGATTATGCATCTGTATTAGGCATATCAAACATGCTGAATTATTTTTCTCCTTTCATATAGAAAATATTTAGCTGTTCTTGAAGCTTAACCCTGGATGTATGTACAGGGAAGCTCAAACCAATCTGTCCTGACAGAAACTGGAGTGATGCAAGCAGAGAGGTGCAGAAAAGCCATTGCAAATATGCATTTTGATCAGTGTTATTCGAGTCCAATATCTCGGGCCAAGGTTTGAAGTTGAACATCTTGCTGAAGTATGTTATGGACCTTGTTGCATTTAATTTCAAAGCAGATTTTCCGAATTCTGATGCAGTCCACTGCTGAAATTATATGGCAAGGGAGAGAGGAGCCGCTCGTTTTCCTCGACTCGCTGAAGGAGGCTCATCTGTTTTTCCTTGAAGGCATGAAAAATGGTCAGTCTGCTCGTGTTTTACTTCCTGGTTTTAATTCGTTCCGAATTCATGCATTCTAGAATCATACTAAATCACGTTCAGAATTTGGAGGCAGAGGATGCCAAGCAGAGATATCCAAAGGAGTATGCAACATGGAGAGAGGACCCTGCTAATTTTTATGTGAATGGAATCTATCCTGTAAGAGAACTATGGGGAACAGCCAGAGAGGCTTGGAAGGAGATCTTGTTAACACCTGTGAGACATGACATCGTTTCTTTGCTATCATGATACAAATTTTGTTTGTTGACGCTAATTTTTGATAATATAAAAGATGTGTAAACAAATATCTTTCTGATGTATCAGGGAGAACATGTTTTAGTCATCGCTCACAAATCAATTTTGAGGGCACTGATCTGCACAGCTTTAGGGCTAGGCCCCGAGAGGTATGTCGTCGGCAATGCAGTTTAAATATCAAGAAAAATGCAATGTTGGTATCCTGACAATGCTGTTGGCGGTTCAGATTTCGTGCCATTGATGTGAACAACGGTGGAATCTCCGTATTCAATTTCAACAAGAAAGGAGAAGCAATGATTCAATCTTTGAACATGACCGCCCACATGTACAGTGATCATGTCTATCTTTACTGAAACTTAGTGCGACTTGCTGACTGATGAGGAAATATGAAGACAGCATAAAAAAGGTGTTGGAAAGAAGTTAAAACTAAGGGTTCCTCATAGGACATTGGTATGTATTTTTTCTCAGAGTCGAGGTTTCAAATTCAAATGACAAGCTTGGGGTTGTGAAAGGTCGATGGGTAAAACATGCATGCAGTAAATGCTGCAGAGTAAGCTTCATGCTTTCTTGTATTAGTAACAGAAGATGTACGTTCTACTTAGAAAACAAACAAGACATACATTTCTGCCAAATATTGTTATGGATCAATCTCATCGAACAAAATTCTTGGAAGTAAAAGAATTCTTTATATATATATATATATATATGTATGTATGTATGTATGTATGTATGTATTAGCCTGCAATGGAAGACAAACCTGAATCATAAAGTATGAAAGAATGAAAGGATGGAGGAGAAGGACTGTTTCTCTTCAAAAACGCTTTTATAATCCAAAAATACATTTATTAGTAGGCTCAGGTTATCATGCCAAACTCAAAATGTGAGTGTGAGAGTGGGTCAATAGGATCACTTTGTTTGTTTGAGTGACTGGAGAAGGACAAGGATCCGAGGATAATGACATGGAATGGAATATGAAGTGAATATCAGATATTAAAAGAAGCTTTATGTTCCCCCGGCAGCTCATAAGAAAAGAAGAAGAAGCTTTATGTTATAAACCTTTATCAATTCTCTGATTGTTCTGTATCTTGTTCCTCTCTGTCATTTTTTGTTTGTGCTTTTTTTTTTTTTGGTTAGGATGGAAAGGTCACTTATACATTAGAAGGTGCAGATCCTTCTTGTTTGGCCAATAAAGTTGCTAGGGTTGTTGGGTCAGCTAAGCCCGGAGAACCTAGCCTTGAGACAGTCCAAGAGTTAGCAAAAGAAAATGGATTTTTCCAGGAGCAAGAGCAAATTCAAACTCAAACTGGCCTTGATGATGCCTTGAAAAGGCGGATGCAGCAGCTGATTGACTCTAATCGACTCATGCTTTTTATGGAAGGAGCCCAAATGTAAAGTTAGCAGATTGGCCGTTCACATTTTGAATAAAGACAATGAAGTTATGGAGGGGATACATAAGTATTCTAATTGGCCAACAATACCATAGCTTTACAACAAAGGGAAGCTTGGTGGTTGGGGTGACATAGCATATTTAATGCGTCGTAATGGTGAATTAGGAGAATTTTCCATAGACCATGAAACCAACTCACTGAATTGTGATAATTAATTATGAATGATCAACAATCAAATTGTTGGTTAGAAATTAGAATACACACCTGAACACCTGTTGACTGAATTTTGTATATTATGTAATCAAATTTCGCCTCTTAAGATTGTGTTGTCTTTGATGTTGTGTGAGAGTTTAATTTAAGATACATGCGTGAGTTTAATTATGTAACAAGCTTCTGAAGTTGCTTGTTTAGCCTATTAATTTAGTCTATTAAGAATTGTGTTTAAGTGTTTGATGTCGTGTGAGAGTTTACTGGTTTTATATGAAGACAGCAAATACAGCATAAAAAAGGTGTTGGAAAGAAGTTAAAACTAAGAGTTCCCTATAGGACAATGGCATGTATTTTTCTCAGAGTGAAGGTTTCAAATTCAAATTGACAAGCATGGGGGTTCTGAAAGGTTGATGGGTGACAACCCTGCATGCAGTAAATGCTGCAGAGTAAAGCTTCAGGGTTTCTTGTATTGGTAACAGAACATATACATTTTATTTAGAAAACAAACAAGATATACATTTTTGCCAAATATTGTTATGGATCAATCACACCGAACAACAAGATTCTTGGAAGTAAATGAATTCTTGTATATAGTAGTATCAGTATATGTCTGCAATGGAAGACAAAACTGAATCATCAGTAAGAAAGAATAAAACGATGCAGCATGAAGACACTCTCTTTCTAGAAAGCACTTATACGATCCAAGAAAGTGCTTTTGCGATTCAAAAGTACTTTTAAGTTTTTATGCCCGAATAACGCTTTTTTCACTTCCAAAAGCAGGTCCTAGGACAGATTTCTTTCCTGCATGAATGATTCTATCTTCTCTACATCTTCTGGAGTATCAACACCGTGAGCCTCATGATCAACCTTGATCACCTGTGAGAGGTAATCATGAGTTTGCAGTAAATATTTCTTCAAAATACCAGTCAATCTATATACATGAAAAACCACCCAACATCGGATTATCTGTGATCTAACTGTACTCAGATTCTGATGCCTTAGTTAGCAGCTCACTGATAAGGAGAGAGAAAAAGAACTTATCAAATGAAATAAGATTGATCGAAATACATAGAAGAGTCTTTATGACCAAGCAATACCTTCATCTTATAACCATTCTCAAGGACTTTAAGCTGCTCCAAATCTTCTTCCAGCTGTAATGGAGTAGGTGCAAGCTCTGGATATTTCCTCAAGAACTTTGCATCATAGCTCTGGTAAGACACAAGAATGGCATAACTGGTTGGCAACAAGTAGGAGACACATTACATATTAAGGCTCACAAGTGCTGTAACATAAAGATATGCTGATACCTGGATACCAAGATGAAGTAGATATGGAAAACGTGGATTGACCTTGGCTGACCTGCGTTGTGTACATGAAAATTTATCAAGTTGCTGACGGTGTTATATTATATCGCAGACATGCTAAAATCTATAGTAAAACTTACTTATTGTATGGGATCAAGCCCCTCGAAAAATATATTGCATAACCATGATTGTCCACCACGCATTTCACCCGATTGGGATCAGATGCATCTTCAGGTTTCAAAGAAGTAACTGCAGTGCTAAATACAGCATCAGGGGCAGCCTATAACAGTAATCAAACAAAAAGGGGAAGAAACGTTCAATTATATTCAGAACGAAAAAAACAAATGAACCTAAAGTCTAAAGAATAAAATCTATAGCCAGCCACATAATGATTTGGACTATTTGATTGCCATAGACTCATCATTCTAGTTCACAAAACAATATGAGTTGAAAAGAGAACAGAATATCAATAAATGACTGTTAATAAGTGTGATTTCATAACATATTCATCTTGAAGGAGCAGAACGGTAACTAACATGAGAGGATAAAGAACTTACTTGCAGGGCCTTGACAACCCCATCTATTATCTCGGGCTCTATAAGAGGCTCATCTCCCTGAATGTTAACAACAATATCAAATTTCTTTTTGAACTTTTGGAGGGCCTCATTGCAGCGTTCAGTTCCTTCAGATCATCAGACATTTATAAGAAACTTAAAAAATGATTCAAGTTTACTAACAATCAGTAAAATAGAAATATTGTGAACCATGGCTCTTACCATTTCTGCAAGTATCTGATGTCATTATCACATCAGCTCCAAACCCTAAACAGCATTCTGCTATTTTCTCATTATCCGTAGCCACAACTAGTAGAAGAGAAAATTTAAGAACTTTTTAGTCAACAAATCACCACTTAATAACACAGAACTTATCATGTTGGCAAAGAAAACATATGAGGTTGACTGCTGGAAGTACCAAGTTGGTCCAGCGTGGTTGCAAGTTTTGCCCTTTCCCACGTCCTCTACAAGGCACAAAAAG
Organism: Prunus persica; assembly: GCF_000346465.2. Taxonomy (NCBI): domain Eukaryota; kingdom Viridiplantae; phylum Streptophyta; class Magnoliopsida; order Rosales; family Rosaceae; genus Prunus; species Prunus persica. The sequence goes on from NC_034012.1 coordinate 2,238,050, forward strand.
ATAGTTAAGCAAATGATCGTAGCATCTGTCCAGTTTATACCAAATATGATTACACATTCTACTTCCATGCTATTGTTTACAGTTTTCCTCCATTTGTCAAAGACATTGAAAAAGAAAAGAAAGAAGATGAAGAAGAAAACTTCTCATTGTCACAAGTTCAAACACTTGAAACGCAAAAGGATTGATACCCAAAATCCCGATTAGTCTCCACCACACCACACAATTAAACAACCTTTGAAATGATTAATCAAGTTCTATTTTTTCTTTCATTAACATTGCGTTCATATAATGCAACAATTTAAGTAAACTAAAAAAATGAACTTGAAAGAAAAAAGAAGAAGAAAAACGATCACAAGAACCTGGATCATGGGTTTGCCGAGGATTGGGACCAGAGGTTTGCCTGGAAATCTGGAGGAAGCGAAACGAGCCGGTATGATCCCCAGCACGTGGCTCCGTAACCTGGCGGACCGGCGCCTGGATATCACCGTGTACGCTACGGCCGCAGCTGCTACAGCCGATCCGGCAAGCAGTCCCTGCGCAAGCCATGAACGGTTGGTGCCGTCAGAGACAGAGGATGAGGAAGAGGGGCCCCTCATGGTTCTGCGATCTCCACTAGGTTAGAGTTTCGGCGGACGGTGGCGCGTGAGTTTGCACTGAGAGTGTCTGCGCGTGTTTGGAGAGTCTGATATCTCGGCGGCGCGAACTGTAAACTAATTCGTAATGGATTTGTGAAACGGTGCGTTTAGGGTAGTAGCTTCAAAGCTCAGGACTTTGAACCCAAAGTTTTTATTTTCATGGAAGCCAAACAGCTCGCAGTCACAGGTTCTTCAACCCCACAGTCTCCGGTTTACCGAGCTCTTCTCCGAGCCGGCCCGTCTCTCAGAGCCCTGCAACAAGTTCATGGCCACATTGTTGTCTCCGGCTCTCACCGCAGCCGAGCTCTCCTCACCAAGCTCATAACTTTGGCTTGCGAAGCTGGCTCAATTTTCTACACTCGGCGGCTCTTCCTCTCTGTTCCAAACCCTGACTCTTTCCTCTTCAATTCCCTCATAAAAGCCTCTTCAAAGTTTGGGTTCCCCCAACACACTGTTTTCTTCTATAACCGTATGCTTGGTTTCCGTATTGCGCCTTCGAGTTACAGCTTTACGTCTGTGATTAAATCGTGCGCCGATATTTCGGCTCTGAGACTCGGTAGATGTGTTCATTCGCACGTTTTGGTATGTGGGTATGGCTCGGATTCATTTGTTCAGGCCGCTCTAGTTACTTTGTACTCCAAGTCTGGTGATTTGGATGCTGCTCGGAAGTTGTTTGATAAAATGCCAGAGAGGAGCGTTGTAGCTTGGAATTCGATGATTTCGGGTTACGAGCAAAACGGGTTTTCGAGGGAAGCGATTGAGGTGTTTAATCAGATGCGGGAATTGGGTGTTGAACCTGATTCGACAACTTTCGTGAGTGTCTTAGCGGCTTGTTCTCAGTTGGGAGCTCTTGGTTTAGGCTGTTCGGTGCATCATGATGTTATTAACAATGGGCTGCATGTGAATGTAGCTCTAGGTACTTCGCTAATTATCATGTATGCTAGATGTGGGAATGTGAGCAAAGCACGAGAAGTTTTTGATTCGATGAACGAACGAAATGTCATAGCTTGGACGGCTATGATCTCAGGGTACGCAACGAATGGTTATGGCATTCAAGCTGTGGAACTCTTTTGCCAAATGAGAGCTCATGGCCCTGTTCCTAACACTGTCACATTTGTGGCAGTCTTGGCGGCGTGCGCTCATGCAGGGCTAGTTCACGAAGGGCGGGAGACATATGCAAACATGAGGCAAGAGTATGGCTTAGTGCCAGGAGTGGAGCACCATGTTTGCATGGTCGATATGCTTGGGCGTGCTGGGCTTCTCACCGAAGCATATCAATTGATTAGAGAGCTTGGTCCCGAGGAGGCCGCCCCGGCTGTTTGGACTGCCATGCTTGGGGCTTGCAAGATGCATAAGAACTTTGATCTTGGACTAATAGTTGCTGAGCATCTTTTGGAGGTTGAGCCTGAAAATCCAGGTCATTATGTAATGCTTTCGAATATATATGCACTGGCAGGTCGGATGGATCGAGTGGAAATGGTTAGAAACATGATGATGGGAAGAAGCTTGAGAAAGCAAGTTGGCTATAGTACAATAGATGTGAACCAGAAAACGAACCTGTTTAGCATGGGTGATAAGTCCCATCCCGAGACAAATGAAGTTTATCAGTATTTAGATGAACTGATGTCGCAGTGCAGGGAAGCAGGTTATGCTCCCGTACCTGAATCAGTGATGCATGAATTGGAAGAAGAAGAGAGGGAATATGCCCTTAGATATCATAGCGAGAAGCTTGCGATCGCGTTTGGGCTACTGAAAACCAAGGATGGCATGGCCATTAGGATTGTAAAGAACCTTCGAATGTGCGAGGACTGCCATGAAGCAATTAAGTTTATGTCAGTTGTTACCAAAAGAGAAATTATTGTTCGTGATAAGCTTCGCTTCCACCACTTCAAAGATGGCTCTTGTTCATGTATGGATTACTGGTGAGCCTGAGCTGGTCCAACTAATTGCCTGGTAGCAATGCTTTGTGAGCCTGAGCTGTTAGAGGATTTCAGCTATCCCTTACCACAAAGAGAAGACTCATAATTTTTATGGTCATTTGCATTGCTTGGACAGCCAACAGAAACGCGTGGCAGATCATTGTTGCAGGGATCAAGTGCAATGCTATGACTTTCTGGTCCATCTATGGAAAGGCCATTACCAATTGTTGTCAGATCTACGATCATCAGATTATAAGTCGAAATGCTGAATTGCATAACCGAATCAGAGATGCCCTGGACGATTGATTCTTCGTTAGGCCAGGCGAAATATGTCAGGGTCTAACTAGATTGTGTTATTGAAGGCCCTCTCATCTATGCTCTTGCTCTTGATCATGCATTAAAGAATCATATATAGTTATAGGGTTTGTTTTAGCTATCTTGCACCGTTATTTGTGCTCAAATTCTCTTTTCCGAGCCAAATTGTGCATAGGAATTTGGTGAATATTGAAATGAGAAAACTCTCTTTTGTGACACAAGTACTCTTGTAAACTGGGACTTCAGAAGCAAAATATAGTTGCTGATGGGCTTGCTGGGCTGAGCTTATCTGGGGCCTTTTGGCTCTCTTTGATTTGTTACCAAAAAAATATTAAACTCTAATTTCTGCCTGAAGGATGCGTGGAATATCTTTCATAGATGCGCATGACAACTCTTTTCATAGAAACAAATGTATGTTGATATTAAATTAAATGCATGGGCCATGCATATTGGGGTTAAATAAATGTTATTCGTTGAGTTAAAATTGTGAGTAAAAATATTTCTGAAGAAGAAATCCAATAAACAACATAAAATTGTAGCCGTTGGAATGTTACAAAATCATAACTCTGCATCCGTAATATCATTGATTTATTAATGGTTACTTCCAAGATAATGAAGAGACATATATTAAATGTGTCACTAATTGTTCTTCTTAAAGTAGTTTGGGCTATATATCCATGTGATATACCATGACTATGTTCGTGTAAATCTATGAAGAAAGAGATTAAATAAACGTTTATTTTATTTACCAAAAACAAATAAACTTTATAATAAATTCCTGTAAGAGATTCTCTGCCTTTCTTTCTTTCATGACATGAGACCCACGAGGCTGACATCTCGTGGAAAAAACCCCACATGCCAACAGATCCGGAAAACGACATCGCAAAAGGCCGAAAGAAACAAAAAGAGACATTGCAAAACCCACTTTTATTATGCTTCAGCTGCTGTTCTAATGACAAAAACAAAATCGAAAAAAGCCCACTTTATTCTCAATCTCAAGAACCAACCCATCACAAAACGGTCCGCTGTCAGTCCCAATCATTAATTAACAATTTAAATACACTAATGTTGCATTCATTTACCGTCCAAATTAATTAACGGGATGTTTTTCAAGAATTTATAGTGAAGATTATGTTTCAAGAACTGAAAGGACATTTGATTATTATCATTAATGAATTGTACAATTTACTATTTTCTTTTCTTTTCTTACAAAGGATTGTGAAAAATGAAATTCAAACACACGAATTCGGACGCATGAAATAATTATTATATGAACAACATTTTGGGGCATTATTTTTCACTCATGAAAAAGCAACTTTCAACTTTTATCTTCTTTTTGGGTAATTTTGTTTATGTTGTTGATCATTGGGAATGACCTTAGTGCATGAACTTTTTTTCTTTTTCAAATCCTTTCTGTTGGCTTCTCTTTTTTCTGATAAGATAAATAAAAGGGATATTCCTTCTTTTATTTTTTCTAGGCTCCCATGTGCATGTGTGACACATATCCGTTTCGCACCTTCATCATACGCCGTCGTTTCGGCAAACAGAGAACGTGGGTTGCTGCTTGGTTTGTTGCGTTGCGTATCGTCCCTCCCTCCGATTTCCTACACGATATTCTGATTTCTGATAATGGAGAGATACTCAGTGGTGGGTACCACCTTGAGTCCGGAGTCCGGACCCACCAAGGCCCCCCACTTCCCTCATCAGTATCTCCACCATCCTCCGCCACCCGCCCTCTGGCGCGTGTCTCCACCTTACAACATCCACTCGTCTCTTTCAGTAGCATATGCGTGTACGTTACTTAAAGCCCTAATAAAAACCCAGCACACCATTTCTCTCACTCTCTCACTTCCACAAACAACCAACACAACTCAGAAAAAGAAAAGAAAAATGAAACCCAAAGACCAGCTTGAGAGCTGAAGAAGAAGAGAGGAGAGCTATGAATCTTCGGCAGCGTCCGCAGCCGACGCGTGGCGGTCGTGGACCACTCCACGCGCCGCTGCCGCCCATGCAACAGGCCTACAACATAATCCCCATCCACGACCTCCTGGCCGACCACCCTTCGCTCCGCTATCCCGAGATACGCGCCGCTGCCGCCTCCTTACGCGCCGTCGGGGACCTCCGGAAGCCGCAGTTTGTCCCCTGGAACCCGAGCTACGACCTCATGAACTGGCTCGGCATCTCCTTCGGGTTCCAAAACGACAACGTTCGGAACCAGCGGGAGCATTTGGTCCTCCACCTGGCCAACTCCCAAATGCGGCTCCAGCCTCCGCCGAACCTGGTCGACTCGCTCGACGCCGGCGTTCTCCGGCGATTCCGGGGCAAATTGCTGCAGAACTACTCCTCCTGGTGCTCCTACATGGGCCGGAAGTCGAATGTCGTCATTTCGAGACGCCGCGCTGATCTCCGCCGCGAGCTGCTCTACGTGGCGCTGTACCTGCTGATTTGGGGCGAGTCTGGTAACCTTCGTTTCGTCCCTGAATGTGTTTGTTATATTTACCATCATATGGCCATGGAACTGAACAAAGTGCTTGATGAGTCTATCGACCCGGATACTGGTCGCCCGTTTGTGCCTTCGGTTTCGGGGCACTGTGGGTTTTTGAAGAGTGTGGTTATGCCCATTTACCAGACCATTAAGACTGAGGTTGAGAGCAGCAGAAATGGTACTGCGCCTCACTCTGCTTGGCGCAATTATGATGATATTAACGAGTACTTTTGGTCTCGGAGGTGTTTCCAGAGGCTGAAATGGCCTATTAATTATTCAAGTAATTTTTTTGCTACCACCCCGAAGAATAAGAGGGTCGGGAAGACGGGGTTTGTGGAGCAGAGGTCGTTTTGGAATGTGTTTAGGAGCTTTGATAAGCTCTGGGTTTTGTTAATCTTGTTTTTACAGGCTTCCATTATTGTTGCTTGGAAGGAGACAGATTATCCCTGGCAGGCATTGGAGAGAAGGGACGATCAGGTGCAGTTGCTAACATTGTTCATTACTTGGGGCGGTCTTCGCCTTCTTCAAGCAGTGCTTGATGCTGGGACTCAGTATAGCTTAGTTTCCAGGGAGACGATGTTGCTTGGTGTTCGCATGGTGCTGAAGGGTGCAGCTGCCGCGACATGGACTATTGTGTTTTCAGTGTTTTATGCGAGGATTTGGGATCAGAAGAATTCGGATGGGAGGTGGTCGGATGCGGCCAATCAGAGGATTATTGTTTTTCTTGAGGCTGCACTTGTTTTCGTCATCCCAGAAGTGCTGGCATTGGTTCTCTTTATAGTTCCCTGGGTCAGAAACTTTCTTGAAGGGTTGGATTTTAGTATACTCTATGTATTCACATGGTGGTTTCATACACGGATTTTTGTGGGTCGTGGACTGAGGGAAGGGCTTGTCAATAATGTCAAGTATACAATGTTCTGGATCGTAGTGTTGGCTTCAAAATTCACATTCAGTTACTTCCTTCAGATCAGGCCTCTTGTTTCCCCAACGAAAACTCTGTTGGACGCAGGGGATACCAAGTACAAAATACATATCTTTTTTAATAGCGGGAACAGAATAGCAATTGTGTTGTTGTGGATTCCTGTTGTGTTGATTTACTTGATGGATCTGCAAATATGGTTTGCCATTTTCTCATCCTTAGTTGGTGCAACAATTGGGCTGTTTTCACATTTGGGTGAGATCCGGAATATTAATCAGCTAAGGCTGAGATTTCAGTTCTTTACTAGTGCGTTGCAGTTTAATCTTATGCCGGAGGAGGAGTCCTTACATCCTGAGGTGACAATGGTGAAGAAGCTCCGTGATGCCATCCACAGACTGAAATTGCGGTATGGACTTGGTCAAGCCTACAAGAAGACTGAATCAAGCCAAGTAGAAGCTACCAGGTTTGCCTTGATATGGAATGAAATCATGACAACTTTCAGGGAGGAAGATCTCATCAGTGATCGAGAACTTGAGCTCATGGAATTGCCACCTAATTGTTGGAACATTAGGGTTATTCGCTGGCCATGTTCCCTCCTCTGCAATGAACTATTGCTTGCTCTAAGTCAGGCAAAAGAGCTGGGTGATGAACTTGACCAGTCGCTTTGGTTGAAGATATGCAAGAGTGAGTATCGCCGGTGTGCTGTCATCGAAGCTTATGACAGCATCAAGTATCTGCTTCTTGTGGTCGTTAAATATGGCACAGAAGAAAATTCCATTGTTTCAAAAATTTTCAAGGAGCTGGATCAATGTATTGAGAGTGGGAAGGTCACGGTTACATATAAGTTGTCACTGCTTCCACAAATTCATGCAAAGTTGATTTCTCTTATTGAGCTTTTGATTCAACAAAAGAAAGATGAAAGTAAGGCAGTGAATGTGTTGCAGGCCTTGTACGAACTTTCCGTTCGTGAATTCCCGAGGTTAAAGAAGTCCATGGCAACCTTGAGGCTGGAAGGCCTTGCAACTTGTAGTCCAGCCACTGATGCAGGCTTGCTTTTTGAAAATGCAATCCAGTTTCCTGATGATGAGGATGCGGTCTTCTTTAGGCATCTGCGCCGTCTGCATACAATTCTCACTTCTAGAGACTCAATGCACAATGTCCCAACAAATATTGAGGCGAGACGACGTATTGCCTTCTTTAGCAATTCACTTTTTATGAACATGCCCCGTGCTCCATTTGTTGAAAAAATGATGGCTTTCAGTGTGCTGACTCCATATTATGATGAGGAAGTGTTGTATGGAAAAGAATTTCTTCGAAGTGAGAACGAAGATGGCATTTCCACCCTGTTTTATCTGCAGAAGATTTATGAAGATGAGTGGAAGCATTTTATGGAGAGGATGTACAGGGAGGGCATGGAGAATGACGATGAAATCTTTACTAATAAGGCTAGGGATCTCCGTCTTTGGGCATCGCACAGAGGTCAGACATTATCTCGCACTGTGAGAGGAATGATGTACTACTATAGGGCCCTTAAGATGCTTGCATTTCTTGATTCTGCATCTGAGATGGACATAAGGGATGGATCACAGCAAATTGGCTCTCATGTTTTGATAAACCAAAATAGCGGGTTGGATGGTGTACAGTCAGGCATGCAATCTTCTTCTCGGAAACTCGGAAGAACAAGTAGCAGTGTTAGTTATTTATTTAAGGGGAATGAACGTGGGATTGCTCTGTTGAAGTTCACATATGTGGTTGCCTGCCAGTTATATGGGCAGCATAAGACGAAGGGAGACTCCCGTGCTGAGGAGATCTTATATCTTATGAAAAATAATGAGGCCCTTCGAGTTGCCTATGTTGATGAGGTTCACTTGGGGAGGGATGAGGTTGAGTACTACTCTGTCCTTGTTAAATTTGATCAGCAGATTCAAAGGGAGGTTGAGATCTATCGGATCATGTTGCCTGGTCCATTGAAGCTTGGTGAAGGCAAACCAGAAAATCAAAACCATGCCATAATCTTCACAAGGGGTGATGCAGTTCAAACCATTGACATGAACCAAGATAATTATTTTGAGGAGGCACTTAAAATGCGGAATTTATTGGAGGAGTTCAAGAACTTTTATGGTATCAGGAGGCCGACTATCTTGGGAGTCCGCGAGAATATCTTCACTGGCTCCGTGTCGTCTCTTGCTTGGTTCATGTCTGCTCAGGAGATGAGTTTTGTGACCCTGAACCAGCGTGTTCTGGCAAACCCTTTGAAAGTGCGAATGCACTATGGTCATCCAGATGTGTTTGACAGGTTCTGGTTCTTGCCTCGAGGTGGAATAAGCAAGGCTTCCAAAGTGATCAATATCAGTGAGGACATATTTGCTGGCTTCAATTGCACACTGCGAGGTGGCAATGTGACTCACCATGAATATATACAGGTGGGCAAGGGGAGGGATGTTGGGCTGAATCAGATCTCCATGTTTGAGGCCAAGGTTGCTAGTGGCAATGGTGAGCAGGTTTTAAGCAGAGATGTGTACCGGTTGGGTCATAGATTGGACTTCTTTCGAATGCTTTCATTTTTCTACTCAACTGCTGGGTTCTACTTTAACACGATGATGGTGATACTGACTGTTTATGCCTTCTTGTGGGGACGTCTTTTTCTTGCTCTCAGTGGTATCAAGGACAGTGCAAACAATAAATCACTTGGTGTGATCTTGAATCAGCAGTTTATTATCCAGCTAGGTTTCTTCACTGCCCTTCCAATGATTGTTGAAAACTCTCTTGAACTGGGTTTTCTTCGAGCAGTTTGGGATTTCTTAACAATGCAGTTGCAGCTTGCTTCAGTTTTCTACACATTCTCAATGGGAACTCGTACCCACTTCTTCGGCCGTACTATTCTTCATGGGGGTGCAAAGTACCGAGCCACTGGACGTGGCTTTGTGGTACAACACAAGAGCTTTGCTGAGAACTATCGACTCTACGCTCGAAGCCATTTTGTGAAGGCAATTGAGCTTGGGATTATTTTAATAGTGTTTGCTGCTCATAACTCTGTAGCTACGAATACTTTTGTTTACATTGCCATGACGATCTCAAGCTGGTGTCTCGTATTGTCGTGGATAATGGCCCCGTTTGTGTTCAACCCTTCTGGATTTGATTGGCTGAAAACTGTATATGACTTTGAAGATTTTATGAATTGGTTATGGTATTCCGGGGGGGTTTTTACAAAAGCTGAACAGAGCTGGGAAACATGGTGGTATGAGGAACAAGACCATCTACGAACAACCGGTCTTTGGGGAAAGCTATTGGAAATTCTTTTGGATCTTCGTTTCTTCTTCTTTCAGTATGGTGTCGTGTACCATCTAAATATTACCCGTGGAAATACCAGCATAGCTGTTTACTTGCTATCTTGGATATACATGGTAGTGGCTGTTGGGATTTATATAGTCATAGCATATGCTCAGGACAAATATGCAGCGAAGGAGCATATCTACTACCGGCTAGTTCAGCTTCTTGTCATAATGGTTTTGGTACTTGTAACTGTATTGCTGCTCGAGTTCACTCACTTCAAATTTCTCGATATAGTCTCAAGTTTCTTGGCGTTCATCCCTACCGGCTGGGGTATAATCTTAATAGCTCAGGTACTTAAACCTTTCCTACAGTCTACAGTGGTGTGGGATACTGTGGTTTCATTGGCTCGACTGTATGATTTGCTCTTTGGAGTAATTGTTTTGGCTCCTGTGGCATTGCTGTCATGGTTACCTGGGTTTCAGTCAATGCAGACTAGGATCCTGTTCAATGAAGCCTTTAGCAGGGGTCTTCAGATATCTCGTATTCTTACCGGCAAAAAGTCTCAGTGAGATGCATTCATTCAGAGGTATTTCAATCTCAACATATGAAATCCTCCATTATGTAATATGTTTTAGGTTGGACTCTGCTTATTATTATATTTCATTGGTCACTTATGCTTTGTGTTCTCTTTCAGGTAGTCCATGTCAGCTGTAATCTTTTACAAATTATCTAACCGGGTTTCTTTGCGTTTCAGGTCATGAGGCGGGACTAGGTTTACAACAGACCAAGTAAGACTGTTCTTCGATTCTACTGTCAGAGCAAAGGTAGTCGCATCGCATGTACTGTGGTGTCGTCGTACTTGATTCTCTCATCTGATTTTGTACTTAATCAGAGCATCTTCCTCTCTTGCTAGAGATTTTGTAATGAAATGAACAGAGGGTAATTTGAGTGGTTAATTCCGTAGAGTGATTTAACCACATTGTTGTTATCGTCGTTGTTCAGGATCTGGTTCTGTACATATTGTTCATATCTAGTGTAGCTTCTAATCTATGCTAGGTTGGTTATTTAAAGAGCATATTATTATTATTATTAATGGCATGTTGCTTCTCGCACTTCTTGGATTCAATTGATTTTTTACCCAAGCAACCAATATCTTATAAACCCAAGATCAGTTTTGGTGTGAAACAACAATTGCAATCATGGAGATAGTAAAAAATAAATATACTATAGGAGGGACCAATCGCAAAGTTTCTCATTCTTTAGCCAGAAATTGAATGGTGTATGATTCAACGTTTTAATTTTTTCAAAAAGAAGCATGCATCGTGACATTGCTCAGAAAATGATGTCTGAAACATTTTTGTTGAAGCGACATGTTTTCTGTTTTAATTTTGTTTTGACAATTTGAATTTTGCAGGCTAGACAAAAGAACGTACCCATCAGAAGATATATATTTTGCACACTAGATTTCAATTATAAAAAAAAATTAGTTCTCGGTAAAATCTATGTCCTTCATAATTCCTCATTGCTGATGACAGGGACTTTCTCATATACAGAAGTCAAACTAAATCTTTTGGGAAGAATGAAACGACCACCAAATCTCTGCTGCAAGAAAATAATGGCAGCAAACAGCAGACCACCACAGGGGATGATGATATTCCAGGCAGTTGAGTAAAAATCCATTTTATGGTTTGCATAAATATACGATAAGTCAAGGAACCATGTACCAGTCTGAGCTCTGTAAAGATCATATGCATGAGGCAGCAGACGAATTACGGTGGTTCCAAGGTAAAATGCGCACGCCAGAGTCTTTTCTCCTGAATTTAAGAATAAGTTGAACAATATCTGTGGGAGCAAAAAACTATCCAGTACGAGGCCGGCATAAGAGCTGAGATCCTCCCGGAGAGAGTGCTGCTGGTAAGCAAGATGGTGGAGAGTAGACACTCGGTAGGCCATGCGGTGTGGTCTTTGAAATGGCCTGTGTGATCTCTGGTAAGCGTTTTTCCGAAGGTTCACAAACCAAACAATCAGTGCACCAGCTATGTACAATGGTAAAGTTGCATAAAGAACCTTCCTCTCAGAATCTCTCAAGCTCTTCTGGTTTCCATGACCTTGTCTTGAGGACCACGTCAGTTGGAGAAGACGTAGCTGCAAAAGAAGAGATACCATCATTAACACCCTGACTACTACTTCATTCACTTGAAGCCATCCACCAGTCCCAAGAAAAGTATCCTGCTGGCTGTGGTGTTTATTTGGCACAAACAATGCTTCAAAGTTGACCAGAAGTGGAATCATGTATCCCAGACTAAGAACAATAAGCATTACAATCGAAACAAATGGGAGAACATCTGGGTGCTTCTTCACAAATAATAGCTGCAAGCCCACAAAGACACATGCAAGGGTGTTGGAAATCAGAACCATACTGATCTCAAAGTCGATTCTTGAAATGGATGCTGCAGCTTGGCTAGTGTAAATAGAATTCGAAGAAAACTCAATAGGTTCAAAATAAAGAGGGTCTAACTTTCCCCTTGTGCTTTCAATAGTTCCCTTGACATTCTGGCCATCCTTCGTATCCAATGGAGAAAAATGTACAATGATTTTAATAGCACAGTCTAACATATCCTGTTTAATCAATGTTTTGTTTTTCACTGGTACATGCCTACATCCTATCATGCACAGATTACCATAATCCCTATCATATATTCCTTCAGCAGATAGTTCTGCTTTAGATGGGAAAACATCATGACGAAAACCGAAATCAGATATGAAGAACAACTTATAGCTGACGTTCATCGGACTGCTATGGGTATGGCTTTGGTTCAGTTGCATTGATGATTCTGTTTGCGGCAATTTATCCCAAAACCGGCGTCCATAAACCCGCTCATCCTCCACAAATAAAGGGGATGAATAACCAGATGCTTGTTGTCCTTTACTGTTTCTCACTGTCATGCCAAATTTCATGTCCACTGAAAACTCATCAGGGTATATCTTTCCTTTGCCTCTCCCAGCCTTCTTTTCTGCACATGTTTTTCTCATATCATCATTCTCAGAATACTCATATTTGAAATCTAAGAGTTTCATCAACCATCCCGACAAAGTGTGAAACCCAATTTTAGCAAAGTAACCTGAGTCATTCACTTCTTTGATGCTCCACATTTCCCCCACAACAGTAGACCTATTCCATAAAGACAACTTTGTTGGCAATCTCAAGCTGAATTTAGTTGAGCAATCTCCAACAAAAGCATAAGTCAAAGATTCTGTAAAATTCAAAATCCGGCATGCGACAGCACACAGACGATTCTCCTTCTCATCCCATGCCCCTTCAGTAATGAAGGTTGTGTGAGGGTCAAACGGAAATTTGATGCCATAATAGCTAGAGTTGGGAAAACCCAACAACATCTGCATTTTCCTCCCATCTGCACACCGAGTTCCATAATAAACAAAAGAAGATACATATCCAGCATTCCCACCAAGAGGATTGCAATTCACACTGCCACAATCACTTCCATATTCCAATTCAAAGCTTTCATGTAGTTTACCAAGCAACATACACAAACCACGCTTCGATTTGCCCACACCTAAATTCTCTCCTCTATCGTCACCACGCAAACAACCATTCTCACTATCTTTCCCAGCTAATTTATATTCATAACTAGAACTCTGATATAAACCCAACATCAAAAGGGGTTCAAAATAATCCCCATCATGCTTATCACTCAAACTCTCTAAAGTCCCAGTAATTAAACTGTCATAAATACTTGAACTTCGCGGATAATTAAGCTTAAGAACAACACTAAGAGGCCTCAAATTACCTGACCCGCCATTTCCAACCATACAAAGCTTCTTAGAAGATTCTGAGTAGTACCCATCAAGCCTAAAGTTCAGTAAGCCCTTCCGAAAATGGCTTCTCGGACCTTTGAAATAAACCAACCGCAAATTCCGACGCGTAGAATTGTGGAAGATGGAGTAGTCTCGAAGATGCAAGGTTGCCCTGACTTTGAAAACGCTTTCGGTGAGGGTTTTACCCACATCAGAGGGCACAAAGGACAGAGCTTTCAGGTCATCGACCTCGCTAGTTTTCAGGTTTTGCTTGAAAAGCTGATCGCCGCCGGTGAAGTAACCGTTCCTGAAGCCAATGTCTTGGATCGAGAGGTTGGTGACAAACCACCTGGTGGGGTCTGTGTCCGACTTCGGCACGACGTCGTTGCAGTGTTTGGAGTATAAGGTTTCAGAATCTGAGCTTTGGGTTATGGAGTTTGAGGCAGTGGTGGTGAAATTGATGCAGAAGAAAAGGAAGAAGAATAAGAGGAGTGACCTCGTTGGCGAAATTGTATGAATCCTAACCCTAGATTTATGCAATGGAGCCGAAGAAGATGATGAAGAATTGGACTCCATCGCGGTGCAACGAGGGAGAGAACTGAAGAAGAACCTGAATCGCAGGACATGAGCAGAGAAAGTTGCAATTTTTTAATGTTATTTACTTCAGCTCTCTTTTTTCTTAGCTTAGACATTCAATTTGAATTTGATATGGACTAATATTCGTTATCAAATATTAATTCCTTGGAAATGCTCTTATTATAGTAACATATTTTCTTTATATTTATTTTTAATATAGACTAATATGCGTTATCAAATATTAATATGATTATTTAAAGCTAAGTATTAGCCATGATTAAGATATAATTAGAACACGGCCGAAGAGAAAAGGGATACAGAAACATAAGGGATTCTTTCAGTATTTTCTGTCTGTTTCTTGGCAACCAAACAAATCACTCATACCTTCTTAAACCATCTAACACACAAACTCAACTCATGCTTTTTTATTTCATAAATTTTGTATGCAAGACAGTGTATAATACAGAATAACAAATCTTACAAAGTCATTTTTTCACAGATACAAACAAACCATAGATTCTCTTTCTTTTTTATTTATTCTTTCTTGGCAAACAACCACAACCTCAGAAATACACATGAGCATGACCAATCTTTCACCAAACACAGATTGGAAGTGTCTGGACTTATTTATACACATGACAGATATGTCTTGCTTGGTTACCTTTATATTACAACTTTTTCACCATGTTCATTTCTCTGGCCCAATGAACCGGTTGCAATCAATTCCCGTATCACAGAAAGCCTCTACCAATTTCGGAAAGAGCTTGGATAGCATAATTTTGAACCCAGTAGAGCTTCCCTTACAATGTTTATCATCCGTTTTCTGAAAATCAACAGCACACCCCACCGGAGCCCCGTCCATATACGCCTTGCAAGCCATTACAATATTTTGGGAGCACCGAGTGAAGTGTTCCACCACAAGCTCCTCGAAATGCTGCATCCACATTATTAAGTTACAATCCATACTTACCAAACAAGACAATTTCAATGATCTTATAAAAGTATGATTTTCTGCGATTTCACGTCAAAGACTACAGAGGAACACTATCTTTATCCAGTATGCCCCCAAGGAAAAAATCATATTACCAAAACAACTATCATACCTTAGGTGGCTTGTGGAGTATGTACAGCATGGACTTGCAAGTCATGAGGAAGGCATTTTCATTATAGCTTACTGAGTTTTTCTCTCCCTCAGTTCTTCCCACCTGCTGATCATATCCAGCTTCATTGAAATATGGCTTGTCGTTAAGCACAAGGGCTTGAAGGGAGAGAAGAACTTGAAGAATGGTGGAGCTCCCTGGATTCCAAACTTCAGTGCCCATACCCGCCCATGTGTTAAGAAGACTGAGACAGACCTTTCCAGACTCATACAAATTAGGGTTGACACGGAGACCACCAGATCTGTAGTGCACCAACTGCATAAAATTTTAAGATTGACATACTAAATTAGCACTCACTATAATAGCCATAAATGTAAATAACAGAACTGCACAACCACACGTAAATACTTACAGGTGGTTCATGAGGATACTCTGGAGGAAGATAAATGTCAAAGAAGAAAAGCCCATCATGATATGGAGTTCCAGGTGCACCAACAATGACTGCCCGCAGAAGATCCATCCTTTCCTCAAAAGCACGGACATAGATTTTTTCTGTTGATGACAGCAAAGTTAATTAAGTATGGGGCCTCTAGTGAGCGTTAAAAGTACTTAGAATAAGAATATCCCTTCAGTTATCAATTCATGGTTTTCCTAACCAACAGAAATTCGTCTATATATTTACTTCTTCCCGATCAAGTCTTGCTCTATGTTACCAAATCATGCTATTGCTATGAAAACCATTAAAAATTAAACTTAAAGAAGATGAAGTGCTAACCAGGAAGATCTTTTTCTAAGATGCTCCACTCTTGATGAATCTTTTTCATCCAGCCTCTTTTCACCTATGAGGAAACAAAATGGATAAGAATTACGACCATCCTGAGTGTATGAAATATGAAGTGGTACATTTGTATGGAAATTTCATCCGGTTTCTGACCTGAGATAATACTAACTCCTTGCTGGCACCATGAAAATTGTGGTCTGAGCAATCAGAAACCATGTCAAATTGCCTGAACTGATCTGCAGTCTCATTGGCTTTTAAATGTGGAAGGCTATTCCCCTCAATTTCTTTGCCTTCCTCAATCAAAATTTTCTTTCCAAATCTTTCCAGCTCAGCCGTTGAATGTGGCTTAGTGAAAAGGTCACAAGTTTCCACTATTCCTTTCTCATGGGAGATCTCAGATTCATTTCCAACTTCAGAAATACAGACTGATGGTGAAGGACCTGAAAGTGATGCGGAATCATGGGATCCAAAGAGATTCGCAGCTATGCTTGTGAAAAATCCAATAGCAGCTTGAGGAAGGAAATAGGAACTAGACTCCCTTGTGTACTTTTTGCAACCTTTACTGGCATCATCCGAATTCAATGAATCCTGAACATAGAAATGTTATTCAGCTTGTCGGGAGGAAAATGCAAACGATACAGGATATTCAGAGTTTATAGGAAGCAATACTGTAAGTTTTTGGTTGATTTACAATTGTTTGGAAAAGCTTAAATTGTTAAAATGCAGACAAATAAATCTTTAATGCGTGGGCCTCTTCCCAAGGTAACCAAACATGTTGACCCCAACATAAATTGGGAGGTTTTCATGGATTTGAACTCAAGATCTTTTGCTATAATACCAGGTTAAGTTTTTGTTAACTAACCGTTGCTCCAAAAAACTTAAGCTGTTAGGATGTGAGCCAACTATTGTTACAAATGCAACCCAATTCAACAGTCATTTCATGAACCTCAAATGCAACCCGATGTTTCAAAAACATTTGCCACCCAGCGAAGTGGAAACTGAAAAATGCCACCACGAACAGTTGGCTGTTGTTTCATACATGCGAGAGAGAGAGAGAGAGAGAGAGAGAGAGAGAGAGAGAGAGAGAGATGGCTGTACCTTTCCTTTCAGGTTAGAAGGTTGTTTTTCATTTTGAATCATAGCTCGATTCAAGTTCTCAATGTCATCTTCTGCAGGGATTCCAGCTGAACCTTCATGTTTGTCAAACCGGAAAATTTCATGAGGGGCCACCTGTAACAATGAAAAAAAAACCTTTAAAATGAAATCAAAATCTAATGGGAAACCAACACCAGCTCAAAATCATTTAACAAACAGAATGATGAATAAACAAACAAAAATGGCTTAAATTTATACCATGCTTGTAATACCAGTAGCCCATCTCACTTCCACAGCTCCATCTTTGAAGCCCGTAACACTTCCAATGTGAGATAGGTAGCATTTAACAGTGTACTCGTCTTGATGCCCACCACAGTTCTCGTCTATCGGAGCAGCTTCCTCGCTCATGCCAATCTTTGTGTTTGGATAGTTTTTATCAGCTTGTTCATCAAACTGATTCTGGACCAACCTGAACACATAATCTCCAAAACAGTAGGAGTAATCTGGGTGCTCAACCAGTTCATAAGCGCTTACAATTTCATCCATTTGCTCTCCCTCTGAATTATTTGCTTCAGGTGCAGTGATAGTTTTCCATTGCACCTTTACTGTCCTTTCCTTTGCATCCACACCCTGCACAACACCCCATCTTTGGCTACTAGGCAAGTGTGGATCATCACAAGTACTCTTTTCCTGGACAAACTGTTCAGGCCAAAATTCATGATCATTTACAACACTTACTGGAGCTAATGTCTGTGAATCTAATCCCAAAGAGTGGCTACCATCTTGCCACACAACATCAACTTTTGTCTTTGTCTTTATGATAACAAAGATTTCCTCAAATTTTGAATTAGTGTTTCTTCTCCTGAATCCTCTTTCTGATTTCTTGTGCTGGTTAATGAGCTCACAAGTAGATGCATTCTGAAGAGCCTGCTCCATGATAGCTTTATGGTCACTAAGTGGAAGCATACACCAGTCCCCAAGTTGCCAGTTTGCATGAGATAAACAAGACAACAAAGTCAACTTTTTTGAATCGAGCACACGTGGAGGAGCAGGAAATTTTGTATCACATCCCATGAGAACAGAGGCAAGCCAATCAACATACACCAAACCTCCTTCCACATAACGAACAGTTCCCTCATCTTGATTTTCCCTCCAGTTACCGCATAACCACCTAGTTGACTTGGAAGCAGTTGAAAGCCTGACCTGCACTCTCTGTCCTGGATAATATGGGTACTGTGGATCTTCAAGTATGTTTGGAGAAATGGGTAAGAGCTTCTCTTGATCAACAGCAGTGACCTCACACTCCGTCCCATCATCAAAGACAACAGTAACACGGTCGACCACTCTATCCACCCTTCCAAGCCATGGACCACAAACAACATAATCCCCCACTGAAATGGACCGGATCTTTAAAAGGTTCTTGGAGTTCACATCTTTTATCATATTTCCATTAACACCCTCCAAATCAACAAACATATTGATCCCAACCACTCTTCCCATTTGTCCAGATGGATCTACTACGGAGCACACCATGTCCCCATATATAAATCCCCTCTCAAACGAGAGAAAGTCATCAATTTTCCCAATGGTAGCCTCCAGGCTAGACAATATGCTACTGGCATGTCCGCCATAGAAATATTCATTTTCCTCGTGATCCTCACTACTTCCAGTCTCACTAAAACTCTCCCAATCAGAGTCACTGAGGAGCATATCCATTCTTCAGCTGCCTATGGATATACAACTTAGTTCAATATCAACAATATGATTAAGAGTATGTTTTCATATGTATTTACGAATGCATGTGTGCATGTATGTATAGCATGATTACAAGATAACAAAGAAAAAAATCAAAATAAAATGAATGAAAGGAGTAAAGAGTCCATGTGCGAGATTTCTCACCTTAGTTGCAAAATGGGACAAAAAAAAAATATAAGCTCTCTAGAGAAACTTGGTTAATTTTCACTGATTGATAAACCAAGATCTTTTTGGAGATCGGTATTGCCAAAGAAGCACAGAAACCTGAAGATAGTACATTATCTTTGAGCAACTTTAATGTATAACATATAAATTATAGATAAGTGGTGAAAAACATAAAAGTAAATAGAAAAGAGAGTAGTAATGTTGACAACATACCCTCTAGAAATGGATCAATTTAACACATACAAATCTTAGTTTATCTTGAAGTCCTTAGAACGTACTGCTACAAGGATCGGTAGTTCGTGTAGTCTCCAAAAGATGAAATGATGAGTGTTACCACAACAATCCTCTGTGATAAACAGATTTGCCCTATATTTTTCCACTTGATATTTGATACGGATAATGTGCTAGTATCTCCAATAGGATACTTTCACCACTACAACTGGAGATCTAATGCCAAAGGAGATTTGCCCTACAGGGATAACAGGAGTCAACGAGGACTCCAAATGCCAAAGGAGATTTGCCCAACAGAGGGGTAACAGGAGTCAACAGTGGACTCAAAATGCCAAATGAGATTTGCCCGATGGGTGGAGAGAAGTTTCAACCAGAATAAATTTTCCCACGACAAACTTCAAAAGGAGATTTTCGCAACTGCAGAAGTATCAAGGAATTGCAACTGCCAGATGATATCTTTCCCAGAGGTCGAGGTGAAGCTTCCCGAAATAGCAAGCAGAATGCCAAAGGAGATCTGGCCTAAAGCAAGGCTGGAGTTCGAGATAAATTGATGACAACTAAACAGAAGAACTCTTCTCATCTGCTACAGAATAAAATCAACCAACCAAAGGGAACTTAAGTAACTTTGCCAAAGGAGATTTGCCCAACAGAGCTGAACTTTCACTTGTTAATATAATATATATAGAGAGACATACACGCACATGGTGTGTGTGTGTGTCTTTTGCCAAAGGAGATTTGCCCCAAAAGGAAGCCAAAGTTTCTTTCAGGATTTATCCACTGCCAAAGGAGGTTAGCCTCAAGAGTTGAACTAACCAACAGAGTGCAGGAATGAGATCAACAAAGTTCAATCCACCCAACAGAAATCTATCTTCGCGCTTGGTTTACTGCAGTTCAGAGCCAAATACTGGGTGATCTCTCAGAGAGGTAGCTGAACAACCATTTGTCACTGCGAAAGATCTTGGGAGCTTCTCTAAAAGTATGATGTTTCCATACAACCAGCAACAACATCGCCTAACTACTGCAGGAGTACTCTAAGAAATCTATAAAATAGCCATTTGTGAATGCCAAAAGTCATAAGAGCTTCTTTAAGCAGTTAAACATTTCTGGGAAACCTGCATCAATACCACCTTTTAATTTTTAGTATGACAAGAAAATAGAAACAGAGAGATATAACAGTCCTCCAGAATTTATGAGAGAAACGTTTGAGAAGGGGCCACACAAGTAGATGCAGAAAACAGAACATGTAATTTAGATTTCACATTAATCGTTTTAGTTTCTTGTGCATGAAAGGAATGGCTTCAAATGGATAGAGATCTGACACTTGGTAAAACAACCAAATTTCAAGGAAAGAAGAAGAAGACGAAGAAGTAGGAGCTTCATATAACTCAGCACAAGTAGGATCTTCTGGAAATTTTGCACCTTCAGCATGTGCTCTTTTTGGGTAGTTTATTATTATTATTTTATTGTTACTATCTTCTGTAAAGATTCAAAGAAACCTGCAATATTTCATTTCCATATAGAGAAAATTTAGAAACCTAAATTCAGAGAGAGAGATAGAAAGTGTTATATGATGCTGCAATCTTAAAAGTTGGAGCTTTAAAATTGCTTGTACTTGAGATTGCATACAGATTTGATGGCTTGGAAAAAGAGTTGGATTTTAGACTTTCAGTGTCCAAAATATAAATTTGAGGAGCATTTTGGAAACACAAGCCGGTTAACTTAAAATCTGTCAAGGAGAGCAAAAATTAAAACCAGAAAGAAGCTCTTACTCTAACTAATCACTTGGTACATGAATCAAGCATCTTCCACCTAATAATTAAAAATTCATGTAGGATTAATTGAGGCTCTCGAATCCCTTCACAAATTTCACTAACACAAAAAGATTCATACTTTTCATTCCCCATTCTGTTACTGGGACTTCAACTTGACATCCATATTTATTTCTTCTAAACCTCATGCATCCAACATACAACCCAAAAATATTCAATTTCCAGAACCCATCGACTTCTATATACAACTATTTACATACTAGGTTCCTTCTATCCCATTAACCATTTATTCCAAAAAACAAAATTATAAATGAAATTGGTACACTAAACTCGTTCACATCAAGAAATTAAACCCAGAATCTTTCTTTTTTCCAAAATAAAAGTTCAAAATTCAATAAGAAACTTAAAACCATGGCATATATGTGTGCGTTGCGTGTGTGTGTGTAATATGGAGTACAACAATTGATGAAAAGAAAAGAGAGATATGTAGAGAGAGAGAGAGAACAAGTGTACCATTAACAGCCTCTGAAAAGCAGGGGAAGCGCATAAAAAGTCATGAATACAACCAAAAATACCCAGAAGAAAACATGAGAAAGCCACCAAAAGCTGACAATAGAAAGTCGACCCAGAACAAAACTCCTCGAAAGAGCATCAGCCGTCTCATTTTCGTCACCTTCTTGCACTTTCTCTCTCACTTTTCATTTTCTCAGGAAAATCGTCACAGGTTAACAAAAGCTGAGAATTCAGAGACAGAGAGGCCCTGTTTCAAACCCGTCCTCCACGCCACGACCGAACCACGAAACCATTGCACAAAGTGGCACGACACGCACAGAGACAAAGAGAGCTCCTTGTGTATGTGTCTGTTGGGTTTCGATTGGCGATGGTTGTGTGTTTTGCGTTGTTGAGTGTGATGTTTTGGAGGCTTCAAGTGCGTGTGTTTGTGACAGCCAGCCAATTGGATATAAGAGACATACGGGAGAAGAATATACCAACAGTATCTCTCCAGTATCAGACACAAATACTGTTGTTAAGTCTCCCAACTACTAAACACATAACACTTTCCGTAAAATTACTACTTCACCCTTTACCCTGTTAACTTTTTTTTTTTCTTTCGATATAGTGATAGTAATGCACGGAGTATTGAATTTGGTGCAAGGAAGAGTACACATTGCTTTGATCAACTGGCGTAATCTATATTTGTCACTCTTATGACGTTTTATCGGTCATAAGATTATCCAACTCTAATATTTATCATTATACTTTGCTTAATTATTATCCAAAAATGTATATGATGATTAATACAAAAACAATTCTAAAAAATAACAAGAATATTGTAAATTAGATTCTATAGGGCAGTAATTGGCCATAGGTGACATGAAGAATATGCTTGCTTTTATCCAACATAGTACACACATGTAGTCAAGGTTGCAAGTACTTTTACAAAGATGATGCAAAGCACTAGTTGTGTTGGTTGTGGTTTAAGTTTGTAAAGAAAAAAGATTTTGCTGTATAGATTTTGTTTGGGGGGGTATGTACTATGCAGTGCTTTTTTTTCTTTTTTCTTTTTCATATTAGGGTTATAAACAAAATAAGTTAACTTAAAAGTGTTTTTGGGTTATAAA
This sequence comes from Prunus persica, assembly GCF_000346465.2. Lineage (NCBI taxonomy): Eukaryota > Viridiplantae > Streptophyta > Magnoliopsida > Rosales > Rosaceae > Prunus > Prunus persica. The sequence goes on from NC_034012.1 coordinate 2,260,506, forward strand.
ATCATTTAATCTTTTAGAGCTTTTTAGAGCAACACTTAATGGATTTTAACCAAAATTTTTTTGTTGTGCTTCTAATAAAAGTGCTTTCAACAAAAGCGTTGAGTGCTTGCTTAGAGTTAGAAGCCACACATTAGGTAGTCATTCAATTTACGTTCTTTGATTGGTTGGTTGACAACATTGTTTTGAAGAAAAATGAGTGAGTTAATATACACCTCTTGTGTGTTAAAAAGAACCGTTTAAGAAAGATGACCAAACCCTAAACCAAAAAGGTACCAACCTGGTTGGTTCCTTCCTTTTGGAGGCAAAAACTGGAACGACATTAAAGTTAAAACTATAATAATAAGAGCACTAAGACACTGCCGATTTGGAAAGGCAGATAGAATGCCAAAAAGCCACGGGCAATGAAAATGACCGATCCCTAATTAAACTACCTTTATATCCTACTTAGAAAACCACATGTTATCTCCTTTATACAAATCTTTTTGGCTGAATTCAAAGTGCCAACTCTTTGTTGCACTTATCTGTTCCATGCACTTTGCCAATGTATATGTATGTGCCCTAGATTTGACTCCAAATTCCATAGGTGACGTCCGGCGGCTCCAAAAAGACTATATATATATATATATATATATAAATTCTTTCTAGCTAGGTACAAAGATTTACATTGCTTCTTTGAGGTAGGTAAACATATATATATGTCATCTTATTATTATTATATAGTCGTGTTGCCCCATTGTGCACCGACCTTTTGATGAGGGCAATTTCCAACATATCCTAGCTAGCCAATGTCCAATATTTCAAGGTAATTTTATATTTTTGTTGTTTCCCTGTTTCTCTAAGATTGTGTCTCAGTGCATTTTAGGTTTTAGTCAGAGGTGCAATGGGATTGGATTCAAATTTGTATCCATTCGAATCCGACTTGAAATGCCTGGCCTATAATCAAATCCAAATTCTTACAAGATATTCTCAATCTCAAGTTTATATATATTCTCACCGATTTAAGGCATAGTAGGTGTGTCTACTTTTTTCTGGTTGATTTAAATTTTAAAAAAGAAGAAGAACAAAGTGCATTTTCTTTCAACCCTAGCTAGCTTCTTTTTATTGCCTTTCTCCTGTAGATGTGTGTTATGTCTCTCTTTCTATGAAGTTTCATTCTGACCCGGAAAAATAAACCCGACCCATCCACTGACACACTTGATCTCTACAACAGCAAAGTGGAGCCAAGCTTGGTATTGGTTCCTTCCTAGTTGATCTACCACAAGTATATCCTCAAATTTCCATTCATGCTAGGATTTTTCTCATTTCACTTCGATATATAAATCATGGACGCATGCATGCATGCATGAGTAATATTATAGCATCATTTTTTCTGTGAGCTCATTTCTCTGGTTATTGATTGCTGTGATGATTAATGCTAATTGATTGTTGTGATGATTAATGCTCTAATTATTAATTAATTACCAACTCGATCACATTACAAAAAGACTAAGAAGTAGTGGTGGGTGTGATCAGAAAAAGCACTAGCTATACCTATAGTACGTATACGTACATGCAGCATATACAGATTATAATTAGGACCGCCCACTAATTCTTAGAGAGGAAAAGGGCGAATATTCACAGGCTCATTCCCTTTGTTTTTTTTCCTCAATGGCAACATTTGCTGTCACAATTAGCAATGTTCTTTGCATTTTTAAAGCTCTAGTTCTATATGCAGCGCAGATTAGATCAACAAGTGGAATAATATTATTCATTCACTAATTCCATCTGCAATATATAATATATTAATTTTGTGCTGCAAAATGGACTCCACATCATCATTAACGGTTTTTTTAATGGTCAAATTAACGGTCAAAATCACATTACAATAATTTTTCAATTTGAAGATACCTTATTGTTAAAATTGAAAACGTAAAGACAAATATGCCTTAAACATACAACCGTAGGGGATCAAATTAATTGAAATCAACCCTATATTTTTCACCATTTTTATTGTTGGTTATTAGTTATACATGTGGTTTTGGAGCAAAAAGTTGGTCCCAACTATAGCAGTAGTCTGTATCCTTACCGTCGAAGGTGGCCTACAACATAATTTGGATATGTTTTTGAAATATATATATTTTTTATCGTTGAGAGAGACAAAAGTGGTGGAGTGATCATCTTCTCTTTCAAATCAATGAAACTCGACGCACCAACACCACGTGTACATAACCCATTTACGAATATTATTATTGGCATTGTTGGTGAGAGTAATCAATCTCCTCCTAAACTTTATATTAGCATAAGAGAGTTTGACCCATTTGCAGATGACCTAGCTATACAACATGTATTTGTATATATTTTTTATATTTAATTGTTTAATTAGTGGTCATTATTGGTCCAATACTTCAATTTTTTTTTCTCTTTTTAAAGAAAAAGGAAAGATATTATGCTAATCTATCGGCATCCGATCATATTTTGTGATACCCAAAAAAAAAAAAAAAAAAAGAAAAAGATTAACAAGTAGGTTAGGATTGGTGATGGAGATTTATTAGGAGTATCTCTGTGAGTGAGATTAATCAAAGTGGAGAAACTATTGTGACAGGGAACTCCATTAGCAAAATCATATTAAATTGAAAGTGGGATGCAAAGTGCTTTTAGGGAAATGCCCAACTCTTTACATCTATATATATACTTTGTAGTTGAAAGAGGATTTATAGGTGGCAAAGAAGAAAGTGAATCCACTTAAAAAGCACTTTTTTCATGGAAGGGGATATTCTTGTATTACTAAAATCGCTAGCCGACCCTTCAACCACCCAGACCAACACGTATTAGGCTTCAATGAAACAAAATCATATGCAGAAAGTGGATGAGTTGGGGTCACCAAATGACCTCTAAACAAGCTCCATTTGTCCCCAAGCATTATTACTTCCATTTTTTCAAATTTTTAACTCAAATGTCTGTTTGTTTGAAGATAAGGCCTCAAGTTCGAATCACAATTCTAAAAACTTATGGACACAAAATAGTTCTTGTTTATAAGAAGGTCCAGTTGAAGTTCACTAATGTCAATACAAGCATGGAAAGAAGTCAGATTGGAGTGGGTGATCATAGAAGAAAATCAAATTCAAGCAAAGCATTAGATTGATTATGGGGATTAGGGCTAACAGATATATACATGGTATGCATAAGAAGGAAGGCCTTTGCTGAAAGGGGTTTGTGGGACCCTAGCCAATGAAGTGGGGGGTATATAAGAAAAGAGCCAAATGGTACTAATGATGGCCAAAAGTGAAAGACTCATCCTAATCAGGTTTTGGGGTCAACGAAATATATATATATATATATATATATATATATATATGTGCTGCAGTTTGCTTGGTCCATTTACAGCATTATTTGCATAATGAATTTTTGTGGATCGATGGGACTGCTTCCTTCCTACTGTTGTTAGTAGGGTTTGATAAAGATGGGACGCTCAAAGTGAACTTATATATTGGTGTTATTCCTTCTCTCACTCTCATCCATTTTGAGGGCTCTTCTCATTTTCCAGCAATTTCCTTCCATTTTGATGCGCCTTATGAATTTATAGAAAATATTAAAATTGATGTATAAAGAAACGAAGTCGTTTTCAGAAAGAGTGAACGTGTCCCCTACAAATGTTTCATTACATGAATGAATTGTCTGGATTTGAAATGTTGAGGTTTTGACATTTTTTTATGGTGCAGAGCAGACAGATTTGACTAAGTAGTCTATGAAATTATTGCAGGGGTCTTTGTATTATCTTAATCAGATATGTCTGTTTAGGAACTTAATGCTGTCATTGTGACTGCAAGACAAAAATATAGTATTATTTGAAACGTGTGTGAATCTTGTATCAAATGGCTACTGAAATTGGCTGAGTGTCTTCTGTTGGGAAAATAATTATGCACCATGGACAGTTGTTCCTATAAAGTGCCATATAGGGTAGGGTTTCTTAATTTTAAAGCAGCAACCATAGATTGAGCAGGCTTCATCAATAGGCCAGCCTCATCAGTAGTATTTCGCCGGGATAGACTGCGAGGTTTGTTCTTTCCCGACAAAACATACCTTTTCCGGCGAATTTTGTCCTTCCTAACAAATTTTCATCTCGATAGACTATTCCTTGCTAATTTGTTCTTCTCTTACAAATTTTCGACAAGATAGATATTTCCCTACAAACTTTCAACGGAATAGACCTTTACCTTACCCATGAAGTTTTTTCCTTGTTGAATTGTAGCTTTAGCCTAGAAAGTTTACACTGCAACCAAATGCTCATTATATCTCAATTGGTCAAGAGCATTTACTTAATTCCTATGTTGGATTTTTCGTCCTCCAATATCTCTTATATCAAAAGAAAAAATGTTGATTATATAGCATTTCTTCTTTTTCAATGGTAAATACTACTCAGCTTTGTAATTTCTCTAAACGCAACCTGGGCTGTCACAGTATACTTCAGAACTCAAGTCTAACTTGGTTTAATAAGCTTTTTGTGTTGGTGGATGGACTATCGAAGCTAGAAACCACTTTCAAGGTTCTGCGAGTTGACCAAAATAAATCACACAATAAGTAGAAAAAGTGATATGAAGAAAAGCATACAACAAGGCACCAATGGCGCACCAAACCAAACGTTAATTCAAGAATTTGGGGTCGCACTAAAGCCCGTTGAATCTTCTGTTTACACAGCAATTCATCAGCCTTCTATTTCCCTCTCTCTTTCTGTCTCTGTCGTTCAACTCATTCCCACTCTTACGCGTTCTCCAGCAATCAATCTAAAGACAATAATTTATTTGTGGTGAGGGAGGGTCCATGCTTTCCTTCCTTACCCAAATGGAAATGGCTTTCCCAGTGTTTCACATATCACTGAACAGAACAGGACACACTAGTAAAAGTTGTCCAAACCAAAACATGTGTACTTGGCATCCACCAATGATGTCACCTTTTAAGCAAAGGAAGGAAAGAGCTTGATCTACTTCATTAAATTTAACTTCGATCTATTTGGACATATGATCAGGTACAACATTGAATCTTCTAAGTAACAATTCAATAGAACCTACAAGTCGATACAATGTAGGATTCAGACCGTCATGCATTCGTTACAAACTACAAGGAATGGCTCAAGAATTCCACTCACGGTTCAGGCAGAGTTGCGTCCTCGTTCACATTGGAATAATGCAGTTACATGATATTGAGAGACTTTAGCAAAACTCAAGAGTCAAGACTGATGGCAAAGAAAATATCTATTAGGGAACAAAACTCATTCATTCAGCCCACGGCTTCACAATTTGCACTTCTAAATACAGAAGAAACAAAACAAAAATATTTGTGTAACAAATCCTACAACACCCACCACCTCTGGTTCAATCTAAATCTCTATTTCGAATGGCATCCCAAAATGTGCATGGAGCAACTTAGGATTCTGATCATGCTCACCGTAAAGCACAACCTTATGAGTGGAATGCCATTATTGCCAATATTCAACCATAGGGAACGTTTCTCCTAAGCAGCAACAGCAACCTTTTCTGGCTTCCTACCAGGTGCTTTTGGAGGCTTTTCAGGGACTTCTGGTTTCTCAATCCCTTGAACATCAACTATCCTCAACTTCGTCAATTCCTGAAAAAATTCCAAGTAAAACGATAGTCAATGTACTAAGACAAACACATTATGACTGTTTAGACAAGGGATTTCTATACACACCTGGCGATGTCCTTTGGTTCGACGATAATTCTTCCTTCTCTTTTTCTTAAAAATAATTACCTTTGCATCTAATGCCTGAGGTGAAGGGAAAAAAAAATAATAATAAGAAAAAAGAAATCTGAAGCACACTCTTTACTCTAGCTTTTTTTCTTTCCAGAGGAAAATCCTCTCAAGAAAAAAAATTAAACCACAAAAGATATGAGAGAACCTGTTGTCCAATCCACATTGGTAATGCGACGAAAGACACAGGTTGTACCTACTCACTCACGCGCACATAGTAAGAAGAAAGAAACAATGGTGTCACACTTACGTGCTCCTCAACAACTGCATGAACTGCTGCATCTGGTAGTAGGGGCCTACCGATTATTGTCTGACTACTTGAGCCCAGCAAGAGAACCTTGTTCAATATTAACTGTAATAGACGAGAATTTGAACCATTAAATAATTCAGTTCATATATAAAATTAGAAAAAATAAATCCACAAGAAAATCCGAAGTGATACAAGTTACAACAATTTGATCTCATATAGTCTGACAACTAGGCAAAATCATCAAACTCCCCAGAAAAATAGAAAAAAAAGCCTTTGTTTCATCTAATTATCTAAGTTCTGAAACAGACATCAAGAGAGCTATTACAAAACAAGCCAGAAGAAGCAGAAACAAAAGATTAGAGGAAAGTTGAATGTAAGTTCACTAGTTTGGCTTCCATACTACACTACTAGCATTGCCGGATGAATGTCTGAGATGTACCTTACAAGGAAATTGGTATCACAGGTTTCATAATAATGCAATGCCGTATAGGAAGAGTAACAACATAAGGGTCAATAACAAACGGGAATAACTAGAAATTCAATCTCCCTACTTCCTATGAATATAACACCAGTACATTGTACAGCTACAAGATATCAGAATGAACTTGTGATTTCAATTTCCGAGAATATGAAATACTGACATTCATTTGTTTGGGTAAATGCAGTAAAACACAATGGGCAACAATAAATATGTACCTACCTTATCATTCACTTCACAGAACTTCAATCTTTCAGTGAAAATGCAGTCCCCATTGCTAACCTTGAACTGATGCGAACCAATCTACAAGTACAATAAAAAATCACATTAACCAAAACCCATTTCACCATTTTAACAGTCTCATTTATGGCAAAAGATAAAGTGAAACCGACCCGAACCTGAACCACAGCGAAAACCGGCTCATACGGTTTGAAAACCCGATCAGATTTCTGAAGAGGCCCAATCACCTGGTACCCAATAGCGGCGGCCTCCGCCTCTTTCTCCTCCGCAGTATACTCCCTTTTCGAGCCGCACCCAGAAACACTCTCGTCCTCACTATCCCCAACTGCTTCATCATCATCATCATAATCGTCATCGTCGTCATCATCATCTTCTTCTTCACTATGCTCATTGTCTTCATTCACATCTCCGATTCGGCTCGACGAGAAATGGCGGGTTTGCGACCAATTGGGATCGGGGTTAGTGAAAATGAGAGGGAATTTGGAGGTGAGGGTTTTGAGGGGTTGATAGATGGGGAGGGGAGGTGTAGTTTGGAGGGACTGGAATGTAGTGTTTGTGGAGAAGAGGGCTGAGGCGTGGCGGGTCAGAACTTGGAGGCGCCGTCGGTTCGCCATGAACATCCTTATGTGACGATATGTTGTTGGCCTTGGTTTTTGAATTTTGGTGGTTTTGAGCTCGCTTCAGCCTTCAGCTGGGGCTAGGGTTTTAGCTTTTGGTTCCGTTTGAGGTTTTTAGGTGGCCGATCTTTCGGTTGGCCATTCGGAATCCCGCGGCTTTGTTTATTGTCGGTTAGTTGGGAAATTACGGTTCCACCATTACGTTTATATCTTTTTTTCAGTCGGCCCATTATGTTTATATCTAGTCTCGGGTTTTCCAACGAGTTTTAAAATTAAAATAAAATCATATAGCCGGGCGGCTATACACTGGTTTTTTTTTTTTAAAAATGGTATAGCCGGACGGCTACACTTTTTTGACACGTAGCTGGGCCTATTTCATTTTTTGTTTTTTAATGAATAATATCGCGGCGTGGCTTTACTCAATTTTTTTTAAATGGTATAGCCGGGCGGCTATACTGTATTGGACACGTGGGCCCTAATAGATAGGCGGGGGTTTTTTTATATATAAATAGTATAGCCGGGCGGCGATACATGGTTTTTTGTTTAAAATAAATATAGCCGCCCGGCTATACGGTATTGGACATGCGGGCCCCTAATAGATAGGCGGGTTTTTTATTATATATAATAGTATAGCCGGGCGGCTATACTCAGTTTTTTTGTTTAAAAATAGTATAGCCGCCCGGCTATACGGTATTGGATATGTGGGCCTCTCATAGATAGGCAGGTTGTTTTTAATATATAAATAGTATAGCCGGTCGGCTATACTCAGTTTTTAATTTTATTTATTTTTAAATAGTATACGAGACGGCTTTACTGGGCCTTTTTTTGTTTTAATTTTTTTAATGTTTTGACACGTGGACACTTAATACCTATGCGGATTTTTTTGGTTTTATAAATAGTATAGCCGCAAGGCTATATCGTCTTGGTACAAGTGGCACCACTACACAAGGCCCCAAATTTATTATTTTTTGTATATTATATATTAAAATTATAGATTGTATATATAATCAAACGCACAATTGACTCTGGATTATACAAAACGATTATAAAAAGGATAAAATTGAACAATTGACTCAATCTCAAGGAGGAGCTCTTGATAGAGCTTATTTTTGTATTGAACATATTAATATTTAATTTTATCAACTTGAAACATTAACACTTTAATGAATTTGATTTATGATTTATATTGCATGCCAATTAATGATGAATTTTAGTTATGAAAAAAATTATTTTATGGCATTAAGTCATGAAAAAATATAATTTTTTGAGTATTTTCGTACTAGATTATGTGAGGGTTTGAGCTTAAGTTTCGCACATGGTCCTTAAAATCTCAGGGTCAATATTACTATGTGTAGGGATAAATGTTCTTAATCATTTGAGTTACAAATCTGCGTCTCTAATTAAATATTAAAATATTTATGTTGCTTTTGTTTTAATTTTATGTTTGTAGCATTATGTTGCTTTTATTCTTTTGGATTCAGTTCGAGCATAGGAAGAAAGTAAATCAGTTATTTTATGAGTTTGAGGTGTAATGCCTCTTTGTGAATTGTGGTTTATGTTTTGATTGTGCCGATCATGCTTGGTTTTCTTGAAGGCACATAATTGGTTCTCATGTGTCATTCAACTCATATTCTTATTGACATTTGTTTATATTTATATATTATTGATAAAGTTATTTTTCGCATATATATGGTTCTTTTGGGCTGTAAGGCCTTCAACGATTCTTTTGGGCTTTCATTTGGGGCACCAAAATCACAAAATTCAAAAGAAAAAAGAACCTTCGTCGTCTCCATTTCTTACAACCAAAGGAACCAGAAACCTCCAACCAGATCTCCTCCGCCTTTGATCTAAAATGGCCGGCCGGTTCGGGTTCTCATCCTCTTCTCCCGCGACCACGATGATAGTCACCAACACCCCGGCTGCAGATCTGGCTTTGACCAATCTGGCCTACTGCTCGCCCACCGATCTTCAAAACTTCGCCATCCCTGGCACCAGGCTCAATCTGGCTTCCGTCGGCGACGCCTTCGTCCTCACTGTCTCATATCCTTTTCATTATTACAGTTTCTGATTATATTTACGTTCTCCGCATCTAATTATCGAATTTTCACAGAAATCCGTTATTACTTGATCACATTTCATTCGGTGTTGTGCTCTTGTTTGGGTTTTTTTGATTTGCTTAACCGAAAGAAACTCCTCATCAAAGCATACAAAAGGGTCACATTGCGCTGAACGCAATCCAACGGCGGCATGCTAGAGTGTCCACTGGCGATTCAGTGTCTGTGAGCAGGTTAGTCAGGCACTCAATCAATCTGGGTCGGAGCTGAGGTTCGATCGTTTTTCAGTTTCTAATTGCATTATGGAAATCCCTATTTTAGGTTTGTTCCGCCTGAGGATTTCAACCTGGCGCTGCTCACGCTAGATTTGGAGTTTGTGAAAAAAGGGACTAAAAGTGAACAGGTATATGCATATGGATTTCCATTTTCACATTCTTCTTCTCTATTTTTATCCAAATGCAAATGCCATCCAAAGCATTATGGATTTGAAGAATTTCGGATTGTTTTGTAGGTTGATGCTGTTCTCTTGTCAAACCAACTTAAAAAGAAGTTTATGAACCAGGTAGCTTCTACATTCTACTTTGGTTACTCGTTTTATATCGTCTGGGGTTGGGATTCAACTGGAACATTGGGCCTTTTTATGTGCAGGTTATGACGGCTGGACAAAGAGTATCATTTGAGTTTCAGGGGATTAATTACATTTTCACTGTTAATCAAGCTGCTGTAGAGGGACAAGAAACCTCTAATGGTATAGAAAGAGGAATGATTGTGAATGACACATACATTGTCTTCGAGACATCAAAAGCAAGTGGTATAAAGGTGAGCTATCTATCTTTAAATTTTCCTGTAATTTGTGAAATGACGTCAAGCCTCAATAACTTTAAATAGTGGAAAGGGCAGTTATGTTACATTTTTGTATATTTGTCTTGGCTGGCTACATGTATTTTTATTTCTATGTTTAGAAAAAAAAATTACTTCTTGTAGTTTGTAATGGTTGCCATTATAGGTTTTGTTTACAATAAGAATAAATTAATCCTATCCTAGATTGGTTGAACGCACTAGGTACATGGTTGTAAGGTCTCCCAATGATGAATCAGTTTTGCACTTGCACCTTCGATCACCTGCATATCCTATTTCAATCAGAGTTGTGCTCAATTTGATATGATGGCTGTGTACAACAGAAAATACTCAATATCACTTTGAGTAGTAAACAATATCGATGTTTTGAAATTTGATATACTGACTTGTGTTTTCCAGATCGTAAATCAGCGTGAAGCTGCAAGTAGCAGCATATTCAGGCATAAAGAATTTAATCTTCAAACTCTTGGAATTGGTGGCTTAGGTGACGAGTTTGCAGACATATTTCGAAGAGCTTTTGCCTCCCGTGTATTCCCTCCACACGTGACAAATAAGTAAGATAACTGATTTTTCTAGCTGTATTGATATCCTTTTGGTCTATCTGTATACTATACTCCTAATTGGAAAGACTTTGATGTTCCAGATTAGGGATCAAGCATGTAAAGGGTATGCTGCTTTATGGGCCACCTGGTACTGGAAAAACTCTCATGGCTCGTCAAATTGGAAAGATGTTGAACGGGAAAGAACCAAAGGTTTGAAGATGGATCCATTTATTTTATTAAATTTCTAAGATTTGCCAGGGGCAGTTGAGAACTTATGAATGTTTGAATGGTTACTTTTCGTTTCCAACAAAGTTTCAACTATAATTTCAAAGAAGATTACCAATTGAGGACACAGGAAACTCAGATGAAACTAAGAACAAGATACTCATTCTTCTTAACATGCTAAGGTAATGAGTTGATTAAGCTCTGCCAGCTGTAAACGTGGAACCATGCCGAATCATGATTTAACACATTATTTTGATGCAACTACATTGTCTTAAGGTTATAAAGTTATCTGAGCATGTCTGAATGATTTCTGGACTGATTGTTATCTTTGATGAACTGTACTAGATTGTTAATGGCCCTGAAGTCTTGAGCAAGTTTGTCGGTGAAACTGAAAAAAATGTTAGGGATCTATTTGCCGATGCTGAGAATGATCAAAGGGCTAATGGTAAGGGAAATATATGTGTCGAGCACTGTTAGGTTGGGTTTTTTATATATAATTATTAATGTCATCATGCCCCTTATTTTTCAGGAGACCAAAGTGATTTGCATGTGATAATCTTTGATGAAATTGATGCTATTTGTAAGGTATAAAGATTTCTTACTCTATCACTCAGATTTCCTCGTGGAGCTGTTTCTTCTATATTGCTTAACCCCATCAACCTTTCCTTTTCACAGTTGCATAGCTTCAGTTGGATTTAAGGTTTTTTTGGTTAGGCATTCAAGGTTTTATACAACAAGACCATAACACATGCTTTATTTTGCAATACAGTCAAGAGGATCAACTAGAGATGGTACAGGGGTTCATGACAGTATTGTGAACCAATTACTCACAAAGGTCAGTGCAATTTAAAATTGGGCTGTAAGTCTTGCAAAAATGTTGTTGCTTGGCCATTATACTCTTCTTTATTGTCCTACGGAATCTTCTTATGGCCGAGAAACCACTTGTTTTTCAGATTGATGGCGTGGAGTCTCTCAATAATGTTTTGCTTATTGGGATGACTAACAGAAAAGATTTGCTCGATGAAGCCCTTTTGAGGTGCTCTCTCTCTCTCTTCATCCCTCCGTACCCTGCTCACTGCTGTGTTATTTTTAACTGCTCCAGTTATCTAGGTTCATCTTATGTCTTCAGAAGAATGAATAACAACTCGCAGTCAACATTTCTGTATTGTTGGTTATAGTGGACTGAAACTGCCATATTGTTGGTCAAGTGAACATTATGGTGACTTCCAAACATGAGTTATAACATGTTTATTGAAGATATGTGAAGCATTAGTAGCTATATGCAGTCTGAACAACCTTACGCAATTGGAATTTTGCTTTTGATTTATTTTAATGATGGATGAGAAATGAACTTGCTGATATTCAAAGTCATTCCACTACATGTTTACTCTGTAAATATCTTATAATTTTCCATCTTTTCCTGGTTTGTAGGCCAGGACGTCTGGAAGTGCAAATTGAGATAAGCCTTCCTGATGAAAATGGTCGTCTACAGATTCTACAAATTCATACAAACAAGATGAAGGAGAGCTCTTTTCTTGCTCCGGATGTGAACCTCCAAGAGCTTGGTATGTGCAAAAGTGACATGCTCGCCGATACTTATTTATATGTTAATTGGTTGAGTTAAGAATTGATTGAAGACTATTCAGTTCAAATTATTACATCAGCTGAAGATGGCGATTAAAATTGTAACTTTAAAATACTTATTTTAACACTAAAATATTACATAGGCTGGTTTGAGTATTCTAACTTGGTGAAAAGCTCTATCAGAAACAATATTAATGTTATATATGGGCGTATAAAATGTATTTAGATTTTTGTGAATTTGTTGTCCCACCTACTCCTAAACGAAGATGCCTGTAGTAGATTTGTTGTATCTTTTACAAGTTACAACTATTGGGTAAGTGATCAAAAATGAGAAATCAGTAATGATGACAGATGCAAGAAGGATATAGGTACTTATTTTACGCAGAGTTGCAAGGGTAGAAGTTAGGTTCTTTTTATCTACTTATCTTTTGCAGCATTTCATTATTTGGAATTGCTTACATAAATAGTATTGTTTGCAAGTTAACCTCATAGTTTTTGGCATGGGGAATAAAGTTTACCGACTTCTCTCTCTCTCTCTCTCTCTCTCTCTCTCTCTCTCTCTCTTCCATTTCTTTCTATCTTTGTCTAAAGATTCTGGTTTTACATCAAGAAGAATATTTAGTTAGGCTCGTGCAGGGTAAAACCAATGTTTTAAAAGTCAAAGAACTTGAGAATGAAAATTCTTCTATTATTTTTATTTATTATTTTTATTTTCCAAATTCTATTGCATGAAATTGTAAATATTTTTATAATACTTTGAACTGTAAACATGTATCCACAAAGGAGATGGAGGGCTTTGCTTATATATTTCATGTTTGCAGCGGCTCGCACAAAAAACTATAGTGGTGCAGAACTTGAAGGTGTCGTTAAAAGTGCAGTATCATTTGCTTTGAATAGGCAATTAAGTTTGGATGATCTGACCAAGCCAGTGGATGAAGAGAGTATTAAAGTTACCATGGATGATTTTCTGCATGCACTCCATGAAATTGTACCTGCATTTGGAGCCTCCACTGATGACCTTGAAAGATGCAGGTATGGCTTTAGTTAGTTGCTAACTAACTTACTAATGAGCTGTTGAGCAATAGGGAAATGTAATTGCTATCGATCTAGCTTAGTTTACATCAGGTTGTTATATTAGATCAAGCTAGCAAGTAGTAATCTTGGTGACAGTAACAGAAATATTTATCTTAGTCCGTTTAAAACGAAGATCATGCTTTCTTTGAATGTCTGGCAGGGTATGGAGTCTCTTAATTTTATTTTTAAAACTTCATTTCCTGATTCTTTTGCAACTTGATTTACAGAATTGATGGCATGGTGGATTGTGGTGATCGACATAAGCACATTTATCAAAGAGCTATGCTGCTAGTGGAGCAAGTTAAATTGAGCAAAGGAAGCCCACTTGTTACATGCCTTCTGGAAGGCCCTAGTGGCAGGTATGCATGTGTGTGTTTTTATATATTCATTTTTTAATTTTCTTTTGGTTATTTGAGCATTCTGAACTTTACCCATATTGGACAGTGGTAAATCTGCACTAGCAGCTACTGTTGGCATCGACAGTGATTTTCCCTATGTCAAGATTGTAAGCTCATATCCCATATTTTTTGTTTCATGTTGCATATTTGTATGATTTTCAAGAATTTGCAGTCTTTTCTATATCTCGCTTCCTTTAATTTCTGATACAATGTTTTTGAATTTTGCTAACTGGGCAGGTTTCTGCTGAGACAATGATTGGTCTTCATGAGAGCACCAAATGTGCCCAAATTTTAAAGGTTTGTCTGTCTTCTTGGACACTTTTAAGAAAATGTAGTTTTCGGAAAAGTGCTAGTTACTGGTCAGTTTAAAGATGTCACTTTCATGTCTCAAATATTCAACTATGGCTATTGTGAACTCAGCAACATCATGGGATGATTTGCTGATTTACTAAAAAGCCTTGCATTTAATACTATCTTTTCATTTTTAATATTTGTAATTTTTGGATAGGTTTTTGAGGATGCATACAAGTCACCATTGAGCATCATTATCCTCGATGACATTGAGAGGTAATAATTACTGCTGATCTAAATTTAATTTACTTTTGTTACTCATCTTGGTTTGTCCCCAAAGCCTTTACGAGCCATTTATCTGAATAAATTGTTATTTTAAAAATTTGTTGCAGGTTACTGGAGTATGTTGCTATTGGTCCGAGGTTTTCAAATGTGCTATCTCAAACACTGTTGGTCCTTCTGAAGCGCCTTCCTCCGAAGGTTTTTCATTTTCCCTAGACTTCATTGAACATCAGATTCACTGGTTTTAGAATATTTATTGGCTGAAACCATACAAAGCCTTTACTTTTTGGAATATGATTATAGATTGGGTTTTTTCCACCCTTTTCCTTATATCTGTGAAGTCTTTGGATGCCTATAATCTTTCTTTTTAACCTTTTCTCCCACCTTCAGGGAAAAAAGCTTCTGGTGTTTGGAACAACAAGTGAATTGGGCTTCCTAGATTCAATCGGTTTTTGTAATACCTTCTCTGTGACTTACAATGTTCCCACATTAAAGACAGAGGATGCAAAGCAGGTAACCATTATTGTTGTTTCCATTTTGGTTTTGTTTTGTTATTTTTACATTTGTCAGTTGTTTCAACATTGTTGTTGGTAAGTTGAATGCTCGTCATATGTATATTCATAACTTCTTGGCATTATTCTCATCACAGGTGCTAGCACAGTTGAATGTTTTTGCTGATGAAGACATTCATGCTGCGGCAGAGGCCCTAAATGATGTAAACTTAGTCTTCCCTTACCTTTGTTCGTTATTTTATTTGAATTTGAATTTGAATTTTCTACTGTTAATTTATGGTGTGGCTCGGCAAGCCTTCTTTGAACAGAAAAATTATAGAATAAAAAATACTTAAAATTTTGTGAGACATTGCTCGTGACATTGTCTTTTGAAACCTAAACGTTTATCTTGTTAGATTTTTCTAGGAGGACAACTTTACATGTGGCTGACTTTGCAACCTCGACTATGTTTAATGTTTTAAGTCATTTTATCATAAATTAATTTGCAATACCATTTCTGAAACCCATTCAAACATCCAGTTCTATGTTTTTGAATGGTATTAATTGGGGGATCTTATTTTTCTCTGTCTTTTCCCTTTATTTAATCCCTTTTTAACTTTCATTCTATCCATTCAATTTCTCTCTCTAGATGCCTATCAAGAAGCTCTATATGGTAATTGAGATGGCAGCCCAGGGTGAGGAAGGAGGATCTGCCGAGGCAATCTACTCTGGAAAAGAGAAGATAAACATCCAATTCTTCTATGATTGCCTTCAGGATATTGTTCGATATTAGTTAATATGCATTGTCTTAGGATACGAAAACCACAGAATTAATGCTTGGATTTATTATTAATTCTTCACATTCTTAGGTGCTTTCGCCCGTTGGGACTAAATCCTTTGTTGGGTCGAGTTGTATATTGAAAAAGGTCTTGAGACCTTAAAATTCTGAGTGTAGTCTTGTATAGGTTTTTTGGTGTCAGAGTTGAGGAAACCATGATTTTGTACTGATTATCTTGTTAGCATAATCGATTTCTGTTATTGGTTCTACAGTTTGTCTTTTCTGGCTAAGCTGCTACCATTATTGATCTAGATGCCATACCAGAAACTCTTTATGCAGGACGACAATCGATATCATTGAAATTGATATTGATACACGTCGTTACGTTTTGTTGGTGACAATGATATCGATACATTATTGCATGATTCAAGTAAAACTTAGCCAAACAAAAAGAGATCCGCACATAATTCAGTTAATTAACTGAATTATGTGTTTGGTGCTTATCAGTAGGCACATAGACACACATAAAACTTACAGCTAATATTGAATATGACATTTTAACTTTTGGATAGGTTTCTTTCATTTGCCGCCCCGAAATAAAGTCATTGTTGCGCCAATCTAATTGTGAAGGAGACAAACTTACTTACATACAGAATAATGATACGTTGTGTTAGTCCGCACACGACCAAGCTGCATGGCACTAGAATAAATCAGAGTCCCACATCACTTGGACAAAATTAGGTGTTTGGTACTTATCAGTGGACTCATATTAGGCTCATAGCAATTACCTGCACGTATTGGTACATACAAATTATAATCTTTCTATACTTTTCAGTTACATCTTTAGAGCGATAAGCTATATGGTACTAAGTATGAGCATTCGCAGTAAAATCACTTGACCATACTAATCAAATTTCAAAACCACTAAATAATTGTCGTAATCCTTCTTCCTCCTCCTCCTCCTCCTCCTCCTCCGCTGCCGTTTTGTTTTCTTCAGCAAAGAGGAGAAGATTCCAAGAGATAAGGAAGAAGAGGGTGGTGCCACTGCCATTGGCAACGCTACTTTAAATAACAAGGTCACTGCTTCTGTTGCTGTTGAGGAACAGAAGCCTGGAGTGACGACATTGGAACTCACAGCCCTGGTGACTGTACGGACAAGTAAGCAGAAGAAGAAGCCTATGAACATCATTGGCTTGAAGATGATGCTTTTTCCTCTCGTGCATGATCACAAGGGTGTTGTTCTACAGCTCGTCAGTACTAAAAATGAAGCAAGTAAGCTGCTTAACTGAAAATGAAGCAAGTAAGCTGCTTAATCAATTTTAATTGTTTTAGTTGTTTTGATTAAGAGCAAGTCACATAAATATATCCGGCAAGAGAACCTTACCTGTAAATGACTAATGTATTTGTGTCATGAAGACTTTGAGCCAGTCGGGAGACACCGGAAGGGCTGAAAGAGCTAAAGAGAAATGGAGCTAAGGTAGCTGAGGGGTGACGAGACCACTATGACACATACAATGACATTGGAAATCCAGACAAAGGAATTGAATGCATAAGACCCACTCTTGACCCACACCCAAGACGGTGTCGTACTGGACGCCTTCCAACCAAGACAGGTCACTGATCGATCAGTTCAATACATGTCATATTTGTTCAATTGGGTTTGTGAAATAATTAGTTTTCCTATTCCCAATATCTTTTAGTTGGAGAGGTGAATTAGGTCAGTTGGTCAGGGCAATGACCTCTTCCCTTTGTATTCAAGTTCAAATCTCCCAGTTTGTAGAATAGATTAATAGTTTAGAGACTATCGCTTGTATTAAAAAAAAAATCTATTAGTTTAGTAATTAATTAATTAATTAATTAATGTAACAGATGAGAACATGGAGTCACCAGTGAATGAGTCGACCACAATTTACGTGCCTAGAGATGAAGAGTTTGAGGAGGTCAAGCAAGAAGCTCTTGATGTTGGAAAGTTGAAGGGAATTCTGAGCCAGGGACACTAATGTTTTCAAGGGTTATTCAGATATCAATGGTCTCTATAGTGACACACGTCTTTGCCTGAAACCAATACCCAAATTAGGAAGCTTCCGTTGCCAAAGGTTGTGAACAAAGTCCAAGAGAGTCTCAATTTTGACCCTCCAAAATTAATCTCAAGTAAGCTCCATGTCTCATCTTAATTAAGAAACCATTAGCTATAATTAATTTGTCTATAACAATAATATTAATCTCGCTCTCCCCAAACACTATTTCATGGGACACATCTTGCTGTTTGCGAGATGACGAATTTGGGCGTCAAGCAGCTGCAGGCATAAACCCTCTCTAAGCATTGAAAGGCTTACAGTTTTCCCACCTGTAAGCAAGCTTGATCCATCAATCTATGGTCCACAAGAGTCGGCACTCAAGGAAGAACATTTAAAAGGCCATCTTGATGGCATGTCCGTACAACAGATACATATAGTATGGGAATGTCGCTTGTGACATTCCTCTCATAACATATACGTAGAAGCCTCACGTACATGTTGCAACAGTGAAGTCACCATGTGTGACGGACTTGTATACACGAAAATTCAACATAGATTTCACAACAATGAATTGTGGGTTTTGCAGGCATTAGAAGAAAACAAGCTGTTCATACTAGACTATCATCATGACATGTTCCTTCCATTTCTCAACCAAATAAATGCTCTGGAGGACCGAAAGGCTTATGGAACACGTACGATATTGTTCTTGACCTCATTGGGAACTTTAAAGCCAATTGCTATTGAGCTCAGCTTGCCTCCAACCAAGTCAGGGTCACCATCCAAGCCAGCTGGTGGCCCAAACTCTCAACCCAAAAAGATCTCATCTCCATTCTCACACCACCATCATCTGGATCACATCAGCCAAACGTGCTGCTCTGAACTTTGGGCAGTACCCATATATAATGGAGGGTATGTTCCAACTGGCCCACCACACATGAGGAGACTGGTGCCACATCAGTATGATGACCCTGATGAGTTTGCCAATTTCATGAGGGACCGACATCAATATTTTCTATCAGCGCTGCCTAGTCTGTTTGAGCCAACCAAATACATGGCTGTGATTGATATCATCTCAGCTCACTCTCCTGGTGAGGAGTATATTGGGGAGAGAAAGGACTTGCTGTCAACATGGTCAGCTGACAAAGGTGATTGTTGAGGCATTTTATAGATTCTCAATGGAGATGAAGAGAATTGAGAAGGAGATTGAGAGAAGAAATGGTGATCCAAATTTGAGGAACAGATGTGGGGCTGGAGTCTCACCCTATGCCTACCTCAGAGGCTGGGGTTACATGTAGAGGAGTGCCCAATAGTATAGCAGTGACTTTTATCCAAATGGTACGACATTATGTGTGACTTTTATCTCATAATTTAGGTAGCTAGTTTAGAACCTACAAGGGAAGGGAAGCAAAGTTTTCCAATTCCAAATGTTGATAAACGTAAAAGTTTAGGTTAGCTGGTCCTGGTTTGGTTTGGTCACTACCAAAAAAGGGGGCAATAGACACCCTTTTATCACTAACTAATTGGTATTGGTGACAATTGAATGGTTGGTCCATGCTTTTGTTTACTTGTCACTATTATTTATGACTAATCTCTCACATTTTAATATTTTGGTGACAGTTGATTTAAGTA
Organism: Prunus persica; assembly: GCF_000346465.2. Taxonomy (NCBI): domain Eukaryota; kingdom Viridiplantae; phylum Streptophyta; class Magnoliopsida; order Rosales; family Rosaceae; genus Prunus; species Prunus persica. The sequence continues at coordinate 2,280,060 of NC_034012.1, forward strand.
TAATAAATACTAGCTTTTTCGTACGTGCTTTCGCACTTGAAAGAGGCTTTTTATAAAAAAATTTAAATTTATTTTAGAATTAAAAAAGATAATGCTTAGTTGTGTTCCATAAAAATAGAATCAATTATCTTATTTTTCTTTTAATTTTAATTTTAATTTTTTTTATTATGAAAAAGTATGAATTTACCATATTATTTTATTTAATTACAACGATAGTGGACACTTCAATTGCAGGGATGGAAGACACTTCACTTGCATCATTCGTTTGTATGTTTGGATCAGAGGAGTGCTTGGATTAGAAAGTACTAGCTATAGGTCTTCTTAAGCGTGTATGTATTATTGTTTGTAGAGGATTGTACAAATTTTTTATTCATTAGGAAAATATTGTACTACTTAATTTAATTACCATCATGTATCAATTGAATATTTATATTTAATTAAATAATAATATTAGAGGCCTTTTTTACACATGAAGTGAATTACTAAGGAATTATTATTATTATTTTATCAAAAAAAAAAGAAAAAAAAGAAAAAGAATTACTATTATTATGCCATTAAAGTATATCAAAAGGAAATCGTAATTATTTAAAACATATATAATTCAGAAAATTATTAAACTAATTAAAGATAAAAATAATAATAAAATATAAGTATAAAGGTAGCTGAAAAGTCAATATATAATTTGTCACTTTCTTTATTAATGATGACAAAGATCATTACCCTCACAATTCTCACCAACTCAAAATTTGTAGCTGCATCGGAACTGAAGCCTTTATCAAACGTGACTAATACTTTCAAAAGTCACCCAAAAAAATGTGGCTATTGCTGATTTTTTTTTTGTAGCGGGTGTATGTCATGCATGAAGATGAAGATAAATAATAAAAAACACGGTATTCTCTTTTTCCGCTAATATACGTCTTTTGATCCTAATGACTTGTCACCACCGACATTGACGTATGGTTGTCTGTCTTTAACAAGATGTACTGAGGGCTGACGACGCAGTTGCTTCCAATTAAAAAGGACGTGGGCCAAGCGGGCGGTTGTTGAGGAGGACGATAAAAACTGAGATGAATGAAGGGTCTACAAACAAACTGGAAAGGAAGGAATTGAACTTACGTACTCTTTTTTTATGTATACATTGATATTTTTTTGGGTTTGTTTATAGAAATTAAATGGTGTATAATTTATCTGTATCATTAATGCTAAGAATGAATAAATGACTAAATATCTCTATTTTTTTTTTTACCGCTGGATCATTCTAGGCTAGCATGCAGCAACAACCGAAACGATAAAAATGTGAATCAATTGGCCTAATCACAACGAATTCCCAAATAACACATTTCAAATGAGATCAGAGAGTCTGAAACCAAGAAAATGAAGAAAGATGGTACAAAGATACTATAAAACAAAGTACGTCTACGCCACACAACATTGGCATCCCTAAAAACGTGTACACCTACCATCCCAAATCACGCCAAAAGTGAATGAAAAGAGCTCTAATTTGTTATTTTCTCCTCTTTTGAAATCAGCTATATATAGGAATAGAAGTGTTGAATGAAATTCATGTGAAGCAGAGCAAGCAAAAATTGCCAGAAGAAAGAACATATTATATATATATATAGCTATGACAACTACTATGATTAGCTCATTTAATTCAAAGGCACTGAATTGTGTTCTTTGGAACACGCCAAAGTTTTCTTCTCCTCCTCCCAATTTGTTTTCTTCAACAAAGAGAAGGAGATTGCAACAAATTAGGAAGAAGAAGGCTCATGATCAGGCCACGGTAAGTTCATTAATATCCTCTACTGCCGTTTATCAGACGACGACGCTGCCCGTTGAACTCACTGCGCTGGTGACTGTAAGGAAAAGTCTGAAGCTAAGCATCCAAGACATGATGCTTCATTGGTTTGGCAATCATGATCATTTCTCCCACCACAAGGAAAAGGAGAAGTGTCTTGTTTTACAGCTTGTTAGTACTGAAACTGAAGCAGGTAAAGCTATACAACTACTATTATCGTATTATTATTATTTTATCAATATTAATTTTATTTTTTTATTTTACAATATTTCTCTTTGGTGCCATATCTTTCTTCTTTGACTTTTCTTCTTAATGTCGCATTGAAACATAAGAGTCCACGAAGCCAAAGCTGAGCAATGAAGCTATATTGGATTGGTCCAAGGATCTAAACCTAAACCTAATCCTCGGTGCTGGGAAAACCAGTTACGAAGTTCAATTTGAGGTGGATCCTAAATTTGGGATGCCAGGAGCCATCACAGTGAGTAACAAGTACGAGAAGGAGTTGTATTTGGATAGCATCAACGTTGAAGGCGTCGTGCATATTGGCTGCAACTCTTGGATTCAACCAGACAAAGATTCCTCGGAAAAAAGAATCTTCTTCTCTACTAAGGTCCATGACAGAGATTATATATGTATATGTATATATATATATATATAAGGATCCTCGAGCCTCTTTTAGGATCCATGCATCATTTACCCGTATTTTGTGAAATCTAAGCCACTCAAATAGTCTAACCACTTAACATACATCAATTTTACGTTTTATGTATTTTTTTTTTCCAGAACTAGTGTTTCTTCGTGTTTAAGATGCTTTAGTTTATGAATTTTTGAAGTTCAAAGGTTTGCAGATTGACTTGTGAAGTATGTGAAGCATCTTCAAGAATGGATGACGATGCTGGAGGAACAAGCAGCGAAGAAAACCGTGGAAGTAGTGGTGTTTGTGAAGAGCACTCAGTACTCTGCAAATGATGATATCTTTTCATCGGATGAAGAAAGAAAAAAATCCCAAGCACATTAACTTTAATGTTAACATCAGCTTGGAAAGAAAAAACACTTAGAGCAACTCCATCTATTTGCCCTTTGCCATGGCAAGGGGGGAACTAGGGCAGCTACTATTCACATGAATAGTAGCTGCCCCTTGTAAAAAGCAATGTGTGTGGTTCCACCCGTTGTCATGGCAAATGGCAAATACTATTCATTTTTTTGTTTTTTTTCACAAATTTGTTTATCTAAACAATTAATTTGGATAATATTTTCTAATAAGATTTTTGGGTATTTTTTGGTATGTTTTAAAAAAAATTTTGAATTTTTTTCATAATTTTATAGCAAAAAAAAGCCCAGTCGTTGGATTGGAGGAGAGCAAGCGATCGGAGCCCCCATACGACAACACATGTCCTCTAGCTGTTGGTGGAGCGCAGGGCGGACGTCATCGCATGCTGACATCATCCCCCCCTGGGGCTAGCTGCCTTCGGGCCAGCCCGTCTTCGTGGGTCTCACTCCCAACCCGGGCTTGGGCTCCTCGCTGGAACTGGGTTCTTTTTTTCTCCCCCCAGACAGAGGCTGGGCTCCTCACTGGAGTTGCTCTTATATTGATATTGTGTCATATGCTAAGTTGTTAGATTATTTAAGTGGCTTAGATTTTACGAAATACGGGTAAATGCACGGATGCTAAATGTAGAGGTTCAAGATCCATAATTAAGTTATATAAATTAGTCATGGCCATGTTTTTGCAGGCATACTTACCTGATGAGACACCAGCAGGGCTGAAAGAGCTGAGAGAAATGGAGCTAAGGCAGCTAAGGGGTGATGGGACGGGACTCAGATTACCATCCGATAGAACATACGACTATGACACTTACAATGACATTGGAAATCCAGATGCGGGGATTGAATACATACGATCTACCCTTGGGGGCAATACACACCCACACCCTAGACGTTGTCGAACTGGTCGACCACCAACCAGCACAGGTCACTAAGTTAGATAGTGAGAGTACATTGTTAATATTTTGTCATAAAATAGATATATATCGACAATGTATTGAATACTGTAGATTGATATACGTTATTAATACGGGTATTCAATTGGGTTTCTGCAATTAGTTATAATATCCATCCATGTGAATGCAATGCAACAGATGATAATATGGAGTCACCGGAAAATGAATTCAAGAGAATTTACGTGCCAAGAGATGAAGAGTTTGAGGAGGCGAAGCAAGGAGCTCTTGACGTTGGAAAGTTGAAGGGGATTCTCCGGCATATAATTCCTACCCTTACAATTATTGCTAGTAGGGACAGCAATGTTTTCAAGGGGTATGTAGATACCAACTGTCTCTATAGTACTGACATGTCTTTACCCAAGATTTTGAACAAAGTCCAGGAATTCCTCAAATTTGACCCTCCAAAGTTAATCTCTGGTAAGTGGCAAGCAAGCGTCATAAGATCTCATTACTTTATTATTATTGGAGTAAGAGAACGGAACCATGGATGTGTATAAAATCTCACTCACAATCCAATTATTTCAGGGCTTATATCTTGTTGTTTGCCAGATGAAGAATTTGGGCGTCAAGCAATTGCCGGCGTAAACCCTATGAGCATACAAAAGCTCACGGTTTTCCCACCTGTTAGCAAATTGGATCCCTCCATTTATAGTCCACAAGAGTCGGCACTCAAGGAGGAGCATATAATAGGCCATCTCAATGGCATGTCAATACAGCAGGTATATATGTCTAGAAAACAAAAGCCTTTAAAAGACAAATACATAAAACGGAGGAAAGGTTCCCTAAAATGCATAGATGATATTTGTGGGTTTTGCAGGCATTAGAAGAAAACAAGCTGTTCATACTAGACTATCATGACATTTTCCTTCCATATCTGGACCAAATAAATGCTTTGGATGATCGAAGAGCTTACGGAACCCGTACAATTTTGTTCTTGACCCCATTGGGAACCTTGAAGCCCATTTCTATTGAACTCAGCTTCCCTCCAACCAATTCGGATTCACCATCCAAGCAGGTTCTCACTCCTCCAGTTGATTTTACAACAAATTGGCTTTGGCAGATTGGCAAAGCCCACGTCTCGTCCAACGATGCCTGTGCTCATCAACTGATTCATCATTGGTATGCACACCAGTTTCTATAATTGTTGTTAAGGTGCTGTTTTCATCTAAGCTTGATGATAAACTTGTTTTCCTGTAACCAATAAGGCAAAATTCCAATGTATGAAACAGGTTACGCACCCATGCCTGCATGGAACCACTTATAATAGCAGCCCACCGGCAGCTGAGTGTGATGCACCCTATCTACAAGCTTCTCAATCCTCACATGCGCTACACCTTGAAGATAAATGCATTGGCCCGCCAATTTCTCATCAATGCTGGAGGCGTAATCGAGTCGAATTTCACTGCTGGTAAATATTGCATGGAGATGAGTTGTGCGGCTTATCGAGATTGGTGGCGCTTTGACCTTGAGGGCCTTCCTGCAGATCTCCTTAGAAGGTTTCAGAAAGCTCTTAATCTATATACTATCAGGATTCAGAACTATATTATAAAAGTTTATTAACTTTATCTTCATTTCTACACAGAGGCATGGCAGTACCAGACTCTACTCAAGTCCATGGGATAAGACTGGTAATTGAAGACTACCCTTATGCAACAGATGGACTCCTCATATGGTCAGCAATTGAGACATTGGTCCGAACCTATGTCAATTACTACTATCCTGATGCAAGTGCGGTTAATTTTGATACAGAACTGCAGGCCTGGTACAATGAGTCAATCAATTTAGGCCATGCTGATCTTCGCCATGCTAGCTGGTGGCCTAAACTCTCTACTCCAGATGATCTTACATCCATTCTCACCACCATCATTTGGGTCACATCGGCACAGCATGCTGCCTTGAACAATGGGCAGTATCCATATGGCGGGTATGTCCCGACCCGCTCACCACACATGCGGAGACTACTGCCAGAGGAGCATGACCCAGAGTATACTACTTTCATGCAGGATCCACAGAAATACTTCCTATCATCATTCCCCAGTTTACTCGAAGCAACAAAGTACATGGCTGCAATAGACATCATTTCAGCACACTCACCGGATGAGGAGTATATTGGGGACAGAAAGGACTTGTCAACCTGGTCAGCTGACACAGTGATTATTGAGGCGTTCTACAGATTTTCTATGGAGATGAGGAGGATAGAAAAAGAGATTGAACGAAGAAATACTGATTCAAACCTTAGGAACAGATGTGGGGCTGGGGTTTCCCCATACGAGTTGCTCATGCCAAGCTCAGAACCTGGGGTTACATGTAGAGGAGTGCCCAATAGTATATCAATCTGAGTCAATTTGACACAAAAGTTGGCTATGAGCCTAAATCAACCGGAATTTCTAAACTTGGCACTGAGCCTAGTGTCCTTTTTCCATGATACTCAGCCTAAAAATGAAACCTAGTTGAGCTCAGTCAAACCCAAAACTCAGAAATACTCATCAATCAGGAAGAATTCATCCCCCTAAACCTCATCAAAATCCGAAGTATGTGCTCCTATAGTAGCATAAGTAGGCAATTAGGAAAAGTGGTTGATGATTCAAAGCCAATTATGGTCCCACACCAAAAATATTGCGCATCAAATAAAATAATAACAGCCAACAATTATTATATTTTGATAAGCTATTTTGTTTTGACTGGAGCAGTGCTATTAGCAGGATAAAAACTTAAGAGCATGGTTGTTTACAACCGGTATATTGAAGATTTCCTCTATTAGCAGAAACTAATTCAGCATAATCAACACAAAAGGAACATAACATTAACCAAAATTAGAGCTCAACTCAATAAGAAGAGGATGAGTTTGATTCAAAGAAAGAAAAGTAAGTATGTCGAGCAAGCACAGGATGATAATATACATGGTAAATTTAAGAAGTTAACAACTTTGTAAATCAAACAACAAAGTAAAAGTAAAGTAGGCAGAATTGGAATTCTAGCAGTTGGATAAACCCTTTTTATGAGAAGAAGCAGATTTGCAATTCCAAATAGCAAAATTTCAAGAAAACCACACTGTTCTCATGGTCACCCAAAACTACGGGTGCATATTAGGCTATTCTACACATTGCCTGTCTTCAAGAGTGGACACATACACACTTATAGTCATTGGCTAATAACTTCAAGCCTTCAGCCAATGTTTATAAGCCACCAAGTCATTACTTATGCTTTAAAAGAAACAGAAATTATTAGCATCAAAATACTAATGTGTTTCATTATCCACAAAAGTAAATATCTACATCAGAGATTAACAATATTCCACTAACATATGATTTAAGTAAACCGAAAAGAAGATAGCTTTTTTTTTGCCTCTTTCTACAAAAAAGCAAACTGAAAGTCTAATTCCAGCTTGTAGGCAACCATATTAAACAGAAGCACTTAAGCTGGCCCAATTTTGACATTTTCTCATCATTTAACTTATATCCATTAATCCAAAAGGTAAATTGAGATACAAGAAAACAAGCCGTAAATAATGAAGAAGAAGAGGGGCTTAGTCGTACTTTTCTCTCCATGAGAAAACAAGGAAGAAAACCCAAGAGGCTGCCAACACTACATCGCCGACTGTCTGCCTCAGCCAATCCCAAGCGAGGTCCTCCACCCTCCGCTCGAAGTAGCATCGCCACAGCGCCATGAAAACATGCAGCACCGTGCACCCTTTGGCGAAGAAGCTCTGGAACTCGCGATCCTTCACGAACGACACCATGAGCAGCAAGAACCCGATCGCGAACAGGAGCAACCCGGAGAAGGAATCAGAGGTCCGAATCAAGAGCTGGTCGTGGGGCGTGGACCCCAGCAGCTTCTTCGCAGTCTCGATCCCGTGCCCGAAGGTGTAGATTTCCATCATGTAGAACATCATAAGGGCCCCACAGGTTATGGCTATTGCAGAGTGGAGGAGGCAGATGACGAAGAAAGCTGACGACGAGGGCGATGACATCGATCGGACGGCTCTGATTGATTTCTCACGGTGTTGGTACCGTACGCATGGTTTCTGTGGTACCAAAACCCTAGACTGCACTCTTACTGTTGAGCTGCGAAAATGAGAAGAAGGTGAAGGCTTTTTCGTTTGTGATTCAGGGGAGAAAAATGTGTCCTTGGTTTTGCATCTTTCTTCTCGTTTTTCTTTTATTTATTTATTTATTTTTATAACCCTCTTTCCTGTTTTTATTGGTTTTTTATTTTTATTTATTTATGTATGGTGAGATTCAGGATAAGGATCCAGTGGGACCTTGTGGGACCCAGAGGGCGTCAATCGTCGGGCATGCATTGGAGTAATTTGTCTTGGCCTGGACACGTGGCGCAATCCTAATAGTGCCGACAGATTCCAACGGGCAGTTTATTCAATTCGGTTGAGCTTAAGATCAAAAGCTGATTGATTCAATGAGTCAATGAGTCAAGGGGTGTTTTGGACATTGCAGATATATTTTCAGACAACAATAAGCTAGTAAATTTAATTGTAAAAGAAAAAGACAATATACTTCATTTCTTTTCAATAGAATCTCGAATAGTATGAGGGAGGATTTATTGAAAACTTAGGAAATACAATGGTTGCCGACAACCTGACTCCGACTCATAGATTCAAACAACGTTTGAAAGAAAATTAGGGACACTTAAGCAAATGCAATTAACATAGAAGGTCTAAATTTTGAATAAAAATAATTGAAATCTTGTTACATCGAAAAGAATTTATCATTAGAAATTCCTCGATAGAAAGAGATTATATGCTACATTTATTTTTTAGGTGTCCTTAATTAAATTATTATGAATCAATATAGGGACACGTAAGTAAATGCAATTAATATAGAAGGTCCAAAATTTGGATAAAAACAATTGAAATCTTGTCACATCAAAAAAAATCTATCATTAGAAATCCCTCGATGAAAAGAGATTATATGCTACATTTATTTCTTAGAGACACCTAAGAAAAGGATATCTTAATCAAATTATTATGAATAAAACTCTTGTAAAAAGTAAATAAAACAAAAGGATATATTGGACTTTGATACGATTTTGTAGAGGAAAAAGAAGAGGGCCACACACTTCACTTTACTTCACCACGGTAAAGTGGCAATATCGCAACATGATTAGGTGTTTGTTTTTTATTTTGTTTTGGCTTTGTTTTTTTCAGACAAACACCAGTGGCAGTTAAGAGCAAAGGTTTTGCCTTGTAATGTTCGATAGAGGGAGAAAAAGGCCAGTCCCTAAGCCTTTCTGTTCAAAAGATGGGTGCTTTTGCTTTTGCTTGTGCTTGTGCTTCTTCCATGGCCAGACAAAATGAAAAGCAGAGAAGATAAGAGGAGAGTAGAGACTTCTAGTAACTTCCTTCAACTTTATTGATTTTTCAAAATTAAGAGACATGAGTATTTGTAGCTACTATATAATTTAGTGGGGGGTGGGGGTTGGGGGTGGTACAATGTTCCTGTGGTGATGAAATAACAAAATGGGCCACTACATATTGAGGGGTTTGGTAGCAACCCATATCATAATTATTGGAAAATTGAACTTTATATATACAACAAAAAATGAGTAAACTTTGACAATTCCAAAGGTAGAAAGAATGAGAGAGAGACAGCAGCTCCATGTTGAAGCAGAACTAAAACACTCAACTTGGCACATATCCTCCAGCCCCACCATGAGTTGATTTTCCAAAGGAGGGAGGGTAAAGAATAATATAATAACTTTCTTGAACAAAACTTTTTAACTTGAATCAATGTCTCTGTTACCGGCCACAACTTTGCGGTGACGCCTAGAACCAGACCTTCGATCTCTCCCGCGCCTTGGGCCCCTCTTACCTGGGCCATTTACAACCCTTTCGGGCAAAGTTTCGACTGATGGTTGAACTGGTGGTTCGTTACTTATAACTGGTGGCGGCGGCGGCGGCGGTAATAGTGGTGGTGGAGGAACAGCCACAGGAACACGAGGCGCCAGGTGCTCCAAAACATCTCTATGATATTTCTGTAGACAGCAATAACATTTATAAAAATACATCAAGGAACATGAGAAAAAAGAATAACCAAACTGCAAATGCACCCCAGTAACCCCACCACCATCAAAAAGGAAAATACATGTTTTTCTGAGTACTTTAAATAAACACCATACACTAAAAACACATAGCTCCAAACCTTATGCATTAAATAACTACCTGAACAACAAAATTGCGCCTTTCACAGTCGTAGAACATATTGATAGTCCAGTTTGTCCTTTCCCTGATGTGGTCTCTGACAGTGGAGAAACTAATTTGGTCCCTGGAAGTAAAACGATCAACTTCATTGAACCAAAGACAAGTGAGAAGGTTGCTGATAGGGACGTGCTCCCTTATTATTACACATCCTTCAGGAACATCTGCAGCAAGGCCCAAACAAAGAAACTTAGTAAAGCAAAACATATATGATTTATATAACAGTCAGAAGTTCCACCTACCACTTATAATAGGAAGCTTTGCCTCGGAATATGGGGTCAAACCTTCCTTTTTGTAAAACTCAATCTGGAAGTCAATAGAAGCATTCTTGTATTTTCCAGCTGCTTTATTTGCCTCAGCTTCCGTAAACACGTCAAAACGTTTATAATGTTTAGAAATTGCAAAAGTTACATTTTTTCTCCACAAGAACCTGAAATATTGTTTATTTAAAGGATGCATAAGCATGGATACTGGGAAAACCAGGTAAAACTTGGCTGGATAAAACCAGTATGAACTGGGTGCTATTTGCTTTTCAAGATGATGTTTATACCCAAATAAGTAGAACACTGAAATTGATTGCATAAATGGACAAGACCCCGACAAAGATTAAGAAGACCTATTTATCATGATAGTAATACCTTTCAAGAATTTGATATGGATCCACGACAAGTTCAAGCTTCCCATCAATCCATAAAGAAAAGCGGGCATTTGGAAACATCCTATGCACTAGAAGCTTAGGAATCTGGAAATATATATATATAACTGAGTCAAAAGGCGCATCAAGGTACAACAAATGTATATGACACACAGCATTCTTCCAAGGCACCACCCCCACTCTTAGCATAAGGTACTACAAATTTGACGAATGTAATCAGCCCCATTAATCCTAGTTACACATTTAAATACAAGGCAACACCACCACCCTTAGCAAAAGGTACTACAAATTTGAAGAATGTAATCATACCCATTAATTCTAGTGACACATTTAAATACAAGCCAACACCACCACTCTTAGCAAAAGAAACACACCATTCAAACTAAATTCGTTCCTTCCTTCTAGAGAAGCTTAAATTATATTTTACATGTTTCCAAATCATCGTAATGTTCACTTTTGACCAATATCTTACACAGCATGATCACAACACCAGTCTAGAGATTATTCAGGAAACTAGACAATTCACAAGCCAAACTCTGCTCTAGAGTCAACAAAACTTGCAGGCAAAGAATTATAAATCTTACCTTCCCAGTCCGCCTTCCATCCGTATAAGGAGGGTTATGCACAACAACAGTTCTCCATATACCAACTTTCCTATCGCTGCCCAGTTTTCCAGAACTCCTCAAATAAGCTTCCGTCACCTCATCTATAAACATGTAGAAGCAAACGGTCTCCTTGGAATAATCACTAATGTTTGTCGGCTGGTTTATCTCATCAAAATTCCCTGATGGAACAGATTTAATTGATAAGGAAGGCACCATATTTATCTAATAAAAAGTTGTTTCTAAATCATACTGAACATTACCAAATATAGCTGATGCAACAACCACACCATGACACTGCTCCATATCATGTAGGTCAACCTCATCCATATCATATCCTGTATTGCGTCCAGGTTTACTTCCACCAACAAATCTGATTGATGCACAAATCCATCAAACAAAATGCACCATAAACATAAATGCGTGAAGGGCCAATGGAAGTAGTACTCATTATTACTGGACTAAATCATTTTTTAAAAACAAAAACTCAGGTAAATGTAAAAAATATAAAATCAAAATAAACGTTGGTGCCTACAAAAGTATTAAGGAAAGCTTGACCAAGGTAAATAAAAAAACATACCCACAGTGCACACTCATTGACTCTCTTATATCATAAGAATCACTCCTTTGCTGCAAAGTAGGATATCCACCAAAGTCTGAGCCTCCAAATTCTGTTTCTCTAGACAAATTTTCTTCATAAATGTATGTTAAATTCTTAAGAACAGGAGAATCTGAAGGGACCTTTGGCATCAAGGCTATGGCTTCCTCCACAGGAAGGTAACATACTGGACAAGCTGAATTGTACGGGACGGAGAAAACTCAGCAACATCATTAACATCAGATAATTTGAGAGATAAGGTCTGGAATTACAAAAAGAAAGAAAAAGAAAAGGTAGAAACTTACGCCGTGGTCCAGTTCTTTTTTTATCTGCTGGTGGGGGAGGCAATGTGAATAGATTACATGGATGCCCAGGAGGAAGGGTGTAACCCAGAAATACAGCAGGGGGAGGAGGAGGCAATGCTAGCGAAAAAGTCACGTTGTTACTTTGCGGTCCATGTGTTTGCAAGGATCCAAGATAACTTATAGTGATGCTATTGTTAACACTAATGTTTTCGACACTGACGCCTTGTTCATCTTCACCTATATATGAGCCAATACGCATATATTACTTCCTCACACAAATCAAATATTTAATTTTGAACCAGAAACATGGATATCAAGTTAAATACAGTTAGCAGAAACATAAGGAAGAATAGCCTAAGCTAAGGATTAGCCCAATCAATGTGCTAGACTAATCCTTTACTTTCAATTGGGAAAGTATGTTACACCCACCTCTCTTCCCCGTCTTCAGAATTGAACTCAATAGTTTCATCTAAATCATCTAATATCAACTTAAACTACCCAATATCCATATCAAAACAGAAAACTAATCCAGAATCAAATTATTAACTTAAGAAATCAAGCATGCAAAGGACTATGAATCAAACCTTTTCCAACGTACAAAACCCAGACGAAAACCGCGGCGGAGATGAGACAGAGGAACAACATTCCAACCTTTTTGCGGCCGGCAAACTTGCAGATCCAATGGAACAACCTCTCCTTCTCCTTGAGCATCTTTGAAGGCTTACGTGCAGATTGGATTGGCGACACTCCGTTGTTGTTGTTCTGTAGCTGTTTATCCAAAGACCCATAACTCCCTGAACGAATCCCCAATGACCCTCCAGTCATTGTTGATCCAAACCTTCATGTACACCTCTCATCTCCCTCCCAGCCCTCTCATTCAAAATCTCTCACAACACAGATTTTCCTCAATTACCCACTTAATAAAATCCCAAAATTTCAAAGACCCACTTCACCAAATCAGCCCCAGAATTAGGGGCACTTCCAAATTTCACTGAATCACAAGCTCACCTATCTGCCCAAATGCACTTAAACAAAACCGCCCCACTAACACTCAGAGAACTCAACCTTCCAACTCTGGTTTTCTTATTTCCAAGAGACAAAAGATAAAGTTGGGAGTAAGAAGCAGGAGCCAATATGCTTCTGGGAAACAAGTATCACAGAAAACTAAGAACAAAAATTTTGCATTTAATCACTGAAATAAATGAAATATGAACAAATAAGAATTTGAACTCTATGCTGGGGTGGAAAATCTGGGATTGGTGCTTGGGTTTGTAGGGTTTATAGCATAAATCTAGGTTTTTATGAAATCTAGGTTTTTTTTTTTTTCTGAAGAAATCTGGGATCACAATTTACAACCAGCTTTCTTTTATGTTTGCTAATTTTGAGGTGATGACGGAGCGGAAAAATTCTTGGATTATTTATATTGTCCCAATTACGAAAATAATTTAAATTAAAACATGGGAATTCCTGATTGGCTAACCTGCGCCATGTGCATAATGTTAACAACCGGACGGTGATTTATCACTTATTGTGGTACTAATATTTCGTGCTACCTAAGCTCAAATAGAGACGTTTGGCAATTTGGGAATTTTATTCCTCTTTAAATGTGAAACAAAGGTCTTGGTCATTGAAATTGAAATGCGTGTTAACAATTTTCTATTAGTTCCAAAAAAATATTTTTTATATATATATATATACCAGTTTGTTGTCTTCTTACTTTACTTTTGTTTTTTCATTTTCTTGTTTTACCGTCTTCAAAATCAAAATCATTTAAATATTTTATTGACAAAAAAAAGATCATTGAAATATTATTTTTCCTTGAAAAAGAGTTCTTGGGATTTTCTTTATCTCTTTTCTTTTTGGTTCATTATTTGAAAAAACAATAGGTCCTTTTAGACTTGGGATTGTCCTCAATAAGGCCAGGTCATCTAAATTTGATAGTGACCCAAGTTTTACAGCACTTTAGTGCTACTTTTACAAATTTACAACTTGCAAGCATGTATCACCTTTTTTCTTATTTTGATAAAATAATCATGTATAACATTGATATGCGAAATTACTTTTAACAATGGGAAGTTAATTATTTACTTGCACAATTTCTGAATTTTTTTTAATGTGAGAGTCGCATCGTTATGTGGCGTTACCAATTCATTTATATTATAATATATGTATTGGTTAATATTATACCCTATATTCATAGAATATCAACAACGTCATCTAATAATATCATATATCTAGATTAGTAACGTTTCGTAATGGTGTGAACATCACACCCCAATGATTGTTTTTGCACAATTCAATTGTTAAGTACCAAGTCCACATTTTTGCACCAAAAAAACAATAAATTCTGTCAAAATAGGAATACCAAAACTGTCATTCTTGGTGGGTTGTGCTAACAATGCTATTTCTATTTGATTTGGCTCAGAGAGTCAGAGTGCAATATGAAGTTCTTAGAAAGTTGGGAAATCCTTTCTCAACTATTTTGTGGATAGGATAAAAACTAGACACAAGACCTAATCATATGAATATAGGGAATCAATCACAAAGAGTACATCCGTTTATTACAAAATCACTCGTGCAAGTTAATATCTTTCTCAATTTGCAACACTTCTTTTTTTATATGTGAAAGGCGCATGAAAGTCCATTATAATTAGGGCATTGTATCTTATGTTTTATAAGGGCTTTACCTTGACAATAAGACCACGTAACATCCTTATGCGAAAGCTCTGAGAAAAAATTAATCAAAAAATTAAGAGATAAAATGTGTTATTCTCAAAACTATCCTTCATAGTCTAAAACACTTTCACATAAAAAAAATACCACGTAACATCTATTTACTAGTTCTGCTAGTGATTAGCGCAGATGCGCTTCCCACCTTGCACTCGAGTTCGAATATTCCTTTTCGTAATTTAGATCATATTAAAGTAGAATATCTCTGGTATAAAAAAAAAATAAAAATAAAAAGTTGGTTCATTTGTTAAAAAAATAAAAAAAAAGAATTGTGAATAAAATGAGAAGGTCCCAATGCATTAAACATCTAAAGATTTTGTGCAGCTTTGGAGTCGGTTGCCATGCTCATACTCAAAGGGAGGGAACTCCCCGAGGGCCCCTCTCTTTGTTTATTTTTGCCAGATGTGAAAAGTTGTAAATGCTCTTAGCGATTCAAAATTAATGAATGGAAAGACGCCCAAGTTGCGAATTGATGAATGGGATGGATGCATGGATTTAATTCCATCCAATATTGGGTTATTTAGAAAAAGGTTTAAAACATTCGTCAAAACAGCTTGCTACATAATGCGGACATGATGAGTTATTTAGAAAAAGACCACCAGTAATTATAATTAGATGCATTAAACCTTCAAATCCCTTTCCGCCAAGTCATTGCTTTTTCCATGGTTAATAATTCAAAATCATGTGTCGAAACTTTTCCAAGTTGCTTCCAATCCAAGCCAAAGGTCAACGTCCAAGGGGACCAAGCTAGACCACGACTTCACCGCCTTTCTGCTCAATTAGCATCCCCGTGGGCTGAACCATCCCATTGAATTGCATCGTTTATTATTATTTCTTTCTGGCTTTTGTAAACAATGGACCATATGGTTCGCATGCTCTCCACCATGAAAGCCTCAAGCCTGCGTGCAGAGGTGCTCCTTAACCTAATGTTATCCAATCTATATATATATATATATATATATATATATATATATAATGATATTTTACTTTAGCCAATCTGACTCAGGTGGTGCAGAGTCGGAGCGCATCCACTTCTAGCTAATCTGACTAAGCTCATGACTGCTCAACTTATAAAATTTAGAAAATAATAAAAATAGAAATCACCTTTGATTATTTTTTTTGACTAAATATGGGCTGGTTAGTGGGCTTCAGGCCCAGTCAACACTCTTGGCATATCAGAAATTATCCTATCTTCTTTTTATATGCAGGAGATAATGAAAGTCGAGCATGATGCATTATGGGCAAATTTTCCTTTTCTTGTACAACTTGGAACTTGGTAGTTTGAAATGAAAGTATATATATTATTGTTGCTTGCATCTGCTGTTTGAATCCAACGGGTGTTTCCAGAAAGACAGATAGGTGGTCATCTCTCTCCTATTTGACTAAAAAAAAGTCCATTAGTTGTGTGTTTGAACTTGAAAAAATGGGTCATCTTTTAGTCTCCTCTGTTTTTTCTTCTCATTGCTCTATTAGTTCTCTCTCCTGGTGTCTTATATATCTCAGGGCTGCGGGCGGCGGCTGCTGAACATGTACACTTTCGTGCTGACTGATCCGCAGTTACTATTTGACTATTTCACTTTCACTTTCGAGGCCTCTTTACTTGTTTGTTATCTTCACACCAAAACCTAAAAAAGAAATAAAAACTTATATGCTTCAAAGCTGGCCTGCATTCTGCAGCCGCTAGCTATTGTCAAACTCAAACCCATGTGGTGTGTGGTGTGTGGTGACTGGTGAGAGAGAAAAGAAGTCGTGCAGGCCAGTCTGAGTTCACAACTTTGATCTGCTGCATCATTACACTATCTACATATATCTGCCACATATCATCCTTATATTAATACATATTAATATTAAGATCATGCTAGATTGGTAACATAATCCTTATTAAGTTGCCATAGTTGAGCATTGACTTGTACTCAACTCACATGTTCGCATTCTTATTCGTTCTCATCCTTTTAATCTGTGAACCGAACATATCCTTAATGTGTTTATAGAGAGGAGAGCCATGGGAATGGGGCTCATTGTTTTCTTCTTCTCATCACTTGTACGCGAAACCCATGTTCAC
Organism: Prunus persica; assembly: GCF_000346465.2. Taxonomy (NCBI): domain Eukaryota; kingdom Viridiplantae; phylum Streptophyta; class Magnoliopsida; order Rosales; family Rosaceae; genus Prunus; species Prunus persica. The sequence continues at coordinate 2,297,021 of NC_034012.1, forward strand.
ATCCTTCATTTGCATATAATTAATCCAAAGATTGACTTTCGTATATGTTTCCTTTTCAATGGGAGTTTCATTTTCTTTTTCTATTTTCCACTCACATTAATTTATCTGTCTTGCTAACACAAACAGACACTCAGACCCTAAAAACGACAAATGAAAAGCCCGCAAACAGACAAAGACAAACACCTTTGCTTGCCTGACAGAAAAAGAATTACAATGATGAATTTGAAAAACCAAAGCAAGCGAAACAACCGGCCAAAAGTGAAAAAACAGATCAAGTAATGACATCAAAACATTGGATTGGATGGTCGTCTCACCAAATTGTGATTTAGTTTAATCAAGTAATTAAATAACAAATCCAATATAAAATGTAAAATTGCAATTATATAGACGCTTTGGTGTGTTCTGCCACTCATGGTTGCCCATTAAACCCATTTTGGCAAATCAAACCTTTTAATTATTTCGTCCGTCGTTGATTATGATGGGCTACCTATCTGGAAAATCACCATCTCTTTAAATTTATTTAAAACATAATTAATTCATAGGATACGTTAATTTATTATAATACATGTATATTTACTTATTAATACTATACCATATGTCCATGACATATAAATCATATCATATTTGAAACACTATATGATGGTGTGACTATAACACAAATTTCTTCATTACATGCATTGCAAAATCAAATAGTAAGTTGACATCATTTTCTTGAAAATGCTAATCATATTGCCTACAAACTCGTACATAATGTGAAACTCATCATTTAACGTGCAGCTAGCTGTAACTAGCAAGTCTCGTATTCTTTATGAATCTTAAACAAAGACATATTTGCAATATAATTTAATAAGACTTATCTGATCTGACTAGTTTGGAGACGTCGTGTTCATATGCAGTGGTTAATTAACAACTAAAGGAGAGTTCAATCTTGTTTTTGTTGCTAATGGTGCAAGATTTGCAATGAAATTTCAACTTAACACGTCATTCGAACATATCCCACGTTCACCTTTTAGTTTAGAATAATTGTTTCGACCATGTAGAATAATAACATTCAAAGTTTAATTACGTTTCTTTCCCAATCTTGTTTGTTCATTTTTTTACTAGGGCAAAGCCGGCAAACTATGAACTCGAAAGTCAAACAACTTGCTTAATCCCCTTTTGTTATTGTACGGATAGCAAATAGATTTTTCTCCGAATGGCCCAAAAGTACGTATAAGCAAGCAAACTATGCTTTGAGAGAGACAGACACAGAGCGAGAGAGAGAGTTCAACAGAAGCAGCCGCAGCTGCCATTTGAATTTGAATATGTACCAAAATCTATTTGTTGTTTCGTACGAAAGAGGAAAGAGGCGTTCGTTGACTTTTCAACCTCAAATTTGGGCTACGTTTTCTCTCGAAATAACCAACATGCCATTTTGAGATTCATGTATGAGGCAAGCCGTCAATGTCAAGTTCACACTGGTTGACTAAGAATATTATTTCTTTAACTCCAATTTCCCCATAGAAATCCAATCACGCAAATGATGAAGGAAAAAGAAGTTCATTTTCTAATTTTCACTTTCGTTTACATACGATAAAAATATAAAAAATTTATAACTCAAATAATTAAAAATAATTATCACTACATCCGCTTAAATCGATAAAAATTTCAACTATTTTTTTCTTTGTACGGAAATTTCAACAAAGAACATTGCACGAGAAAAAAAGAAGAAGATATTATTATCTCTGCATGCTTTTCGTGTGCACGGTCCCAGCCACATGCCCTTTCGAGTCGGCAAGTCTGCCTTCGGCCAGACAAACAATCCCACCACAACAATCAAAGCCAAATGCCATTTTCGTAGTTACCCCAATATCCAAGGGCAAAAAAGACACATATCCAGCGGAAATTTATGGGTTTCTTTGGCTACACAAATCACATATGTTCAGCTACAAAATAATAATAAAAAACCCTTCTCTGCATCCCCTGTTTCATTTCATTCATTTCTCTACATGAACGAGCTTCCTCTGTTTTTCTACAATGAAGGAAACAAACCAGCATCCCAAACATCTCCTCCTGCTAATTTTACTGCCTGCAATCCTATCTCTCCAATCAGCTTTGGCTGTGGACTTTGTGTTCAATGGCTTCAACTCCTCAGACATGCTGCTTCTCTACAGCAACGCCACCGTCGAATCTAGGATTCTAACACTCACAAACAGCACAAATTTCTCCATCGGCCGAGCACTTTACAAGTCCAAGATCCCCGCCAAGGCACCAAACTCTTCGTATGTGTATCCTTTCTCAACTTCTTTCATTTTCTCCATTGCTCCTTACAAGAACACTCTCCCTGGCCATGGCATGGTTTTCATTTTCACCCCGGTTGCCGGCATCAAAGGCACGAGCTCAAGCCAGCATCTTGGGCTCTTCAACTTCACCAACGATGGCATCCCCAGCAACCATGTGTTTGGTGTGGAATTTGATGTTTTCAAGAATGAAGAGTTCCAGGACATTAACGACAACCATGTTGGTATTGATGTGAATTCCCTCAAGTCTGTAGAAGCACATGAGGCAGGGTATTGGCCTGAAAATAACGATGGCAGTGACGACAAGGATTTCAAGAAATTGAAGCTGAACAGTGGAGAAAATTACCAAGTTTGGATTGATTATAAGGATTTCTTTATTAATGTTACTATGGTAAGAGCGGGCATGCAAAGGCCTCGAACCCCAATTTTGAGTGTTTTTTATAATTTATCTGATGTTTTTGAGGATGAAATGTTTGTTGGGTTCACAAGTTCAACAGGGCAGTTGGTTGAGAGCCATAAGGTTTTGGCTTGGAGCTTTAGCAATTCCAACTTTTCGTTGAGTGAGAGCTTGATCACTTCGGGTTTGCCTTCTTTTGTGCTTCCAAAGAGTCCGATTTTCAAGTCAAAAGGTTTTATTGCAGGAATTGTAGTGGGTGGTTTGTTTGTAATTGGTGTATGTGCTCTGTTTTCTCTGTTTTTGATTAAGAGGCATAGGAGGCTAGCAAGGGAGAGAGAGGATATGGAGGACTGGGAATTGGAGTTCTGGCCGCATAGGATTACTTATCAGGAAATCGAAGCGGCTACGAAGAGTTTCGGAGAAGGAAATGTGATTGGGGTTGGAGCCAATGGGAAGGTTTACAAAGGTGTTTTGGCAGGAGGGGCAGAGGTTGCAGTGAAGCGCATTTCACATGAAAATGATGGAATGAGAGAGTTCTTGGCTGAAATTTCAAGCATCGGGAGGTTGAAGCAAAGGAACTTGGTAGGGTTGAGAGGTTGGTGTAAGAGAGAGAAGGGTAGCTTCATGCTGGTTTATGATTATATGGAAAACGGAAGTTTGGACAAGAGGGTGTTTGATTGTGATGAGAGTAAGATGTTGAGCTTTGAAGATAGAATTAGGATTTTGAGAGATGTGGCTTCAGGGGTTTTGTACTTGCATGAGGGTTGGGAATCCAAAGTCCTACATAGGGACATTAAGGCAAGCAATGTGCTACTTGATAAGGAAATGAATGGAAGGCTTGGGGATTTTGGGTTGGCAAGGATGCATGGTCACGGTGAAGTGCTTGGCACCACTAGGGTGGTTGGAACCATAGGGTACCTGGCCCCGGAAATCATACGGGTCGGGCGAGCATCGGATCAAACCGATGTGTTTGGGTTCGGGATCTTGATTTTGGAAGTAATGTGTGGGAGGAGGCCTATAGAGGATGGGAAGCCACCTTTGGTGGAATGGGTGTGGCAACTTATGGTACAAGGCAAATTAATGGATGGGTTTGATGAGAGGCTTAGGACTAAAGGAGAATTCAACGAGGAGGAAGTGGAGAGAGTGCTGCATTTGGGATTGTTGTGTGCATATCCTGACCCAAATGCTAGACCATCAATGAGACAAGTGGTCAAAGTCTTGGAGGGCAAGAATGATCAGCCGGAGGAGTCTGAAACTGAGGATATGGATGCATATTTGCTCCACAAATTGCAATCCAAAGAGATGTGGTCTGATTTTTCTCAAACTTTTGGGTATGGATCAGCACACCCAACTTTTGAGGATATTAAGCAGTCCATATCCACTTCAATGTCTCTGTCTTGGTCCAATACTAGCATGGTGGAGGGCAGGTGAATTTCCATTACGCACGAAATGCAACGACGGAGTTACGTGAGGGTCTGAAGTTGTTTTAATCTCGCAAATTTTACATGAATAAGATTACCCGAAAGATAAGTAGCTAGCTCTCCACCACATGGAAAGGGGATTTTCCTTTTGCTTTTTTTTTTCTTCCACTTATATTCATTCATTTTCATTGGATTGGGTGATGTAGAGGTGTCTTTTCTTTTTCTCTCTTTGCAAATTAGAATCGTACATATGTATTATAGCATACTTTACGATAAAATACGAGTGATTTTTAACTTAACATGCACATTATGTCACTACTAATAAAGTTACGTTGTCTTTTTTATGCATTCTCATTCAAAGACAACTACTATTTACATGAGATATGAGGAGACAAATTTGTATGAATTTTGGTGTGGAAAGTGAAGAAAATGACTAGGTATTTATAGAAATTATAAAAAAAAAACTGAATTTTTTGATAATTTTTTTAAAAAAATTTGGTATTTAAATTGGCGGCTGATGTTAGCTTGCTCATGCAAGTCTTCCCTTGTTTCGTGATCCCACTTCTTGCCATGGCAACTTTTCCTTTATGAAGATTATTTTTGAAACCTAAGTTCTCTTTTGACATTGACAAAATAAGATCGGTAGAAGTGCCCTTACGACAGCAACTTTTAGATGGCAATTGAGTAACGGCCTGAGTGAGAAATTTTTCCCCACGATTTGTTATGAGTGAAAGCTCTTGCGTTGTTGCAACTTGACCATCATTATTCATATTGTTAGGTAGGAAGGTTGGTAGAAATTAGAATCATCCACTTTAAAAAGCTACAACAATTAATATTTAATCAAATATGTAGGGTCAGGTTGGGCTGTCCCTAGCTTTTGTGGGTTTAAAGGTCTTTTCAGATTGTTAGGCCTGGCCTAGGAGGCTAGGACCCGGGTTATGTTTACCTTGACTGACAGGCCCATCGGGCTACTAATGAACTTCAGAGGGTATCGCTTGGACTATATTGTATTGTTCTTGCGAATGGGCCTATTCGAGTTGCAACAAACTTCGGCAGCAGACAATTGGGGCTCGTTTGGTTCATGAAATAGGAATTAAACGATAATGTATATTTTCAAGAGATGAGAATGGAAGATTTTCAATCCCGTGTTTCTGGCCGCCAACAACCAATAGAACTATGTATGCATCCACATTCATATATACATATAACATACCTGCATACGTACATACATACACATACATATATATATATATAGCATGGACAAAGCATGTGCGACAGCGGAAACATACTCTGTATCTCCTTTTTCCTAAGGGATGGGGTGCTTTTGGAGTTGGAAGATTTATATTGATTGGCTATAATATTGGGATTCGTTAGGTCCACACGTCAGTTTTAGTGTTGCCAAAGCTCTTGATTCTGCATTTTCACCACATTTCTCTACTCTCTCTCTCTCTCTCTCTCTCTCTCTCTCTCTCTCATTATTCTTCAAATGATTTATTTCCAATTAACAACAACTATAAAGGTTGCTTTGCTTCTTGCCACTCAAATTATTAGCTTGGGATGAACAACTACAAACTATTTTAATCTCTCACAATCCTCCAAAAACATACGAAAACAGAGAGAAAAGACGAGAGTGATGCGACGCCAATGTAATGTCTTGTTGCCTTAATTGGTTTTGCTTCGCTTGGGAACGTGAAGCCTGAGTCCACAGATATGACATGCAGCCCAGCTCAGCTGTCATATCATTTTCATTTCAGGATAGCTTATACGTGCACCACAAAATTTCTCTGGTTTTTGTCGTATGTAGTTTTTAGCTCAGGATCTTGCTGCCCAAAATTAAAAGAAAAGAAACTCGATCGGGGGGTTCTTGAATTTTCTGACAAGCCATCATGTGGCTCGTTGTCCCTGCCAAATGTTGCTGGCAGAGGTCCACAAATATATCATCCGACTGAACCTTCATAGTTCTCCCTTTTTTTAACACCAGAACCTTCACTTTTTTTCTCTTTTTTAAAACAAATGATAGTTTAAACTAAACTAAATTATTCTAATCATGAGAAAGAAAAGTCGAACTTAAATGAAAGAAGGCGAGCTCATTGACCAACTGGCCTAACCTACTTTCACGGCCTTTATATTAACTGCTCATTTGATCAATCAAGCTTCTAAACTTGGTAAGTGGACACACCAAATTAACCAAACCATTTCCTGTCTTAAGCTGACCAAATTAGACCAGATCATTCGAATTTGAACAAAGCTATAGCAGATAAGGATCCTACCTAGCAAGCTAGCAAGGCTGATCAGATCCTTGATCAGATTGATTAATGGTCTTATCATCTTCATGCACAATCATGGCATTAAAGAATTCAGATAAACACCGGCATTGTGTTATGCATGTTTTGGATAATCAGTACAGATCGATCTGGGACAGGTTAACAAAAGCATGTTGAACACATGCCATGAAAATGAAATGATCGATTTGCTAACAAACAGTTTACAATTCAAGGTTGCCCAAATGTCACCTTCTCTTATGGCCTCTTCTATTATGTTGTTCTTATCCCTTTGATCCAAAGGCTCCACACATGTTCAATACATTATTATTTTCCAAATCCATACATATAGATATATATTTACACCTGTAACTTTTAGATTGATCAGATGGTTTAATCTTGTCTGTATGTACCAGCCAAAAATAGTCGTTGTTATCATCATCTCATGTTGAAGTGGTCAAACTTGGCATGATAAATTAATGGGATACAAGGAAGAGATTCAAGGGCAAATTAATTGACTGAAAACAAAATAGCAACTATAAATTATACAGTTTGAAGGGAAAAAGTGACTAATAAAGTTAAGGGAGATTCACTATTATATCTAATATGGGAGCTTAAATTATAAAAATACTCCATATGAAATAGACTTTAGAAACACACACAAAGCTTATTTACAACATAACAAAAAAGCTTTTAACTTCTTATAAATTACAAAACTGTCATCAATTTCTTAAAACAAGCCCAACCCCAAAATCTCATAAAAATACTCAAAATCTATATATATAAAGCAAAAGGCAGAGAATGGTGAAACATTCAAAATACCAGAAAATGCCCTTTGTTAATTCAAACATTAAGAATTGAAATTATTAATTAAATGAGGATAATATGGTAAATTCACATTTTTTAATATTAAAAAAATTAAAATTAAAAACAAAATAAGATAATATGTCCTACTTTTATGGAACATAACTACCCTGTTATCTTTTATTAATTCTAAAAATAAAATAAAAAAGAAAAAGAAAACCAATTGGCACATGCGTGAGCATGTGTCAAGGGGCTAGTACTTAATAGGATATCAAAGTAATTTAATAAGGCCAGCTGTCTTTTTTTTTTTGGGTTTGTTTATAGAAATTCAATTGTGTAAAGTTTATTTATAATATTATTGCTAAAAAATAGGTATATCACTAAATGTTTCTAAAGGTAATTGGTATCTGCATTCTTAGTGAAATTAGATTCCGACTTTGTTTCTTATTGTGTGTTTAAGGTATAGCCAAAGTATTATTAGGTTTAATTAACTAAGATGGCATCACCATACAGTCATAGACAATTAATAAACAATGACTATAGTCTATGCACCAATAAACAAAATAATATCAATAAAATACTATAACTAGTTATTTATCCTCCTATCAATAAAATACTATCGTTTTTCTCTTTTTTATTTTTTTTAATTAATTACAGATGAGTGCTTGTGAAAGATGTTTTAAATTCGAATCTCCTCTTTTTCATATAAAAACATACTTATTGTAGAGCTTTTGTTTAATCTAAAAGGGATCAAAAGATTAGCATTGAGGACGCGGAAAAGATATTTGTTGGGATAACGATCACAAAACCAGACATAATATAATAGAAGAGTAAGAACATGTAAAACAAAAGCAACAATGCTTAGACGATAGTTTAGTTAATGTTTGGAAAGGATTAGAATCTTTTTTGTGATATTTTTACCAAAAAGTGTTTGAATTAATATTATAGTGAAAGACCTAATAACCTACCTGCAGACACCGATGCCTAACTTGACCAATTCTAGGTACGTAAGATTAATATATATTTTTTCTTAGCTTTGCTCTCGCATGTGCGTTAGGTCTAATATACTTAAGACCGATGCAGCCATAATTAATAAAATAGCTTTGCTTCATCATGAGTTCTGTATTAGCTCAAAAATTTTTATAGAAAAGTTAATATGGATCTTAATTCCTATTGAGGAGTTGAGTTTAATTCTCGAATTTGATAACTTTGATTTAAATTCTTTGATTTTTGTGCCACATAGAATTACATTCCTTTTTAAATATTTTATAATGTAATCTTTTTATTATTTTATTTTTAAAATCATTTTTTGTTCCAATGTTGCCCCTTATCATTTGAATCGAGTAATAACCATTTATGTCATATTGCCTATTGACTATTGCATATGTATATATATGTTTTTTCATATTTTTAACAACATGTAATAGTATTTTATTTACCTTTTTTTTAAATTTTTTTTATTTATATGTAACATACCCAAAAAATTAATGACAAGTTTTCGTTAAACTACAGAAATCTAATAGTTACGTGTATCATTAGAAAATGAATCTAAACCTAATATCGTTTTAAATAAGAAATATTACTAGATCAAGAGCTAACGTCACGAATTTTAGTTAGGTACCCTTCATTTCATGTGAAAATTAAACCATTCTTGAAAATTAAACCATTCTTAAACATGAAATTGTGAAATTGGAAATCAATCACATTCATCACAGAAAACATAGAAAATGTACGTTACCCTAGGATGTGGACAAAGTGAATGCACATAGACCCATTCTGGGCATGGTTCAAACGATTGGGCCGTCAAATGACGAAAGTGCCCTCAAATTATGCGGAAAACAGGGGGGAAAAAAAGAGAGAATGTGATTGGCGAGTCCAAGACGCCGCGTATTCGTGACATTCTCAAATCTAATCTTAATCTCGCAAAAGACATACGATATTAACTAGAAGGTACTAATAATGGGTTTGGTTGAGCGACAGGTAGGCCCCACTAATCAGATAGAGCTCGATCATCAACGGCTCTGATCGATCCAAATTGCAACATCTGAGACACTCAACAAACATCGTGTCATCTCAATCATTCCAGCCCTGGTGGTCCCACTAGTCACAAGATTATGATAGAGATGCATCGTCACTTTTATCGTTATTTTATTTTATTATTCCTCTGCACTATTTTATAAAAACATTTGAGATAGAAAATTAAAAATTAAAAACCAAAATAAAAAACAGAAGCTGGATATTCGAGTATATCCAGATAGACTGTTGCAATTATTGGACGTGCCTTACGTGGATCCCTGCTGTCCGGCCCAATCTCTACCGAACCGCTTCGATTTACCTGACCGAATTGGATCGAGCCACGTTGGTAAATAGCGTCCCCCCTCATGTGCGCGGCCGCGGCGGCCTGTAGTCCACGTTGGTCTAGTGGGCCCCACCATCATCCAAACTTTGGTTTTGGTATTTAAGCCCAATGTTATTCCTCACATTGTTCATGCCAATACGCTCACACCATTTGTGTAGCAGCTAGAAATTACTACCAGCGTGGGATCTCTTTAAATGGCTACAACTCCTGCCACCGCTCAACAATTACTGGCGGCGAGTTTTTCCGGCATGGTTTTCGGGTTTCTTGAGGATTGTCAAGAATTCCGGGAAAGCTATAGCAGCAGCAGCGATGGAAGCCAAGAAAATGAAGCCTTCTTGCTAGATGAAGAGGAAGAAGAGGCTGGAGATCAGGAGGAGAAGGACAGGAGGTTTTGGGAAAACCAGCACCAGCTTTTACAAGTAATTGTTTACGCATACGCATTTGTATATATAATATGAAAATGTTATGTTATCAAACTGTAAAGTTAGATAATATCTTTGTTTAGAGTCTGACAACATAAGTATTTGTTACGTATTTTGTAGACGACCTTGTGCAGAACTAGTTCTCTTGAGACGAGAATTAGGAGTGTGACAAAAGAGGCGGTGAATGAGATAAATAGGGAAGGGACAGAGTGTGGTTGTGGGAAACCGATGGCTAGCGGTTGCCGGAGCTGCCTAATGAGAGAAGTTTCCGGCAGGCTTTGCAATGCTGGTTACAACAGTGCCATCTGCAAGTCTAAGTGGAGGAGTTCGCCGGATATTCCTTCAGGTAAAAACAGATTAAATATATAATTTAAATACTTCACTAATTAATTAATACAATATATCCCATCACACACCTTCTTTCTTGACCTACCTTGCTCTTTTTTTGACCTTCTACCTAAAATAATACAAGTCTGCACACAAATGTTTAATGTCTTCTATAATTAGCACGTACAGCCCCTTTGTGCTTTTTTCTTCCTTTTTTAGTAAATAAGATAAAAATAAAAATAGAGCAGTTGATTAAGGTAGGTAGTACCTCGATATCACACATTCAAACAAAAATTTATATGATCAATGACTCAGATTCACAGTCGAACCAAGGTTAAGATGCTAATGATGCTTTTGCTTTCATTGTTGTTCAGGAGAGCACACATTTATTGATGTGGTGGACAGTTCAAACCCTAAGAAAGGAGAGGTGAGGGTGATTATAGAACTCAACTTCAGAGCAGAGTTCGAGATGGCCAGAGCAAGCAATGAATACAATAATCTGGTGAACCGGCTTCCTGAAGTGTTTGTTGGCAAAGTTGAGAGACTACAAAACCTAATTAAAATCTTATGCTCAGCTGCAAAGAAATGCATGAAGGAGAAGAAAATGCACATGGGGCCATGGAGGAAGCAGAAGTACATGCAAGCTAAATGGCTCAGTCCCTGCAAAAGAACAACATCAACACCACTTTTGTCAGTGGGAAACTCTGGCCGGTTGCGGCCAAAGCCGAAGGAATCCATGCTAACGGTAGATTTGCTGGAGATGCTGCCTAACAGTTATTGCATCACAGCAGTTGAAGTTGTGTGATTTTAAGCAAGTTTTTTGGTTCATCTTCTTGCTTTGATCGTTTTGAAATAGTCAAGTTTTTAATACTTCTGAGCTTAGTGTATGTATACTATATGTGTAAAGGAAAGAAGATCATCTAATTAGTAATAATGGATATGAAATCTGTTGTTGCCCACTGTAAGCTACTGCAAAATAACAGTTCTGCTTCTGCAAAAATAAAAGGTTCAAGAAGGAGCAATTGTAATTCTTTTACCTTTTTACACATTTTCCGCTGATGGAGGCACAAGTTTTAACATAATAACTTCTTCAATCAAGAACATGGGGGAGTTTTTGTTTCTAAGAAAACATGCTCTGTTTGATGAAATTTCATTTTATTACTAATTAAGACTTGCTTGGTAGATGGAACATGATTTTCACACAGATGTATGAGCAGCCTAACACAATTGCATATAGGACACATTAAACATCCAACATCACTAATCATAATCAGCATCATCATCAGCATCATAGGTAGATTCATGAACATTTTCTTGATTCAGAACGTGGGATTTATAATTTGCTGGCCTTCCATCACCTTCCTCTTTAACATTTTCATAATCCTGCCTCAATTTGAAGTCATTTTCAGAGATGTCTGATTCATGCTCTATGCTGAAAGGGTTTTGTCCTTTGGCATCACCAGCATGAATAATTATTGCCTTGGACTTTTTCCTTGAACTAGGAGCTTGCTGCCAACAGATGAAGAACAAGCAATTATTTGTTTGATAAAAGGCAAAATAAAGTTTGGTTTCAAACTGGAAATTCAAGTGTCTAAATTTTGAATTTGAAAGTATTCACAGCAAAGTAGAAGACCCTTAAACAAATTAGTTTTGTGTTTATGTTTATAATCATGTAATTAGAACACAAAATGCCAGTTCTATTTAAGATTTACTGCTTTCAGCCAAAAAAACTTCCTCAGACTAACTTTCTTGATCTTGAGCAGCATAGCAGGATTGGCACCGACAGCACGTTTTGACCAGAGTCCTAATTTCAAGAAAAACAGGACATAGAGAGAAATAAACAGTTTGAGAACAGTTTTGAAGATCTGCATTTATATTTGTATGTTCAGAAAATTAATTGATGTAATTAATTTTAAGGCATACCCTCGTTTAAAGGACCTTCAAACGACTGTGAATTGTCACTTGAAACCGATGTTAAAGAAGAACCTGCCCTCCTGCCCTGCAAACGAAGTAAAAAAGCAAAAACATCAGTTCCCACGGTTGGTACGTTCTTGGAGAATAACCAGGAGATGGATTATGGATATGGGGTCCAAAAGAGGGATATGGTACCTTTCTTCCGGAGCTTTTGACCAAAGTAGGTTCACTAGTACTGGCATCTCGATAGATAAGCACTTTTCCACAACCACTGCATGATCTGAAGTAAACCAAAAAGAGAAGAAGCAAAAGCAGTGATATGGGTTTGTTTATGAATGCTTCTAAAAGAGCCACACGCACATGTACAAGCGTTTGGCATAAAATTTAATAAGTGTATCTAGAGACAATTTTTCATAAAAAAGCACTTTTGAGGAAACCATCTCAATTATGTAAAGTAGCAAAAGATAATAAGGCGTTGCTTACACAAACTGAAGATCATCTCTCATTGGAGGAACAAGAACTCCGCAATGTGAACACCACAACATTCTTTTTCTGAAGCGTTCACTATACTCAATCTGTCTGGAAAAAAGGAAAAAAAAGCCAATTAGTATATTGACTTAGTTAGTAACATCTTTTTCTTTGTTTTACACAAATAGAGAATGGGAATCGAGCACATAAAATTAGGTCTAATGATACGTACTCCTAACTATTACAAGCTCACTCATATAACAAATGAATTACGAATACTATAGTATGTGAAGCATCATAAATACTAGTGTGTCATGCCAGTTGTACGATACGCGATCATACACATTATATAAACATGGTGTAATTACGGACGCTATTTTGTCTGATACTCAAAATTAGATTTTATGATAATTTGAAGCTTCAGCTAAGATTTAAATCACCTCGATAGAAAACAGCACAAGTACATCATATATATATATATGTAATATACGATAATAAAATAATAGGGCACAAAAGAGCATAAATTAAAGTGCAGAAGAGTATTAATTTAAAAGTAAAACTACATTAGAAAAAGCACAAGGCCATATTTTGAAGAAGAGAGCAGACCTGTGAAATAAATAACTCTGGTTTAAAACAGACAGGCAGGAAGAAGCTCTGGGTTAGCAGCATATGTATGAATGGGAATGGGATATGGATTTCTACTACCGGTAGGGGTTTTATTTTTTATTTTTTAAAATCTTTCTTTTACTGTCCTTTTCCTGAAAAAAGAAGGCTTTGTTTTACTTTCCCCTTCTTAAAAATAAAAAATAAAAAATAAAAAAAACTTCCTTTACTACTGCTACGGCATGCGCGTCATTAAATTACACCAATATGATTGGTCCATTTAAATCACGCCCATCGGACCTTGTGGCCCATTGCCGGGATGCTCATTGGGTCAAAACTAGACCGGCCCAATTTATAGTAAACCAACGTGTGCCTGTCAAACATTTGTCAAAATCCAATTTAATTCGCTTGGGTTGGATTTATGTGAACATATGGGCTTTGTCTCAGTGTATATTTGGACCTTTTTCTTTATTTCCAGTTTCCTTTCTTTTCGTAAAAGGTCCATTTCTTTTTATTCAATGATCAATTTACAAGTCATGGGATCCGGATCATCAAATCATCCTTAAAATAAAAACTCAATTACCTCTAATATAAAATATAAATAAAAAAAAGCCCCAACCTTACTAACTCCAACTTAATGTCAATAGCGTGTTTTTTTTTTCCTTCTTCTTTTTCTCTTCTTCTTTAAACATGTGTAAGTATCATATCTTCAAAACTCGTAATCTCTTTCATTTCCCATATCAACACCAAAAAAAGAGAGCATATATATATATATATATATATATATACAGTCCCCTTCTATTGAGGGATCCCTCAAATAATTTTATTTGAGGGACGCCCCTTAGGGTACCCTACAATTTTTTTCCCAATGATCCAAACCATCTATTTTTTAGGTCTTTATTCATAGATCATCCTTACAAAAAATTAGACAAATCGGAAACCATTTCGACATCCAATTGTGTCTTACAAAATCAATGAATACGATGCTTCAAGAAAATGCTAAAATTTCAATAGCTTAATTGAGTGGTCAAATAATATCGGATTCAAGTGATTTTTTGTTGAGATGATCTTTGAATGAGTATGTACAAAATAGACGGTTTGGATTAGTGAAATACAATCCGGAGTGGGGCCTACAAGGGGTGTCCCTCAAATAAGCTTATTTGAGGGATCCCTCAATGGAAGCTCTCTCTATATATATATATATATTCTTTCTATATATCCTAGCTCGATTTCCTGACTGCTGCTCACGAGTAGTCTGAAAATTACACATGTAGCATCAGGTCTTTTTGCTCCAAGGATTTTTGCCTTTTACTAATCGCCTTTTTGCTCTAAGTAACCATCCAACAAGACTTGGACCAAAACTGCACTTCCTACATTTGTGTTGTTCAAGCTGCTTGCTATGGTAACCAAATCCGCAGAGAGTATTAGCTGTGAAATCCACATAGATGGCAAAGGAATCACTCTTTTGGAACCACCCTTTTGGAACCACCCTAGCCATCCGTAATGGATATATGGGAATACAAATTTTGTTTTGACAGGAAAAAAAAATGGCCAAGTCACTAGGAGTCATTTCTCTCTCATTATATTTGTGAGCTCCTAGAAGTCTCCTTATTTTAGGAGATGGATAGGGAGCATGGTTGGAGTTGTATTTTTCCAATTGCTTCTTAAAATTTGTCTAATAAGATGATTTAGGAAGCCTATCACGAATACTTTAACCAATCCATGTACCTCTAGGAGACTACATAATCCTTCTAATCAAGTAAAAGATGATAGCTTGGAAATTGGAAAAAAAACCCTCCCAGTGTGAAAGCATGAAAAATACTTCTATACTTTAAGTGTCATTGTTTCGTTCTCCTTATCTCATCCTTGTTTTAGAGTCTAGGCTTTTGCATTTCCATTTACTCCATAAAAACTACGGTATTATGGTAATTTTCTACAAATACACATGTAGAAAATCAAGACTTTGTAAAAATTAAGTAATCTATTTTTAGATAAAACTTAATAATGTATGACTCTAACAATAGAGTATTTACTCTCACATCGAGGTTGGTGACAGAATTCATCTTCAAATTTTGCATGCATATCTATTCTAAAATATAGATATATCCAACACATTTATCCTCGCATTCAAGATAAAAGTCGAAATTTTATCCACAATTACTATTTTTACTAATCCTAGATGCAAGGTTCCATAATCTCCAGCTCTTTACCTAACATAATCACACAGCAAACAGCAAAAGATTTACAATTTTAAGCTTTAACACGTCGAACCTCGCACGTACAGAGATATTGGTCCGTGCGAACCGTACCAGATAACCGTAGGTTCGTTGTCTTTCGGTGCCCGCTGGCGTTCGGCTTTTAAAAATCATCCGTACCTCATTCTCTCCGATAACGACACATGTAATCCCACATTTTACATTATTTTAATCAAGGAATTCTCCTCTTCCTCTTCTCTCACACCTCACCTTCTTCTCAAATCCGTCTTTTCTGACTTCCGCTCTGGTGGCCCCCACCCACCACCACCCCCATTGAAACCCCACATCTCCTCACCGCACCATTAGAGAGACCTCACCAAAAATATCGGGGTCCATGGAATCTACGCTCCAGCTTATACGATACGTATAAGCAAATTGTCTATGGAAAAAAATAGAAAAAAATCTGCTAGGATTATTGGGTTTTTTATTATTATTTTATTTATAAATATTTCCTCCCTACCAAAGATCATAGATTTCTTCCCATTACCCCGTATCAAAAGTTGAAATGGTGAAATACAATTCGAATTCATGGTGATTTGTCGCCATCATGTAGAAGCCATATCCCTTATGGTAAGCTTATCAGCTCAGACTTTTTACTTGGTTACCCTTTTTTAAATATAATTTTTTGACTTTGTTTTTGGTGTGATATTATGTGGAATGTTAATTATTTTGCATCTGGGTATATTTTATTCTGTATTATTTTAGTGAATTTATGATTGTTTTGACACAATGATTTTTTATTTTTAAATTTTTTATTTTCTCTTACGTGGTTGATGGGGTTGTAATCATGGGTGTTTCTTCGTTTTCAATATAATTGAGTACACTTTTGTTTTTTTGGGGCTTTTGTTTTTTTAATTTGTATTGACTTGTTTATTGGGTTATGTGTGTGAATTTCCAGGCTTTTACGGAAGGTGGTATTTGACTTTGAAACCAAAACAAGTTTGTTTTCGAGAGGTTAGAGGGTTTGGTGGTGCTCAGGGTCCATATTATTTGATTGGAAGGTCTGCTTTTGGATGGGATATGGTGGGTTTGATGGAATTTTGGTTCTGATGGAGATGAGATTAGGATTTGATGCAGCCTCATTCTTCAAGGGTTTGAATGCTTTTCTGCTTTCAGTGATGAAAAAAGTTTGATTTTTTTTTTCCTTCCGTGTATTAGTTTATAAGCTAGAGGTTGTTGATGGGCTTGAAGAAATTTGGTTTTTCGAGCTCTATAGTTGAAATTAGATTGTTTAAAGAGTATCGACTTTGCTTTAAGCCGCCTTCTCAGCTAGAGGAAGAGGAGAAGAAGATTAAGGAGGTTTTGTGGGTGTAAAGCTGGGTTGGATTCAGAGAATTACTGGGAAATATGGAGGAAGAGGCTAATTCTTGGATTAGGAGAACAAAGTTTTCTCATCGCTTTGATTCTTCAAGATTGGCCTCCCTTCCTCTAACCATTGAACAAGACCGGATTTCAGGGTTAAAGTCAAGGCCTATAGCAACAGCAACAGAGGCTCCTTCTAATCAGATTTCAAGTCTCGGTAATTCAAAGACTCAGAGGAACCATGTTCCTTCACGGTTTCAGCGAAATCTCATTATCAACAAGCAGAGATCTTTGTCCCCTCTGCCTCAGACCACCCTCTCTGATGAGTTTAAGGAAGCCAAGTCTGAAGCCAAGAGGTTTTCGACACCACATCCTAAGAGAAAAGTTATGGGAAGGTTATTTAGTAAGGATTCACAAACTAAGGTATCGAATCCGATGAATACGAGCCCCCTGAGGCACTTGGCGTCTATGAAAGTCAATGACAAGTCGAAGAACCGGAAGGAGTCGCCTTGGGCCAAGTACTTTGACCATGCCGGTGGCAGAGTTAATGCTGTGGAAGCTGCCGATGAATTTAGTGTTGATTTGTCAAAGTTGTTTCTTGGGCTTAAGTTTGCTCATGGGGCGCATAGCAGGCTTTACCATGGTATTTACAACGATGAAGCTGTTGCAGTTAAGATTATCAGGGCTCCGGATGATGACGAAAGTGGAGTATTGGCAGCTCGATTGGAGAAACAGTTTAGTAGAGAAGTCACTCTTCTATCACGTCTCCACCATTCAAATGTCATAAAGGTGACTGAATTCTTCCTTTCTCCACCTTTCATATGTTATTTGGTTATGTAATTTTCTCCCTTGCCTTGTCAGAATTATTCTTTTGGGTTTTCAATTTTCGTATGCTGGTCAACCAATAGTCTATTATAGCTTGAAGTTTTAAGACATCATATATGGTTTAACCATGTTTAGAACTATCATAATTGCGATTCATGCCTTTTAGTTTGCTGAAATTGTGTATCCTTTGTTACTGATATCTTGATCCAATGAAACAGTTTGTTGCAGCCTGTAGAAAGCCACCCGTATATTGTGTAGTCACGGAATATTTATCAGAGGGTTCCTTGAGGGCATATTTACACAAACTGGAGGATAAATCTCTTCCTTTGGAGAAACTGATTGCCATTGCCTTGGACATTGCTCGGGGAATGGAATACATACACTCACAAGGAATCATTCATCGGGACCTCAAGCCCGAAAATGTTCTTATTGATCAAGAATTCCACCTGAAAATTGCTGATTTTGGTATAGCATGCGAGGAGGCATACTGCGATTCTTTGGCTGATGACCCTGGGACGTACCGTTGGATGGCCCCGGAGATGATCAAGCGTAAATCCTATGGGAGGAAGGTTGATGTGTACAGTTTCGGACTCGTCTTGTGGGAAATGGTGGCCGGAGCAATCCCCTATGAGGATATGAATCCCATTCAAGCTGCTTTTGCTGTAGTGAATAAGGTATGTTTTCTAACTTTTATTTCCCGTCTATAGTTCGAACTTAGAAGGGTTGCATATCGGGCTCCTTCCCTTAGTCTGTGAAGGTTAGTCTTCAATAAGTAGCAGATGAGGGTCATAACTCATAATGGAATGAGTTTGCAAAAGATTTGAACTTGCAGCACCTTCAATATTGCCATTTACTCTTTCTTGTGAAGCTCTATACGCATACCTATAAAATGAAAGTTACTTATAAAAAAAGAAACTTCTAACTTAAAAGTTACATATGGAATACATTCTAAGATATTGTGGGTTCTTTCTTTTCAGAATTTGAGGCCTGTTATTCCAAAGGACTGCCCATCTGCCATGCGAGTCTTGATCGAGCAATGTTGGTCCTTGCAACCAGATAAAAGGCCTGAGTTTTGTCAGGTTGTGAAGGTATTGGAGCAATTCGAGTCTTCCCTTGCCCGCGACGGAACCTTGACTCATGTACAAAATCTAATTTGCCAAGATCATAAGAAGGGGCTCCTTCACCGGATTCATAAGCTTGGTCCTGTGCATCCTCATAGCACACCCGTGCCCAAACCCAAGTTCTCTTGAATCTTTCTTATGATCTGGCTTTTGTAGTGTCACCAGGTCAATTGTAATTAAAAAAAGAAGGTTCGTTTTTCAAGCCTTTTTTTTAAAAATTGTATTTCTCTATTATGTTACATTCATGTGGAACAGTGGAAGTGAACAAATAGATTGATAGGCATGCATTGGAGTGAAGCAAATATATTTTTCATATTATTTACATACACAACAAATGCTTATCAATTTTGCATATTTTTTTCATCTCTCTCACTCTCTTATCTCTTGAGAGAGAGAGAGAGAGAGAGAGAGAGAGAGAGAGAGAGAGAGAGAGAGAGAGAGGTGGAAAATGCCATATGGTGACAGTTATAACTTCTTTTCTTTTGCAAGTTGAATATTCTTATTAGTTCTTCTTCTCTGTCCAAGCCTTTTTAGATTTTTTTATATAAATTTTTATAGACTCACCTTTGTTCATGCAATCAATCAAGGATGGGTTTGGTTTTCGCAACCAGAATTATTGGTGCTCTGTTTCATTTTCTTTCTATTTACCTTCCCAAGCATTTGAATGCATCCTTCATCAAACCAAACCAATAATGAAGTGGCTTGTCCAACTAGGCAATTACCACACACCCCTTTGTTTTCTTATTGCACCACCCAGTCATCTATCCTTTTGTCCAATTGTCTCCTCCCCTACCCCTTGCCTGCCTTACACGCTTTGAAGACTCTTTGATACAAACATAAATGTCTAGTTTTGAGGCGAACGTGAATGCATGGCCTACATGTTTCTCCTTGCATCATAATGTTTGATTACTTGTATGGAAATTTGGGTTCAAAAAAATCCGTGATCTTTAAAAGGGTAGGTGGTGAAGGACATGTTCACATAAATTCTCACAATGTTTTCGTGTGTTGTATTGCCAAGAACACAACTGGGTTTGTCTGCTCATTCAAGGAACAACACAATTGTCTCCTTGTGTAGCTAAAGAGTTTAATGTTGCGATATGACATTTCTCTACCAACTCCCCTAACAGAATTTAGATGCATTGCATAGAGAATGGGCTTTCTGCCTTTGCCACCTATAACTTCAAACCCGTGATATTTTTCAATCCGTGATATTTTTCTTTCGATACAAGTGATATCGAAACAGAAGAAGAAGAAAATTGGAAACAGAACATCATGAGCCATGAATGCAGTTGCACCAAGCAGTGAAAATGAAAAGGTGAAATTTCCCAAACTGTCAAATGATTCATAGTTGGTTCAAATGCAGTGGATCTTGATCATTTAATTGCATCATACAAATGTTGGGTCTTAAACATTGCGTGAATGAATTAATTTTGTTAATTTGTCAACGTTTGTTTGGACAAGGTCCTCATGTGTCGTGCATTTCTGGAGGTCACAATCTAATTATTTTAACAGACGTGACGTCTGCAAATTGTGGTCCATTCCATATACTTGGTGACGTATTTTAGATGCTTAATTATTTCCTTTTGACCAGACTAATTAACCATCCAATCCCCGCATTGCATTTTCGAAAGATTGACGGAATTTTTATTTTATTTTTTGGACGGTAAAAGCTGCTCCAGCACATTTGCCTACGAGATGGTTGGACTCGGCTTCTTTTTATTCCCGCTCTCTTTCTTTCTTCAATCGTTCCGATCAGCACAAGTGGTTGGTTCGTTTCGTCCAGCGGCCCACAAATTTTTAGACACAAATAAGGGCAATTTTTTTCATTTTAGTTTGTTTTTCTAAAATCTCTTTTTTTTAGACGTATCATTGAATTAAATCAACGATGCAACTAACTATTAATTTAGTGATATTTATTTTTATTTCATTAGAAAATATCTTAAGTTTGATTGTGTCCGCAATAGCTTTTTAACTCCACCCAAACACGTTGCACCTGAGTTTAGCCTATAAAAAAAGAAACACTTAGATGCAACGGGAATAACACTATTTTATTATTTTAGACCAATCACAATATGCCATATCTTATAACTTTTCTATTTAATATTGATTAACCAGAATAACAAAACAATATTGTTTCCGTTGCACACAAATGTTTCTCCCTTTGTAGACCATTTAGCACCTACCCAATTGGCTCTTCCAAAGTTGTATGCTCAATTTCTGATCCCATGAAAGTGGTGACGGGGTTTTCGAAATTTGCCTTATGGTTTTGGCTGACGTTTGGTTTGCTTGCTTCATAGAAAAGTTAGAAAGCGTCTAGGGTTCTACCTACCAAAATAATAATACTTAATTGTAATATCAGATAGACATATGATGCGTTGCAGTGCTTGTGGAGCAAAGGCAGAGCATTAAATCATACTTTTATATCATTTCTGGAAGTACTTTATAAATATTATATATAAAAAATGTATGAGTCTTCTTGGACATTATTATTATTAGTGGCAGACCCATTCAATTCAATCAACTTTAATGGCAGAGAGTCCACAGACCTTGCCGGTCCTTTCCCAGGGCTCCAAAGGCTTACAAAAACAAACGACAGAATCTCCAACAAAAGCCACTATGTATGGCAAATATGATGCCAACGAACTCCTTTCCATAAGATAATTAAGCCGTTTTCACCCCCCCTCTTCTTCATTTTGCCTTTCCCATTCATTTTGATTCTATTTCTCATATTCTAAACAATGCTCAACTTTCCACGTATGAATTAGGTCAGTTTATTAAGATAGTGCATCCGCTCATTTACATTTGAATTCGATCTCCCTCCTCATACGTTAGAGTAGTTAAAAAATTTATTTTGTCCAAAAAAAAAAAAACAATGCTCCTTTTAATGAAGATGTATAAGAACTTATTTATATAATCGTCCAAGGTAATGCCGATTGTGCTATGGTGTTGGCCTGCTGATATCTCATACAACATTACAAAATGTTAAACTTTGATAAAAGAACAATACTTTTGTTAATCATTAGATTACTACAAAAAAGATCGATTAGATTAGTGTTAGTTGTTAGGAAGCATGCATCAAAACTAACCTCGAACCCATTTCCTAACAACTCCTAAAAGTGTTTAGCCTAGAAAGATCCTCAGCAGTTTAATTAGAACCACTCCTGGCCAGTTACATATATGTGGCAAGAAATGCAAGAACGTAGCAAGAAAGATTTGAACAGTCAAAGTATCATCAAAAGAACACAGCATCTTGTTATAAAATCCACATTGTCCCCCCCTTTTTTTTCTGGCGTGAAAGCAAAACACCGGCCGGGTTTGTAAGAGAATTTGAGAGCACGACTCTTGATCTGTTCCCTTCAGATTTTCAACTTTAGTTTCTCTTGGGGCTTGTCATTTTCAAATCTCTCAAGAAAACTCCCCATTTATCTGTGGTTGTGGTAACAACTCCTAAAGCTACTTTAAATGTATATAGTTCTATAACTGTTTCTGATAATCATATGACGTTTTCTGTGGGAAACGACAAACAAACCCAAAAAAAACCAGCTTTTAACATGTGAATGCAGATTGAAGTTGCGGTAGCTAGCCTAATCATCTTTGATTAATATGTGAATGCAGATTAAACTTTGCTAATATATGTCTAATTGGAAAGATTACTGATATTTGGAAGAAGCCACAGGTCCTTTCGGCTTGATAGACCCTCTTCAAGCACGTGTTGAATTAGAGGGATGTATAGCAAAACCAATCAACTTTTAGCTTCGATAACTGGTGGATAAGGTCAACGAGTGGAGGAGAGTAGTCTTTGGAGAATGATTTGCATGATAACTCCAAATGTGAATGAACAAAAGATGCATAAAAAGAAGACCAGAGATAGTGCTGTCATATTTAGCAGCATCAGCAACAGCGGTGAGCATGTATAACATGTGCTTGCTAATAACCACATGGTTACTTACCAAATAGTTTGTTGTTGTTAACCACTTCATAAACTTAATTAATGAACATAAGAAGAATAAAGTTGCGTGAAAAGAAGTTTCTGGGTTCTTGTGCATGTATCAAAGAATACAACAATCATTCTTCGATACGGACCGTTGATGCAATGTGACTTACATGCATTAACAACGAATATCAATTACACACATGACTCCTCTTGTCTATCTATTTACATGATTTAAGAATATAGCCCCTTTGTGTTTCTAAGGTAGGTAGGACATAAATTTATAGCTGGTACCTTGACTATATAAAATAATGCAAAAGATGGTGTAGAAGAACATTAATCTGCTAATTTCCATTTTAATTATACATTAATTGATTGATACATCCTCTACGGTTGTTGAAAGCCGGAAATAGCACAGCACAGAACCATGTGTTTTCAATTGTGGAAATGACGGTCAAGGACTGTGGTGCGCACGTGGGGCCCTGCCAAACAAGGATGAAGGGTCCCAGTGCCCTCTGAAATCTGTAAATTTTCTCAGTAGCATCTAATGATATAGTACTGCTTTTATTTTCTCCTTTCTCCTTTGGCTGTAGAGTCTTGATAAAAGCGCACACAACAACAAATTGATGACCAACATTTGTAAAGTTTTTGACTATTTATGTGTAATACATATATCACCAAGCACTTCAATTTTGCAAGTGAAAATTGTTTTCTGTTTATTGGTTGGTAGCACAGTACAGCTAACTTAGCTTTCTATCTAGCTAGAGTTGGGCATATTCATGGAGCAGTGCCCTAGTTCATCAAGAGCTGATAGGAAAACCATAGAGAAAAATAGGAGGAATCAAATGAAAGCCCTATACTCCAAGCTCAATTCTCTTGTTCCCCATCAACGTTCAAGGGTATCTCTCTCACTCTACTGCCTATGTGTATATTTATGTATTCATCAATAATGTTCTCTTATCAAACTGTGAATTTGATTCATTCATCAAAATGATTTGGTTTAAAATGAATAGTACTCAAGATTTCACAATCGCAACATAAGCATTTGTCTAACAAAGTAAGTCCATGTTGAGAAGTGTTTTTGGTAATGGGATTTTGCAGGAAGTGACATCGCTACCGGATCAGCTAGATGATGCTGTGAACTACATCAAAAAGCAACAGACGAACTTGGAGAAAATGAGGGAGAAGAAAGAGTACCTAATGGGAACTGAGAAGAGTGGAAATAATAATGCAGGGTTTGTTGGTGGTGAAGTAATAGGGGGCTTAAAATCACCACAGATTGAGATTGAGATTCAAGAAATGGGTTCAGCTCTACAGGTTGTTCTGATAACTGGGCTGGATTATCAGTTCATGTTTAATGAATCAATTCGCGTGCTTCATGAAGAGGGAGCCGACATTGTGAACGCCAGTTTTTCAATTGTTGAAGATACCATTTTCCACACAATACATTCCAAGGTATAAGTAACCAAACAAACAACATTAATTCATTATAATTGTTTTTATTTTATTTATTTTTTTATAGATATAGATACATATATTTCTAAATAGAATGGTTTATTCATGAATGTATGCATGTTTTTGCTTCTTCATAAGTAGATTGGAGAGTCTGCACCAGGCCCCGTCGCAGCAAGGATATCAGAGAGACTGAAAAAGCTTGTAAACGGTAGAGCTGGTTCATTTTGAAGCATACAATATGATTACAAAGTGCTGCTCTATATTGAAGGGATTGATAACCTTAATTATATGTATATTTCTTTGAGTTTGGTTGGTGATCTTCTTGTGAGTTCTTTAGAATGACTAAGTTTATATACATATGCCCCTTGGTCACGGTCTCAGCCTTTTCTTTTCTTTTTGCTTACATCTAGGACTTACTGCAGTTCAGCAAAATTCATGCTTGTTCACTCACTCAATGAAATATTGAGGTTTTTTGTCTCATCATATAAATTGTTAGGTGACTATCGGCAGAGTCCGAATTATACTTTCGATATAAATCAAGTATGATCGATCTTATATGATTCGAAAAATACATGCTTTCTTACTTGCATAACAAAGAGTAGTATACAGTAAGTTTCAAAAATTAGGTCATTGGAGGAATGCAAGGGTTGGAGAAGCAACAGAAATATTGTGTTCTGGTTTTCTTACATTTGCTTCACCACTTATCTTTCATGTGCACAAACTAACCCTCCATTTGGATGAATGAATTGAAAATTACATAGAATTCTAAAATAACGGAATTTAGATTTCTGTCATTTCAATTTCTAGTAATTGAAGATTTCAGTGTTTGGATTTATGCATGTTGAATTTTGTAAATGAAACTATAGAATTTGTGAAATGACGCCTATTTTGGTGGAAATTAAACTCGGGAATTTGATGTCCCAATTTCCACAATTTTTTCCGTCATTTAATGAATTCCGTACTTAAGTTGCTAAACAAGGGAATTGTCAATTTCTCCTCTTAATAAATTTCTGATTTTTAGTTAAATTCCGAGTTATTTTAGCTCATCCAAACGGAGAATAAAGGTTACAAAATTATTTATCTTTCCTTTGATTTTGTGTTATATGCTTATTTCGATATCTGATATATATGTATATATTGTGTGGAAGGAAATGGACAGAAAAAGTGGATGAGACTGGGAATCTGTGTTACTCTGATGAGTAGCTGGTACATGTGGAACTTGTTTCTTTTTATCCTCCTATATGCTCCCTCTTTTAAATGTTTTCTTCCTTGACTTCACCTTTCTTTGAATTATTGAAGCTTACCAACATTTGTTATCTCTGGTGGTGACAGTCTTTTTCTGAAAATGATTGTCCAGTGCATAATTATTAGGGTACATAAGCAGCTTATATTGTTTGAAGAAGAGAGAGATGAATTATTGGTTGATATTTCAGAACATGAATGGAAGAGTTTTGTTAAACAGGTAAGTCTGCGATGAATAGGAGCAATCGAAAGAGAACCTTCATACATTAGTACAGATAAGAAAAACTATAGCTTACTGAATTTGCCCAATAAGCACATAAGAACCTTCACTCATCATGTATGGGATTTCCAAAACCATGACAAGCTTCATAAGCTAATGACCATATGATCCATTGATATTATTAATCTCCACTTTGTCTTTGTCGAAAGATGTTTTCAATTCAAATCTCATGATTGACGGTTGTTGAAAAAAGTACAAATAATAGCTTCATAAAATAAAAAAGAACAATTTTTCCATGAGTTAGAAGTGTGTTATATGTCTATATGAGGTCTATCATTTCAAATACTTTTTCGTCAGAGTTCGACATAACGCGTTCAGCGCACAAAAAAAGTATTACAATTCACCAATTTTATAACAAATCCACAAACCCTATCCAACAAAAGCAAAAAGTAAAGGCATTGTGATGACAATTCACTAGGAAAAGGCACATGAAATAATTATAAATTATTATAAACATAAAAAATAAAATCTTAGTTTATTATATATAGTCTTATCTTATGTGTGAGTTTGCCTTGCATTCATCATCATCATCATCATTGATCCTTAAATCAGGTGAAACAGGAATACATACGCCATCACCAACGAAATGACAAGTGTGCTATGCTTCTACTGAAAACCCTAATTATAATTAGTAAATTAGTAAATCAAAAGAAGTCAGGACCAATTTCGATCTCCATACGAATGCAGAAGCAGCAAAGTTGAACTTGTTTGACGAACTGAAACTAATTTGGGTGTGTTGAATCTATCCAATCCAATTCAGCAAACCCTACAAGGCCCAACCCAACAAAATCGAGATTGATAAAGATACAGATAAAGCCCACACGTGACGAGAGAACCAACCAAGCCCCAAAAATACATAACGGGCCAGGGATGAAACAGTACATTAACCCGTAGTATATAACTGCACGAAAACTAGGGTTTAATCCCAAACCCAATCGGGACTGAAAGCTTCTTCCACTGTCAGCACCGCCAATTTCCTCTTTCCGAATCTCTCAAATCCATCAGCCATGGTCGAAGGCTTCGAAGTCGGAGGCGTCCCGTTCAATCCAGACGGGTGGGGCCCACCGGACAGCGCCACCACCCCAACCACCACCTCCAACCTCCCCCTCAACGTCCCCTTCGCCCCATTCTCCCGCGCCGATAAGTTGGGTCGGATCGCCGACTGGACCCGCACCTTCAACAACCCAGCCCGGTCCAAGAACCCGTCGGATTCAGTCTTCGACTTCTCGAACGACGAGTCGTTCCCTGCCTCCGCCGATGACGACGCCTCATTCCGTCTCGTCGACGGAAAGCCCCCGCCGCGCCCCAGGTTCGGCCCCAAATGGCGGTTCCAGCAGCAGCGGCAGCTACCTCACCGCCGCGACGAAGAAGTCGAAGCCAAAAAGCGGGAGGCCGAGAAGGAGCGGGCCCGCCGCGACCGGCAATACAACATGAACCGGTCCAATGTCAATGTCCCTCGCCGCGAAGCCGCGGTTTTCAAATCATCGGTCGATATTCAACCCGAGTGGAACATGCTGGACCAGATCCCTTTCTCCACATTCTCAAAGCTGTCGTTTTCGGTCCCAGAACCAGAGGACCTGCTCCTCTGCGGTGGGCTCGAGTTTTACGATCGGTCCTGCGATCGAATCACGCCCAAAAACGAGCGAAGACTCGAGCGTTTCAAGAATCGGAACTTCTTCAAGGTCACCACCACCGACGACCCAGTCATTCGCCGACTTGCAAACGAGGACAAAGCTACAGTATTTGCCACTGATACCATTCTCTCGACTCTCATGTGCGCGCCCAGGTCGATTTACTCTTGGGATATCGTTGTTCAGCGAGTAGGGAACAAGTTATTCTTCGATAAACGTGATGGGTCGCAGTTGGATTTGCTTTCGGTTCACGAGACATCTCAGGAGCCATTGCCTGAAGCCAAGGATGATATCAATTCTGCTTACTCCTTGAGTGTTGAGGCTGCTTATATTAACCAGAACTTCTCGCAGCAGGTTTTGATTAGGGATGGCAATAAGGTAACATTCGATGAGCCCAACCCGTTTGCGAATGAAGGTGAGGAGGTTGCTTCTGTTGCGTATCGCTACAGAAGGTGGAAGCTTGAAGAGGGTATGTATCTGGTTGCGAGATGCGAGGTTCAGAGTGTCATGGAGGTCAACAATCAGAGGTCGTTTTTGACTCTGAATGCGCTTAATGAGTTTGATCCCAAGTATTCTGGTGTGGATTGGAGGCAGAAGTTGGAGACCCAAAGGGGTGCGGTTTTGGCCACTGAGCTTAAGAACAATGCTAATAAGTTGGCTAAATGGACTGCTCAAGCTCTTTTGGCCAGTGCGGATTTGATGAAGTTGGGTTATGTTTCGAGGGTTCATCCGCGTGATCACTTTAACCATGTGATTTTGGCTGTGGTTGGATATAAGCCCAAGGAATTTGCTTCGCAGATTAATCTGAACACGAACAGTATGTGGGGTATTGTGAAGTCTATTGTTGACTTGTGTATGAAATTGAATGAGGGCAAGTATGTGCTTGTTAAGGACCCGTCTAAGCCTCAGGTTAGGATCTATGAGGTCCCTCCAGATGCCTTTGAGAACGATTATGTGGAGGAGCCGTTACCGGAAGATGAGCAAGTTCAGCCACCTACAGAGGATGGGCAAGGTGCTGAGCCAAATGCTGCTGCAAATGATGTAGAGGATAAGGAGGTTGAGGCTACTCAAGCTTAAAGGGTAATATTTCTAGCTGCATTTCAAACTGTACTGTTCCTTGCATTCTTAGTGTTTTAGTTATTTTTTAATAATAATGTATGGAATTAAGCATTTTTTAATAATTTCATCATTGCTTAATGATTTCTTACCTTGTTCGTTTCCCTTTGAATCATGTATAACTTTGAATATGGCAAAAGGCTCCTGAAGATGAATATAATGATTTGCTTTAGTCATTCAAACTTCAACCTAACTAGATTGTGTGAAGTTCGAAGATCATTTCTTACAGTGTAAATTAATATCCTTTTCTTATTGAATCATTGTTCCTCTATCTGGGATTAAGCTGAGAGAGAGGATTGGTGTTGAAATATCGTATGAAAGGTGAATAAAAAGAGAAGACGAATAGGGAACTTGTTCACTTTTAAATGTTAAATATAAACCCGAGGTTGTGGTAGGCCGTTGTTGCCAATCTTGACTTGTCCTTGCTTGATGTTACGCGGCGTTGTTCTATTATAAGCACACATTATACGGTGATTTTAATCTTTTTCCCCTTAAAAGTTGGCCACATTTGAACCTGAGAGCAAATACGGTTTCTTGATAATCCTTTGGTTGAGATTCTCTTTCGCTTCCAGCCACAGTTGACTCTTGTTAGAAATGGAACAGTTGACCGAACTCCTCTCCTCACATTTCTAGAAAGGAATCCTTTGATGCTTTCATGAATATGTTTAGTTTCTTCTTGAGGTTACTATTAAGTTTTGCATATTATCTTTTTGCCCCTTAGGTTAAATTCCTTGTGCTTTCAAGTTAATAAATGCATATTTTACGCGCATATTGCCTGCTGTATGATAGAATGTGACTTTTCGTTATAATACAAATTGGTTTTATCTTGCCCTTTTTTTTTTGATTGCTTCATCATTGGTTGGTGGCTGCAGATTAAAAACGATGTTGCAATTGGTAAGAATGGAGACTTGGCTACAACTCTAATAGTTGCAATGGGGGAAGAAGCTTATATATGCCTTTTCAAGGACTTGTATTTGAAGTTAGCTAACTTTTATTTCGTCACTGGCATCAAGTATTCTATGAGTATTTGTAGTCTGCCATCTTTTATACTGGCTAGATAAAAACTTGTAGACCATGGGAATGTGTTTTTTGTTGCATCTGATTTCTTTTCTTTTTTACTTTTATCTGAAGTTTTCTGTTATGCTGTGTTTTGTAAAACTTCAATTTTGCCTTGATACGTGTTTGGTTTCTTGTCCATGGTATTCGGTTAGTTCTTTCTCCATTACGTTTGCGTTTAGAGTGTCTTCTGTTCGGAGGTTTGCTTGTTCTTTCCACTCTGCGGCATCTCCATTTACTCCGAAATTAGAAGTCTTTAAATGTGTGTGATTTCGTTTACCCAGGGAATTTAAGGAGCTGGTTATGCAATTTGTTTGGACGAAGTGGAATTTCAAGTAGCCACTCTGTAATCGTAATATTAATATTAATAGTGAAATTATTGGCTTTGGGCTCTCATTTCCAAGTGGAGGGGATTGGGCTAGGATTATATTATGGGCCTAGGCTCTTCGTTGCAGTTGCAGCCCAACTCTTCACAAGGTAGACCATCACTACCATAGCAATCTAAAAATCTTTAGAATGCAGTAAGTGATAAGGCTCTTAGATGAGGCTTCATTTCTCAACCGTTTGATTAAATTTGTTATTTTGATCCAACGGTTAAGAGATAAGATCTCATCTAAGGGGCCCTCCCTATAGAAATCTAGACATTCACATGCATCTTTCTATGCATCCCCAATGTGGAATTGTTTACCAAACAAATCGGACACGGTCCATGTTAAGAAATTATCATGCTTATTTCATACAATTCAACTCATAGTGTAGTGAAGTAAACTAAAAAGAAAGAAATAGTGCACACCTCCCATTCAAAACCCTGAAAAATGTTGTAATTGTAGGTCACAGCAGTATCAAGAGAGCCACAAATTCCATGATTTGAATCCACTTCTTGTTGTTGATGCGTTTTTGTTTTTTTGGCCAAATGATATAGCAGTCGGCCCCACTAAACACCTTCTCAAAGTAGGTTAGGACAAGATCAGCTGCGTGGGAAGAAGATTTCTTCTTTATTGGACAAACTCCAACGCAAACCATACTATATGAAGCAGCATTGTCCCACAAATTACCAACAGGAAAGAGGCACCCTTCTTTTTTAATTTTTTAAAGGCTTGTACAAGAAGAAATTATTAATCACCCTTAAAACATCTGGATAATTACAGGAGAAATATGGATCTAAAAAAATAATAAATAAATAAAAAAGTAAATTTGGCTTACACTCTTCAAATTCAACTTACCTTACCTGTAACCCTTCACTTTTTGTTCCTATAAATAATACCCAATTTTTATAAGTAAAAACTCATGACTAGGATCCAACTCATCAAGTTATCTTATTAAACTCAATATCTGATTTATTATAATTTTTTGATTGCCAAAATACCCTTATTTATTTTTCAATGTGTAATGGGGTGGTGTTTTAATTTTTGGTTCTCCAATTTATTGTGGTGATTCCCTCTAAAAAATTTGTCTGCAATTAATTATCCATTTTATTATTAAAATTCATTAATATAGTCGACAATTTGTGGGCCAAAAAAGTCTGTTTTCCATATTGCCTTTTTGAAATTTTGTTCCATCTTTCCCGGATAATAATTACTTATTTTAGAACTTAGATTTCATTTATTGTACCTAGTTTTTTCATGGATAATAATTTATCTATTTTTTTATTATAAATTATTGTGTACCTATTTTTCTGTAATAATCTACCTATTTTTATAAAAAAAAATTATTGTGCACCTATTTTTCTATAATTTAATTTTTTCATGGATAATAATCTACCTTTTTTTTAATTACAAATTATTGTGTATCTATGTTTTCTATAAATTATTATATACCTATTTTTCTGTAATAATGTACCTATTATTTTTAATAAATTATTGTGTATCTATATTTTCTATAAATTATCATGTACCTATTTTTTTGTAAATGTTTTTGGTAAATGATATACCTATATTTTTATATGCGTATATTTATATTTATATTTTTCATAGGTACATTATTGGATATGTAATTTACATATATATTTTTGGTTTGCAATTTTAAGGAGATGGGGTGATTGATATGCTATTAATAGGGAGTATTAATTACAATTATGGTAGTCAATAAAATGATTGAAATAAATTATAAATAAAATATGAAATTTAGTGGCAATGATGTAAGAACGTAGGAACCACTTATATCCTACTAATCATTTAAATTTGAAATTAAGTTTTACATATAGATTTATAGAATAATAAGTATATATTTAATAAATAAAAAATGTAAAAACCTATATTGGACTTACATAGTGTCGCTCACAAATGTCATATATATTTTGATTTTCTAGCTAAGCATACAACCATGTTAATGTACTAATTTTTCATTGATATATATTAAATTAACCTATGCATGTCAATCTGTGTATGCGTGCAGAGAGAGAGACACAGAGAGAGAGAGAGAGAGAGAGAGAGAGAGAGAGAGAGAGAGAGAGAGAGTGAGAGGTGGTGATAATCGGCATACACTTACCGCTAGCGTCGCCGATAAATGCTGGGGACTCGTAACTTGACATAGGGAACTTGGAAAGCTAAGGCCGTTTACGAGAAAAATGTGTGAAAATTGCAGGTCAGATAGTGTGTTTATTTTATTCATTTCCTCGTAAAACTTGTAACAGCAAACCTGTCCCATAACCATCATTGGTCCAAGACTGGCTTTTTCGTTGAAAGCTTCATCACCAATTTTTCCACCAAAATTATTGAGCCTGACAGAGATCAATAATTATTTATTATTACATATACCACTATAAATTTGAAAAACAAAAGTAGGTTTAGCTTGGAGAGGTGTGTGTATATGCTGAGTTGCTCAGCCAACCCAAAATAGCTCCCAGTCTGCAACTCTTTCTGTCATGTGATGTGATCCACAGAAACCAATTAAGCTCTCAAAAGCTCCATCCATGGCATAATATTGAGCAAATGCCATGCCCATGCACTACCCAACTTACCACCTAATGCACCCAAGAAAGGAATGAGATGGGTGGAAAATGGAACCAACCACGTGGCAAGCACGCATGGTGTTTATAGCATATTCTTTTTTTTTGATAGATATGCCCATGTAAATTTTTGGCTCCACAAGATTCTTTTTCTGGATCAGCCCCCACCAGACACATGATTTGACATGATTAACTTTTCTAATTGTCCAAAGACAAAACTTAAAAGCAGCGGCTGATCTATGAATCATGTTGTCCTTATCTATAATACGGCCTTTTATCTCTGTTTGGTAAAAAGGGCAAGGACGACTGAGCTGAGGGGCCACTGGATAACGTTCCTTCCCTTCGACATAATTATACATGACCTTTCAAGAATCCAATGGCTGAGAGGAGCTCAGTGCACCAGACTGTGCATGCATGCATGCCGAGGAGCTATTCAAATTCAAATTCAATGCTTTCTTTATTCTACAAAACAAAGCAAAACGAAAGCTCCATGTCTGCCATCCATACTACAGCAAGCAGTAAAAATTATATGACCGTTGAATAAATAAAACTTTCACTACAAGTTAAAACAGGTAATTCTATTATTAATAATTCAAAGGGTACACCACAACATTACCATTCTAAAAATCCCATTATTTATTTTTAGCCAAATAAGAACAGAGTACCATTAAAACCATTGTTGGGGGAAAACCCTAACAATGGCAGATTATGCAAGGATTATGTGGTGAAAACTAGACAAAGACTCAGTACAAAACACACAAGCTGTAAAGAAACTAATGGCATTTGGGCTCAAAGGCAAATGGGCCAACATTGTAGAGAAGGAATGGGAGTTTCTTGGACATGAAAGGCTTCTGTGGCCTCAAGACTGCACCACTCAAACCGGCATGGAGATCAGAGGGCTTAGAGCAAGTGGCAGAGGGTGATGAGACGAGGAAGACCTTGCACTTGTGAGCTCCGAATGTGGTGATGGTCTTGGGTGCTGTGATGAAAAAGTAGCCATTTTTGTCTGTGTTGGTTTTCACAACCAATGGGTACTTGGTGTTGTTGCACTGTAGCTTGATAGTAGCTCCTGCAGTAAAAAATAAAATAAAAACCAAATCCAAGGTCACATTGTTAGAAAAATGTTTATATAAATTAATGGTATTTTTGTTGTTGTAATTTAAGTGAAATGCAGAGGAGTTATGGACTGACCAAGAACAGGGGAGGCGCCCAAGAGGGTGTCAACGCCGGAGTATTTGCAAGACTTGCAGTAAACAACGCCTTGCACCGCTACAAAGCTTCTTGGGAAAGGTTTCTTAGGCGGGAACTGCGGAGGGTGAACCGGGGGGTGGCTTGGGCTCTGAATCGGTGGGTGAGCCGGTGGTGCATGGTGGGTTGGAGGGTGACTCGGGGGTTGAACTGGGACGTGAGTAGGAGGGTGAGCCGGTGGGTAGCCATGGTGGTGGTGGTGGCTTGGTGGGTGGACCGGGGAATGGGTTGGAGGGTGAACTGGTGAATGGGTTGGAGGGTGGACCGGTGAATGGGTTGGAGAGTGAACCGGTGGGTGAACCGGGGAGGCAGTAGGAGGGTGTGGGTGTGGGTGTGGGTGGTGGTGGTGGTGGTGGTGTGTTGGTGGGTGTGCAGGGGAAGCTACTGGGTGTGAATAGTGAACATGGTGGTGGGGAGGAGAGCTTGGGGGTAAAACATCAATTACATTTCCAAACACAGTGAAGCAACTCAGTAGAAGAACTGAGAGCTGCACAAAGACTAGAGCTTTAGCTTCACCAAAACCCATATTTTCTTTCCTTCCTTCTCTCTAGTCTTTTTTTCTTGTGAGAGAGAGAGAGAGAGAGAGAGACTGACTAATGAGAAAGAGAGAGAAAGAGAGAGATATGGAGTGGGGGGCTCAATGAAGTGAAATTTATAGAAATTGAAGCCAGGATTCCCTGCAGTTTTTCTTCATGAACTTGGTTTTGAATTTTGGTGTGGAGGGTTTGGGCTTGGGCTGGGCTTGGGAGGGTGAATCGTAGAGTGTAGTGGACAAGCTGCACAGAGGGTCACGTGCCCAGCAACGAGTAACCAATTTTTGCATATAGCAATGTAGAAGTTTCCAAGGCCCTTTGAGAGTTGAACCTTTTTATTTTAGTAATTAATAATATAAGTCTTTGGTTAAATAAACTCAAACTCAATAATAGTTTATGGAATTTATTAAAAGAATAAAATGAAAGCAGACAGATGAGTAGACCGTAGGACATGGCCCAGAAAAAAAGCCGAGGCAAAGCAATCAAAAAATGACAAAAGCTTGCTTGATGGAGGAGAGAATATTGTACCTTACAAGAAGACATCAGTCAGCTTTTACTTATTTACTAACCCTGCAATCCACTTTAGGCATCGTGTAATTTTCATATGGGTAATTCCAACACATAACCTAAGTGTAGGATAACCGTTCGTAATCAATTTGACTACAAATTTTTTTATTCTCAACGTTTGATTTTACGTGTGGTGTAACTGCCATTTAAGATCGTAAATAATATATTCTAATACTATATTAGAATTAACGTATTCAATCCAGGATGAATTTGTAGTTGACATTTGAACATGCTTAAAGGAACGTGAGACCATCTTCAGTCATAGAACTAAATGTAGTTCAAGGTTAAAAATTTAGCCTTCTAAAATATTAATTTTTTATATAATAGTGCATGGCTAAATTTTTCCATCTCCAGCCATGCAGGACTATATTTTTAAGTTATTCATATTTTATTATTTTCATAAAAAGGAATGGAGAATGCTTTAATAATTAGTTGTTAAAAAGTACATGGATGGAGTCCACTATAAATTTGGCATATGTCAAAGCCAGGCTATATTTGACCCAGTTAAAGGGCTAAAAGACCAAATATGACCCTTCAAATTTGGCCAAAATTTTATTTAACCCATAACTAGAAATGGCCTGAATTCATATTCTCAACACCTAAAATATTGTCGGCACACCTAGCTTGGTAAACAATTCCTTAATTGTGTCTTAATCAAAAAGCTTAGTTGATTTGAATGCTAATTATAGCTCCAGACTGTGGTTGTCAGTGGCAACTGCAACTTGTCAAGAGTGTAGAAAGTTCGACTTGGATTCCATCCCACCGCTTCAGATTTGACCCCGATTATTCGGTTCAAAAATAAATCATGTGCCACTTGGATTCCATCCATACTGATAATTTACTCCATTATTAACAACTAAATGGTAATTAATGGACATCGTATCCCAAACTTCCCTCGACTTTTGGGCTTTCACTGACTCCATAGCCCAATACTTTTACTTCTTCTTTTTTCTTTTTTTGGGTCAAAATTACGTTTCTTCCAATCAATTAAAAATAAATAAATAAGCTGTCCTTGTATCAGATATGACCTATGCAATTGCAAAGGTTGGTCAGATTTTAGTGAGTTTTTATTGCTTGATTTAGTTTTATCTAGGTTGAATATTAGTTCAACCTGTCCGATAAGGTTCTGATAACTATATATATATATGTACTTGTTGTGTTGAATTGGCAATGAGATGAAGTCAGAAAATGAGTTCATCTAGGTTGAATTCTAGAGATTATGCTTCCTCTGAACTGTTTTGCCCCGCAATCCAACGCAATCTGGATTCTGGTTCAAAGCTTGACTTTCTTTGGATCTTAAAATTCGTCATTGCTTTCCTCATATTCTATTTTATTGTTTATACCGTTCATATTTATCTACGGTCATGAGCCCAATCCACCGTTCATGTTGTTTTGTATGTCATGGCCATGATCATGATCGGGAAAACTAAATTACAGTTTGAAAAAGATTTGTAGATGAAGTGGTTAAGTGCACTTATCTCCGCACCTGAGATCTTAAGTTCGATTTTCTCTTTCCGAATATCGCTTATATTGACAAGTAACATTTGTGTCTCTTCAAAATGTTTTCAAACAATGAAAAACGTAAGAATTTCTTCTGTTTTATATTTAATAATGATAGATATGTAGAACTTGATTACTAACCAAACAACGTTACAATACGAATACATATAGAAATGAAAAATAAACTGACTAAAGTGGAAAATGGATATATAGCTACAAGAATCAAAATGTTATTAGGCCGTCTAACCAAACCCAGAGAACAAACAAGGACAAGCGCAGGCCTTCTAGAGCCATGTACATAAAGCTTAAATAATCAGCCCATATCTTTATTTGCCCATCAGCCCATTTTACTTCTACAGTTTTATGTAAGGTAAAGGGATGGAGTGAATGAGCGATTTCTAATTCCTCGTCTGGAAGTTGAATATTGCATATCGTATCGAGCTTATTTAAGCGGGGCATTAAAATGATTGGTTATATAATAAAGGCTAAATCAAGTCGGTGACCACGATCAGTTTATTATTGTGAGAAGTCAAATTAAGCACGCTGCATGTTATCCTGGTGTAAGTAGGGCACCCACCCCCTTAGAAGATGTAACTTATGCAGTTTCATGTCTTCAGTCATAGAAGAAAGTGTGTATATGTTGGGCTGCCAAATAATTGAAAAGGCTAGCCAAATCCAAGCATGGCAGTCCCAAGACAAGCAAGTTTACAGAGTGCCCTTTTCATGCATGTGAAAATACGCACTGGATTTCAGCTTCTGTCACAATCAAAATTGTGGCTTGTGATGGCATTCGAATCTGACTTCCGCAAGCATGTTGCATGCAGAAATGTTGTGATGTAAAAGAAAATTAAAAAAATGTCTGCATCCCAACTAATAGAATTTCTAAACGTGCTCAGTTGGTGCATCTACAATTTTCACTCATAAATTGGGATTGGTATAGGCCAAATCAGGACAAGGATCGAAATGTTCATGCCTGTCCGCTCTAAAAAATTCCCCACACAACAACACCGTAGAAGAGAAAGGAGAGAAATTTATGTATCACGGGGATAACACTAATTTAGTATCTCGTGATATACAAGTTCTTCTTGAAGACGAAGAAAGGGCCTAAAATAATTATATAAAAAATCCTAACATGTCAAGCCTGCATTTGATAACAGGATAAGGCTCTTGGTAGAAGTGACTGATATAGAGCAGAGAGTGTGGTCCCTTTTGAACCTCTCACAGTACAAGTAGCTTAAGCTTTTAGTTCATATAAATGAGAATTGGATTCACCTCTCATTTTCACTTTTGTCTATTGGGATCCTGTCATTAAGTATCAACTTCAATGTTTGACATGTGCTGAAGGAGATTGGAAACTCTCATCTCATCTCACCCGCCCAAATTTATAGGAGGTTCAAAATTCTGATTCCAAATCTCCGTTAGCTAGCAACTTCAATTGCAGATCTAATTCCTCATGTCTAGCGGTGCATATAAACTTACCTACTCCGGATTCGTAATTTTTTTCTCTGTTTCTCTCATCACGTCATATTTCGTGC
Source organism: Prunus persica (assembly GCF_000346465.2). Taxonomy (NCBI): domain Eukaryota; kingdom Viridiplantae; phylum Streptophyta; class Magnoliopsida; order Rosales; family Rosaceae; genus Prunus; species Prunus persica. Next base: position 2,334,820 of record NC_034012.1, read on the forward strand.
GAAGAAAAAGTGTATGAAACTGTTGCATATAAGTCTTTTCATCTAATTCATCACTGTATAAAATGCTTAAGTTAGAGTTTCTTTAAGCATCTTTAGAATATAGAATACTAGAGGACACCAACTCTTGTTGTTGGTCATTGACTTCTTTCATCTAACTCCAAAAGTGAGACGACCAAACATAAAAAAAAAAAAGATAAAAGATATTTAGAATTGCTTGAAGAGTTCTTCTTGTTATTTCCTGCAAGAACAAACAAGACGTATCAAAATGCCTTTTTCCCTTTTACTCCCAGAAAGGGCAAAAGGGTGAGAGTTTGGTTTAATGGGATTTCATTAACGAAACCCCAAGTTGTATGAAAAATATCAAAGGGCTTGTTAAAAGCTTATTCAGCAGAGAGAGAGAGAGAATGTGAGATAAGAAAATCAATGGGTCCGGGTCATGTTGGGTCGGGGTACTGTTGTACTGTCATGTACTGTGTAATTGGCATATGACAAACACATTGTGCAGACTGCTGATGATGACATTTTCTAGGGGTCATGAACCAGCCAGGGCCAAACTTGGAACCATTGCAACAAAGTTGAGGGTAAAGTAGTAATTCAACGAGGAGAGGTTGGACCTAGTTTGCATCTAAAGATAATTTTGTTAATTTACTTAATCCTGGTTTATAAACGTGGCTTGTGCAGATTAAGTGCACCAGCACCGCCTCCCAAACAAAGCATTTGACTAATTAATATGTTAAATGTTAGCACACTAGTAAGCTTTTTTGACAAGTCAATGACACCTTTGAACATTATTTTTGAGGATTTCTTAACATTATTCGTTATCTCTCTCACAGCTACAATTGGCAAACGGGTTATTCATTTCATTTTTAGATTAATTAAACAATATATTAAGTTAACGGATTAACACAAAACAATTTGTTAAATAAACGAGTTGACACAAAACTACCTATTAAGTTAACCAGTGCGGTCGAAACCGCACCAATTCTATTTAACCAATCGATGTTGCCATTAACTCGCGGCCACCCGTTTTCTGAGTGCATGTTTGTAGTTCTACTTTGCTGCTGCTGGCTCTGTGCTTTTTATGTCATGCGTGTTCTGGTTTCTTTGCTTCTGTCATGTCAATATGTGTTCAGATTATTTTTCTTTTTGTTTTTGACTTTTTTTGCTCACTTTGTATTCAACTTCCATCTCATCGTCGATTCGTGGTTACAAACCTAGAAAACATATCAAACGACCCCGTTTGTAGTGTACTTGTACTTGATATGGACTGTAATAAGAGAAATCATATAGTTTATGAATAACAACAATTCTTGTTAATATGGTAAGAGACTCGATCATACCCTTCACTAGTATATGGTATTTGTATGTAACAAAAAGAAGTTAAATACTCATTAAAAATGCTGGATATAATAAAATTTACAAATTTAAAGTCATGTCCACAGTGATGATACATGAATGATAATATTTGTTTCTAGAAAGATATCTTGAATAATGATAACATCAGTGGAAAAAAGCAACCCCATTACAATATTAAATATCATTATGGCCTCAGTTTATTAGGGTTTTTGATAATTGACCCCAATTTATTACATTAATTAGCACAGTTAGTGAGTGAATTAAAAATTAATTAGGAGTATATATATATATATATATATATATCACTAAGTCCTCATAGCGCGTGAGAGAACTTCCCACACCAGTAGAACCCAAAGTCCCCACCAAAACATTTCTTACCAAACCAAACGAAAAGCAACAAATTCTCATCTCAAGACATCGAAGTCTCTCTTCTTCCTCCCCCCTCCCTTACCTCCCCCTCTTCTTATTTTCTCTCCTTCCTTCAACTTTTTCGGCAACCAAACAGTGCAAGAAATCAGAACCTATCATCATCAATGGAAACCTCGCCAAGACGCCAACAAGAGAACCCAAACCCTTCTCTGCTTCCTTCTCCAAACAGCAACAGCTCCAACAGCAGCACAAGTAGCACCCACAGCACACATGGGACTTCAGCTCCACCAACAACTCAACTCCCCAACCCCCAAAACCCATCACCAGATCCGAATCCGCCAACCCGTACCCGACCACCTTCGTCCAAGCCGACACCAACTCCTTCAAACAAGTCGTCCAAATGCTAACCGGATCCTCCGAAACCGCCAAGCAGGCCTCTTCAAAACCCGCCAACACCTGCCCAGACCCGCATAACAAAACCCACATACCACCCATCAAATCTACGCCCAAAAAGCAACAATCCGGGTTCAAGCTCTACGAGCGCCGAAACTCACTCAAGAACCTCAGAATTAACCCCCTAATCCCCGTCTTCAGTTCCAACGCCTCCGGCTTCTCTCCCCGAAACCCTGAGATTTTATCTCCGAGCATTCTCGATTTCCCGGCTTTAGTTCTCAGCCCGGTCACGCCGCTCATACCCGACCCGTTTGACAGGTCCGGGTCGGCCAATTACTGGTCGAATCCCAATGGGTGTGCCCATTTAAACAAGGAGGCTGAAGAGAAAGCCATTAAAGAAAAGGGTTTTTACTTGCACCCGTCACCGAGCACGACCCCGAGGGAATCGGAGCCCCGACTGTTGCCTTTGTTCCCTACGACGTCGCCTAGAGCTTCAGGTTCATCTTCTTCTTGAATCAAACCAACTCTAAATTTTTTAGTTTTGTGTAAGTTTAATATGTTATTGTTGACATTGATCGTGATGATGATGCTGAGGATTGAGGAACATAAATTGTAATGGAATATTTGCAGAGAATGAGAGAGTCCTTAATCAAAATGTAAAATTTCATGTATGCCTCTCCTTTTAATTTTGCTTTTAACTCATTTCCCATGTTTGGTTGCTGAGAAAGTTGAGGGGAGGAGAGAAAAGAAAATTTCCAATTTCCTCTACTAGGCCAATTGCGATTGACAGGGGTGAAAAAAATCTACAATTTGAATTGGGGAGTCAAAAAGTCAACATGGGGAGTGAATTGAATTCAATGGAATTTACTTGATATGGTTTGTCTACTTTTTTTATTTTTTCACTAAATAGAGAAGTAAATAGGAAGATGTAATTCAACTCATAAATTATTAGGCATTAATTATAAGAGTTTAAGAAGTAATTGTAGGTAGATGAACAGGAGGAGTGAGAGTCCAAAAAGAAAAAAGTAAAAGAAGAAAAGAAAAAGAGTGAAAGGGGAAAGAATTTGTTTTTTTATGTCAATGGGAAAATGAGCGTTGGGATAGCTGTCAAAGAAAGAGGGGAAGAAATGGGCAAGGAATCTTGACCCTTCTGTTGTTTTTCTCAGTGAGATAAAAGATGCCAAGCAAGGCAGCCTGCATTCTGTTGTATTCACTACATGGGTCTTTTTCTTAAAAACCAAAAAGATCAATGCATGCATTTTTTCTTTCCTCACCTACTGCTACTGTTATTGTTAGACATTTAGGGATTTTATGCTTAATAATTATTGTTAATTTAGAATAGTTTAGAATATCGAGCTTAGATGCGAGAGTTTCCGCTGTTATAGCGTGTTACGAGCACTATTTCATGCTCTAGGCATGGTGGATCTATAATTATAGGTCATGATATAGGTGAGAAAGTGACCTTCGGATGTATGATGGGTCCTACTTTGCATCTTTTAGTCTTAGGATCAATCTAGCTTAAGAAGCTGATCCTCAGAAAAAAGTTCCTAAGTGTGTAATGGTTGGCCCATCTTAAGTGTCAATCTATCCCCGGTTTCGTTTCGTGTAAGTGTTTCTCAATCTTAAGCTGTTCTGCCTGCAGATTAATGTTTTAGGGTGGAGATGTTGATTATTGGGTTGTTGGGTCCCGTTGAAATTTTTGTACCTACTTGTAGACTTATAGTCGTCTACTTGGTTGAGTTTCTTGGTGGGTCGTGGCCTTTTGAATTGGTGTGAAAAGCAATCATGCAAATCAGCAAAGGTTCTCTTCTCTGTTGAAATCTAACATGGTTTTTGAGTTTACTTTTTGACTCAACAAAAAGTCCAAAAACTGTGTGCAAAATGCAATGGGGACGCATGAGAAAGTGAAAGTGGAGGGGGCAGTAGTGGGACTTGTGATGATGAAAGAAGAGAAAGATTGAGAGACAGGCAGTGACGAAGTGATGAAAATTAAGACGGGAAAGCCAGAAAATATGGGTAGGGCTGGCCTCTTGTGCTTTGTTTTTTTTTTGTTTCCTTTGCACCGTATGGTAACATATGGTTGTTGAGGGATTGATTGCGAGTTTGAACCTTCCATATGGACTGTTTGGAAACCCATTTGGCCTTTGCTAGTGTCACCAATGATGTGTGGGTTTCCATGCCCGTCAACAAACGTTTCTGATAGTGTTTGGTAGAAAATATACAAGTGCTTATGAGTCAAAAAAATGCTTTCTAAAGAAGCTCTTAGCAGTAGCATTCGGAAATGGATCAGATAGCACTCCCATATCTAAGAAACACTTTGGTAAACTTATGGCTGGGTGTTTCTAGTTTTGCTTTTGATGCTTTTAGAATTCGCCTCTTATCTTTGACAACGCTTGCAAGAAATAGGATCAGATAGCGTTTGACTTGGTCCAAAATTGTGGACCTAAGTTCTCCAAGCTTGGGCCAGTAGATTAATTAGTCAACGAGTCTTGTTGGGTTGAATGTACAACCAGAATCATTCATCTTTATCCATTGGGTCAATTCATCGTGATTCAACCTAATCTATTTTAAACCTAATTTAATATGGCTAATTTTCTTGTTGATGACTATCATGTTAAAATCAGATTAATTTCCTTTGCAAATTACCCAACTCTCACTCTTTTTATATTGCAAGATTGACGGGTATCATATAATATTATAAAATTAATTGGTCAGATGTTAGCCCTGTCCACATGCATAAAAATTTACTTGTAACTGAAATAGCACTATTTTGCTATTTCTGATCGTCGCGTCATTGACCGGGTATAACAAAAAGTGATATTCATATTGCATGAAAGTCTTTCTCATTGACTTAAGATCGAGCCAAGCACTACTAAACGTTATGCCACCTGGCTTATACTTGGATGCATGACATCATCAACCAATCTCACTACCTAATTTTTGGGTCATACTCATATCACTACTTTTCTTTAGTGAGCTTTTCATCAAAGGTCTTTTATCTTTATCCACAGTTTTCTCAAAGCTATAGCAATTCACCTTTTGTTTTTTCTCTCTTCTTTTTCTAAACGAAAGATATTTTATTTGGTGGGCATCTCGCTAATCACTATCAATTTGGGGGTAAAAAACTACTGATTCATAATTTTATATGTATTGGAATGACCTCTTTAATTATACCCTTATTAATATTTTATTTTTGGCTATTTTGGTTTTGGACCACGCCCAAAACATCTTTAAGGGCAGCACCCAAAAATGTTGTTTCTATAAGTTGTTTGCATGCATGCGATTAGTCCCAAAGCACATTATCATTAGAAAATAAAACTCCAACAAAAAAGAAGAAGAAGAAGTTGTAATTCCTCATTGAAATGAAATCACACGTACCCAAGGTATATATATCTAGATTATTCATTTCCTCCTTGAAATACAAGCATATATAGTAAATAAAGATATATAGATATAACCAAAACAAAGATTACAGAAGCAAGCAACTTCACATAATAATTCAACAAACACAGTAATTAATCTTAAAATTCAAAAGGAGGAAGTCATATAATCTTGAAAGCATGAATGTCGATGATGATCGATGATTTTGATCCCACTTTCATTCTCTTTTCACTATATATCCTTGTACGTACGTACTATTTCATTTTTATTTCTCTTTGATCTGGTCTTGTAAATAAACCGAATTGATCACATTCAGCGTCTGGCGCAGCGGGTGATGATGGTGCAGCCGCGCTGGTAAGGGTTGGCTCTCTGCCTGTTTTGGCAGTTGTAGTAGGACTGGCCGCGGCGTCCGCATGGCACAGCATTGCGCCTCAGGGCACCGTAAGCAATGTACCTTCCTTGAGCCCCTCTAAGTGTTCGACGGCTGCTCTCTGAGTCCATCATCATTTCGTTTTCTTCTCCGATCATGTCGCCAACTTTGCTGTTGGCTCTGTCGATCAGCGACTCGTCGTCGTGGGCGGTGAAGCTGAGGCCCCAGCTGGCCTCATGCCCTTTAGCTGATGACTGGGCCACCATGGCCAAGACCACCATGAGCACAATCAAGCACACTTTGTATCCCATCTTCGTTTTGATAGTTTAGGACAGGTACGTACGTACACAAACAAACTGGGTTTTTGTTCTTTGTAATTTGTTTGTAGGATGAGAGAAAAGAGAGCGGCTTTATGGCCTTTGTCTCTGCCCTTCCTTGTTCGTGGAGGGAAAGAGAATGAAGGATATAGAGGAAAAGGTGGGTAGGGTTGGTTATGAAGCTGGTTCCTTGGGATAAAAAAAGACGGGTCTAATTTAGCTTGTGGGTTGTCCGTTTCTTTCTCCTTACTTTTCTGTCTTTTTGTTCGCTACCTGATTAATACACAAGGAGGAGTGCTATTATTAGTAGTGCGTGGGCGCGTAAATTTCATTAACGGGGTTAAAAAACTTTCTCGTGCTCAGGCGCAACTATTCTTGGTATAGAGGTGGTTGTTTTTGTGTTGTATGTGAATATATGTTAATGGCCAATTATATTTTTCTAAACGTCATTTCCTGTAATTGGAATGTAAATCCAATTTTCTCTCCAACAAGTTCCAAGTTTTATGGTTGTTTGATCAGCATGCAGGGTAATTTGAACTAACAACCTCTTTCTATTTTTTATGGTTGCCAGCCAAGGTCATTCTCTTCTCAAATTCTTTTGCATATTACCAATATTTTGGCACCTTCTTGTGAAACATTGCACATTGGGTTTATGGTGGCCCATAATCTTTCTTTGAAAAATTCGTACCTTGGACATGGGGTAAACGTGGATTTGACCTTGTGAGGACAGAATGGCTTAAACATTCTAGCCCATCTCTTTCTTTTCAAAGTTTCCAACTCTGTTTTCAAACTAGTCCCAAGATTTTTCTACTCTGCTTGGCCGAGATGGACAGATCAACGTACGCACTCCACACAAATTAAGAGGCCAGTTTAAGATTTTGAGTATCAGTTAAATTGGGTAATAAGGACGCCTAATGATTGATTAATTTTGATCAAAAGTAATGGCAATTCATTAAGATGCATCCAAACTAATATTCACTTCAAAATTTCGAAGCTTTCGAACCGAGGCGTGAAGTGCAAACAGCAAATCAAAAAGGGACAAACCAGAAGTTATCAGAACCCTTTAGAAGAATACTCACATTTGGGGTCCAGTGATGTAGACACCGAAGACATATTAAATCAGCATGCCCCGAACCTAAAGCAAGAGCTTTCCATTATTTGCCATCAAATGAATACGTACCATTACCATCACCAAGATTTTTATTTATATAAGAATAGGTCCCGAACTAAAACATGAGCTTAATTTCCATTATCTTCGGTCAAATCAGCATCATCACCAAGATTTGATATAGGAACATCTTAATTTTGATAAGGGAGGAGCTAATTCAAACTTTTTATGCACTTTCAAACTATGTAGAGTTATGTTAACATTAATTGTCTATCCGAATCTAAATGTATATGCATGTCATTGAAGTAAGTAAATTTCACAACGGATCAATACACCGGCTTTCTTTCGAATGTGCATGAATGATTGATGGCTAGGGTAGTGCTCGTTGCCAGGGGTCCTAATCAGCAACCTAACAACAACTACGTAGAGTCGTAGAGCCATGTGGCCATATCCACACTCATTTCTTTGACCTGTTATAATTACTGGCCTCAGATTTTGTTGATTTCTCTCGATTCCTCCTTTGTTTCCATCCTCCATAGTCAAGAGAACAATGCTTACTAAAGCGACGGCTGAGATTTCCTTTATATCACAAAGATCATTATTGTCATCAAAATTGTCTTTCGTGTGGGACCCAATGGTCATTTCAACTTTGTGTCCTTTCTCCTCAATGCGTATACGACACTCTGCTGCACGGAAGCTTCTCTAAACCAAATCCATTGCTGCGCAACATGTAGCATGTGCTATTTGTACCACGCCAAAACCAGTGCACCCATTCATCATCATCATCATATTAACTTGTGTAACATTTTGTTTATTGGATTAAATTGAAATTATGCTATTATTTTTTTCGTCTCAGTTTATAATATATAACACTATTTTTATATGGGGCCTTGATATGAGTTGTCTCTATGACTAAACTCATGCAATTAGATTTCCAGCATTTGATGGGCACATGACATAAGGACAGTCCAACCTCAACTACCTACAGGGACACCACATCCATTTGGATAAGCACACGTGTGCGGTTAGCCAATACTCGACTGAGTCAAATCCAAATAATGTTGGAAAAAAAAGTGTTATTTTCCATGTATTATTTTTGGTATATTCTATGAGAATGAGAGCATTAAGTAGTATATTGATGGTGGCTGCTACATAAGTTACACAGCTTAAGGTGGTGTCTTCTAATTTAGCATATTATAATCCCAAGCTTAGTTTGAACAACAAGTGATCCCTCTCTCTATGTTAATCCCAGGACAAGATTTGATGAGGACATGAGTCACATGATGATAAGTCACTTTAATTTATTCTCCATTTTCTAAGGTTTTTATTACCTTATTATTTTATAAGAAACAAAGACTAAAGGAATTGAAAAATGGAATAAAAATTGTGAATGGGTAAGATAGCAGATAGCAGATACCGGACAGCAGCCTTGTTCCTAGTCTCATCATCATCATCAGCACCTTTTACTTTGTCTGTTTCACAACTGAAACTGTAGCCTACCTGTTTACAGGTGCCCAACTCTTCTTTTAGCGCTCTCTCTCTCTCTCTCTTCCATGTGTGTGCTTTTCTGCTTGGCTGGTTTTACATCAGATTCAGAGAAAGACTCAAACATTGGCTGCTGAGTTACTGTTAATTCTAGTTTGCCCCTTTATGTTCTCAGGAGGACTTTGCTCTTCGCTTTCTGGTGCAATTCTCTGTCTTTTCAATCTTTAAAGATGAAAACTTATTTCTTGATGTTTGTTTTGCTGAATTTGATTTGGGTTCTTCGAATGTTGTTTTTAATTTTGGTTACATTTGCTGTTCTCTGCTCTGATAAGATGGCTTCTTCTGATTTTCAATGTATGTGGGTTCTCTGTTGTTATCTTTTTTTTTTTTTTTTTTATTTTTTACATATCGATAATCATTTAATTCTTTCTGAATTTTCATTTGGGTAGCTGAGAACATGATCAGTACTTAATTGACCAATTTCACATAGCTAAAGAACCTAGAGTTTAGGTTTGAACAATTCTTGCTTTTTGGCCAGTTAGTCTATGCTTTAGACTTCCAAACTTTGGCATTCATTGGTGGGTTGATAATTGATGATCATTATCTTCTGGAGGGCTAAAAGTCAATATAGCAGGTCTACTTTCTTTCTTTCTTCTTTTTCCAAATGATCTTTGGCAAATTTGGTGGATTTGAGCTTGAACTTTAACTGCTTATCAAATTAGGAATATATTCCCTCCCTAAATTTCTTTGCAATAGGATTTTTTGTTCCCACCTTAAGATGTCCAATTATGCTCAAGATATTGTTAAAATGCGATTTTCATCGTGATCCGGTATTGCCTGTGGCAAATGCTCCTCATACTTCTGAAGGGAGTTTTGGCACTTCTTAGATGTCATTCACTTGCTTGTTTGTATATTGCACTAATTTGAGTGAGTCCCTTCCCAATTATCCAGGATGTGCTGCAACTAAAATTCATGACACCACTTTGGCGACCATTTTTGTTTTGGTTTTTTCAACTCCAAAGTGTACTAATTTGTGATTTCCACCAACAGGTGTGTTATGCCATAAGCATATTGCAGTTCGCACTTGAAGAAGTTTTTTTCCTTTTAAACATGACGGCTAATTCATCTTTTCCCCTCAAAGATCAGAGAGAAAAGCAAAAGTTTTTGATTGAGGTAATTTTCTGCACCTACATCTGCTACTACTAAATACTTTCACTTCATGTAGAAGACTCTTGTATTGTTTTTCTCTGTGAGTCTTTAAATTGTGGTCCTTTCAGGTTGCAAACACAGAAAATCAGTTGTGGTCACTGATCCATTCCAAAGGTCTATTGCACTCTGAGGTTAAGGACTTGTACCGCAAAGTGCGATCTACTTATGAGAATCTCATTCTGAGTGATCGTGACCAGTTGGAACTTCAGGACATCGAGTATTCTTTGTGGAAGCTTCACTATAAGCGTATTGATGAGTTTCGTAAAAGAATAAAGGGAAGTTTTGTTAATGCAGAAAACAAAAAATTGGCGGTGCCACAAAATGATAATCATGTAGAAGGATTTAAACTCTTTCTATCAGAAGCAATTGAATTCTACCAAAATTTGATTGTGAAAATTAGAAAACGTAACAGGCTCCCAGAAGAGTCTGTGTTCTATAGAAAGGGAGGCAACCTTACCTTTGCAGAACAGAAGAAGATGCAGAAATGCCAATTTTTGTGCCATCGGTTTTTGGTATGTGTTGGGGATCTTGCTAGATACAAAGAACAATATGAAAAACCTGATGCTCAAAACCGAAATTGGTCAGTTGCAGCCACCAACTATTTGGAAGCAACAGTAATTTGGCCAGATAGTGGAAACCCACACAATCAGGTTCATCATAACTTTTTCCTCATTAAACTATTTCTTCTCAGAAGAGTTTGCTGACGCGGAGAACTAAATTGCTTTATGATGTTTGCATGTTTGAATAAACTTATTTTAAACATTTCTAAGTTGGAAGTTACATGTGGGTTTGTTTGCAGTTAGCTGTATTGGCAATATATATTGGTGATGAATTCCTCGCTTTGTACCACTGCATAAGAAGTTTAGCTGTTAAAGAACCTTTTCCTGATGCCCAGGGTAACCTCATCCTACTGTTTGAAAGGGTAAAACCAGAAACATTACAAGAACCGCTATTGTTTTAGTCATTAATTTCATAACACCTTCTGATATTCATATTTTGGCAGTTCTCATTTGCTTCTTATATCTTGCAGAGCAGGTCATCTCATTTATTTTCTCTTTCAAGTGAGTCCCACTTTGATTTCTTAAATCCATCTGAAAGAAGCATTCTTCAGACTATTTCAAAGTCAAGCAATCATAATATGCTGAAAGCTGAACATAATTGCTATACGGATACAAAGTTATGGTCTGTTATTATTGGAACGTTAAGTTTCTTTCACATAAAATCAAGGTGCTCACTTGTCCTGGATAGCATTCAATTTCATTTACCACTTTGTCATTTTACTGTTGGTTTTGGGTGGTGCATCTTAATGTTCTGTTGTGATTCTCCTCAGTTTGTGGTTATTATTCTTGTCATTTACTTCTATGCTCGTGCTCAGTCCTTAGCAGCGAAACCATCTAATGGGGTAGTCAATTTGCTTTCAAGTTGCAAAGAACCACATGCATGTTGGTACTTTGGATTTTGAACCCTAAGGTGTTAGAGAAATCAGTCTTTCACCTTTCTGTTTTGGTCCCCCTCTGTTCTGTCTCTAGTTCCCTTCGCCCAAATATTGTTTACATATTTTCTTGTATGATATCAAACGATTGAGCTGACATTAAAGTTAAGGCAATTGGTAATTGTAAAAGGGTGTTGCACTGTAAAATATGTAAAATCTTCTGAATATATGCAGTTATGCAGTTGAGCTTTGATTGTTATACTTAGGTTATCAACTTGCTTCACATTGCTTGAGGGAACTGGTGTTATGATGAAGAATGTAATCAAGCCCATCTAATGTTGTCTCATTGAATTCCTTTGCATTTTGATGTATGCTTGTGTTACCAATTCTTATTTAAATATCACACTCTTTGTTGCTTAAGTTCTGACGTTTTCTGCTGCATTTGTTTATGTGAGCAGTGAGGACGAATTTCCTTGTGCTTTTGCATCTACTATGGGAGAGTTGGAGGCATTGATGGCACTAGATGATACAAAATTAAAAGTCACATTGGAGTCATACCAGCGTATGGATTCAGTTAGAAAAGGCCCTTTCCGAGCACTCCAAGTTGTTTCTGTACTAATCTTTACCATACAGAATCTAATTAAGATCCCAGAAATAAAAGAATCAAGAGACAAAAATGATGTGCAGCAGAAAGAGCTGACACAATGGGCATTGACTGCAACATTCATTTTCATGGGATGCTTTGTTGAAAGATGTTTGAAGGCTGGTGCAACAGAGACTTGCCCCCTTCTACCAGCTGTGCTTGTTTTTGTGGAGTGGTTGGTCATTATTCTTGATGGGGCAGAAATGCATGGGGTTGATGAAAAAAGCAGAAGTGCTATGTCTTACTTTTTCGGTGCATTTGTTGATCTTCTAAAGCGATTTAACGTCAATGAGGATGAGGCCAAGTATGCAGAAGTTACTCCTCTGTGGGAAGACTATGAGCTGAGGGGGTTTGTACCAGTAGCTTATGCACATGCATCACTAGATTTCTCATCTCGTTGGGAATATATAGACAAATTTGACACTGCAATTGATTGTCGTGCTCAGCGCATCATCAATGCTGCAATTAAAATTGCAGACAAATCAATTGGTTCTCAAAAGTGGATTGTTTATGACAAACCTGGAAGAGAATTTAGCAAAGTCTATAGGGCAGAGTCAAATGAATATCCAGAACTAGAAAGATTGGAGTCCAACAACTCTGATGTTAATCAGAAAGTGCCCAGTCAGCCTATTCATGAAGCACCAGAAGAATGTGAGAAACAGATGATTGCTGGGGACAATTCAAGTTCTAATGGAAAATCTGTTACTATCGAAGATGAAGAAGTTATTCTGTTCAGGCCTCTTGCTAGACATAATTCAGCACCACTCAAGATTTCCTCAGCTTTAAATGATCCAACCCCTACAAAAGATATGGGGGATCACAGTGTACCTTCTGATGAATGCTTGCGCCGTGCTACGTCACTTCTTATCGCTCAAAACCAGGCTCAGATTGATCCTTTATCTTTTCATGCCGACATAACTAATTTTACGCGCAGCCAGCAGAAGCCTGGTGTACAGGATAGAGTTGCACAGCCATTTTGGGAAACTCCAATCACTGCTGGGCCTCCCTCGCTTAGTGCTTGGGTCCTTGATGGAGGAAATATGAGCAACAATAGGGAGAAAAGCACAAGTGGCAGTGGGAAACATGGCTCAAGGTTGAGCCCTATTGAGGAAATAGCTTCAGAATCTTTGGATGGTCTGTCCATCAGTGAAAATGGATTTGCAAGCATCCAACCCTCTTCATCTACTTATACAGCTCCTGTGCCTTCTGCCCCTCTATTGCCAGATGATGCTGATTGGTTTAATGGTGGAAGTCAATCTAGTTTTATCGACTGCGAAAGCTCTGGGGGGATTAGCATGACAGATAATGTCCGTGATGCATCGCATTCGCCCATAGGCAGCTATCCAAAATGGACTGCAACTCAAGGGCTTCCAGATTATAGTCCTAGCACTCCAGGCTTCATGGATAAATACCCACCTTGGCATCGAATGACTTCATCAGAATGGCTCCGTCAGTACAGAGAAAGTCTCAACCTTGGCCATCATGCATGGCCAAATTCTCTTCATCCTCCTGCCAACCCTGGAAACTTGCATGATTACGATACTTACAGGTTTCATCATATCAACCGTTGGGGAAATCATGCGGCTTCTAATCCGGCAATGCACACGAACAACCCTACATTGCGTCCGGCCTTTCCTCCAGATTATGGTGATGCAGATGGGCAAAGAAGGGAGAAGCTTTTTCCTGGTTACCAGAGGACAAGCCCCTACGGTTGTGGTGCTGTGACAGACCTTAAAAATGAGCAGAGGCCTCTTCTGCAGTACCTTAAGGAGATGGAAAGGCAACTGCAGCTGGATCCTACTGCCAGAGGTCCTACTTATATGAACAACTGAGATTTTCATACGCATGATATATGCCTTTGTATATTAACTTGTTAACTAATTAGCGCTTAAGCGCTATTGTATTATAATTTATAATATATACTGTAAGGGGATGAAGTTGTGAAATTATGCTGTTCACAATTTTATGAAATGAATTTGTGGAAAATGCAAATATGCAATATGTTGTGTCGTCTCAATATGGTAGAGACACATATGTAAAGGAAGCTCATTGCTCTGAAAACGGTGGGATGAACTTATCAACAATGATCAGGTGAAATCATCCACCTTCTAAGGGCTATGAGTTTTATGACTTGGATTCTTAATTGCTATTGACTGACGACCATCATGTAATCCATCAAGACCACTATTGCAACCACGCACATATCACAAGAAAAAAAGGAGGAGAGGAGATGGAAAGAAAGGAAAAGAGGAAGGAGACAGGGGAATGGGATTGGATAGGAAGTTTTAGCGCAAACTTGAAAAGCAAAAGGAAACGTAAAACAAAGGAAAAACCACATTAATTAACTTCCTTTATTTGGGAATCAAAATCACCAAAATATTCCTTCATTTGGAAAAACCAAATTCTCTCTCTCACAATTCACCCTACACCCAAACCGCCCGTCGTTTTTTCTCTACCCGGCCATGGACAATGTCTCATCTTTGGAGTGCCTGAAATTGGATTCCCAGTCGAAGATGCTCGATAAGGAGCTTGTTGAAGAATATAAGTCCCACATCGGAAACTTGACTAAATAAAATACAATATATAATGAATAGTTCCATTATTAATATCACCAAGGCCTTTTGTAATAGAACCCCACATCTATTGGGCTTTGTAGGTGGTTAAGTTGGGGGCAATATTGGTGCCACTAGTAGTGGGCCAATGGTCTGTTTCTCTGGAATTTAAAATGGTTTTTTCGTCAGCTATGATTCCCCTCAACTGCGATACGCCAATAATCGGTATGTATATATGCTTTTTGTTTTTCTTTTAATTCAAGGGTGATCAAGACTATATGCAATTTAATTACTTAGGCTTCAAATTTCTATCCAAGTTATTTTGGTGTGTGCCTCATATAGTTATTTATTGATGGGATCATAGATGTCATTCCTTCTAACTTCTTTGACATCATCACCCATTCTTTTAGCAAGGTTGAAGAACCAAAGACTAAACTGGAGACTACAAAACTATTAGAACAAACGGAAGAAGAAGTTAGTACTTATTTTTTATCTGTTTGAGGGCCCTCATAAACCTACTGGTATGCTTTTGTTTTGTTTTGTTTTTTTGTGAATACAAGCGTTAGTCTAATCTATTATATTCGTATGCTCTTTATTTTAGAGACAATAGGTTCTCTAGTTTATGACATAATATCTATGCATTTGTTGTTATTCTTTTTCATGTTGAAAATAGCTCATATGTTAAAATGATAACTTCTCCAGCCAAGTTATTTTGGTGTTTGCATGATGTGTAATCTATATTTAATAATATAGTTATTTGTTGATGGGATCATATCATAGATGTCATTCCTTCTAACTTCTTTGACATCATCACTTTTTTTTTTTTTTTTTCCTTTTTGTATTTAACAATGTAATTGCATGGAAACATAGAGCAAGTTTGATGAATTAGAGACTGAAGAATCAGAGGATGAAGGATGTTTTATTGGTATGCTTTTGAATTTTTTATAGTACAAGCAATAGCTTAACTATATTATTGGTAAGCAATATCCTCCTTATCCTCCCTCCTAATCTTATTGGTATGCTTTTGATTTTAGGGACACCCAAAAAAAAAAAAAAAAAGTGCACGCAGCTTCTCTATTTACATAATATCTATGTATTTGTTGTTATTCTATGTAATATACTCACAATACTGATTTTTGGGTTTTTATCATCTTCATTCATTCGTTGTCATTATTATTTTTATTGCTTTCGTTGTATTTAACAATGGATTTACAAATTGTGCACACAGATGAATGTAAGTATTGTTTAAAGGTGAATAAGCACCCAACAAAACAATGCTCTTACAAGTATAAAGTCCCAAAGGACGCAATTGTTGGCGAGAGTTGTGTGTTTGCATATCTTGTATGTGGCTGCCTCTTTAGAGACTCACGTTGTGCTGATTGTGGCACAAGCCTAGGACGTGCATTTCTCAAGGATTGTTCAATATGTGGGAAGGAAGGTGAACATTTGGAATTTGAGTGCTCGAAACGCGATGCAAATTGTGGTTTTACTTAAGACTCTTATACTGGTTCTTTTTCTGTCGAGATTCGCCCTTTGAAAAAGTAGAGAATTGAGAGTTAATTGTACTCTAGAATTGAAGCAAAAGAGAAAGAAGTGCTCTTTTATGTCGTTTGCCATAAATCCATGCATCCTATCATTTTGATGTCTACATCGTGTGTTGTTTTTATCACAAATGAATTGCAATTTGTAGCACATGATCTACTATATTCTCATGCATGAAGATGTGAGAATCTATCTATTCAGAAAATGTCTCAAGTAAAAGGTTGTTTTTATCTCAACATTTTGTTCTTCTCTTATGGGGTTAGTATACTGCATTTTAAGCAACTAGGCATGAATGACCATCGTTAATTATGTGCACCATCATATTCATATATAGTTCGAATTTAAATAACGAAGGTAATATTTTGCCCGAAACCCTTAAACCATAATTTTCTTTTTCGGAAATAGATATCCTTTTACGTGCACCATTAAATGACTTCACAATTGCTCCTCCAGTTCTCAATGCAATCGAACCGTCAAATACTTGCATGGCCCTTTATAAGACGCCTTTACTGTCAAAGAAGATTGGAGTGTACACCATTGATGCATCAGAAAACACATAAAATCCTGCTTGGGGCTAACTTCTTAAATGCCCGGAAGTGTTGTTACTAATCTTATCGCTGGATCTACCGACAAGTTCGTTCCTTTTGTCTGAAGTTGGTGCTGGCAAATTAATCTGCTTAATTTTCCATGCTCTGAGTGGTATTAAAAAGAAAGTTATTCAGCTTCTGCAGCCGCCTTTTCAAGGCATCATCAAAGCCATCTTGCGCTTGAATTTGCTCTTGGGAAGATTCATTTTCTTTTGTCAACTCTTGGATTGTCTCAAGGCTCGCAGAAGCAGGTTCTCCAGGCTCAACTGTCCTGGCAACCCTACCAACTTTATTGGCCAAACTAGATGGATCTGCACCTTGTAATGTATCAGCCACCTTTCCATACTGACAAAAGAAAGCACAAACAAAAAATATGACCAAGAGAATAGAAGGATACAAAACCATCATGGAACCCAAGCCAACAACGAAATTAGTTACAAAAGGATATTCACAGCATAGTCCGTGTCATCGTCCTCAGATCTTAGTCACTCAAACAACACAAAGTGATCCTATTGAACTTGTACCCCAAAACTAAATATACCCCATATTCACAGAACTTGATTAATATTTAAATGCACAACTTTGTTGAAAGGTGAAAACAATATATCCAACAACCGAAGTAACTTATTGAAAATCAGTAAGCATCAAAACCCAGTTACAGATGAAAAGTGGGCAAAGACCTCGTCAATGTGCTTCGAGGCTCACACCTCGAGGGACAGACCATGCTATCAAGCTCCTTGAATTGTACATCCTTCATTGATCCGCCCATCGTTGACGGAGTCTTCCAAATTCTAAACCCTAAACGAACAAAAACAAGGAGAAAGATGGAGACAGAGAATGAAAAGACATACTATTATATATATAAAATTAAAGACAAAGGCATAATTTAGGGAACCTTTTTTTTCCCCAAAGAATTTAAGGTAATTTTCAAAATATTAAGAAATATCATTTATTAATTAGACTTCTGAAAAAAGATAACTTGATTAATATAAAATAAAATAATAAAAGTAAAATTTTACTATAAAAAAAACTTAAAATAACATAGTGGGTATTATTATTTTTATAATTTTTTATATCTATATATGTAAAGCAAAAGACAGAGAATGATAAAACATTCAAAATATCAAAAAATGCCATTGGTTAATACAAATATTAAGAATTGAAATTATTAATTAAATGAGGATAATATGATAAATTCACGCTTTTTCATATTAACAAAATTAAAATTAAAAGAAAAATCAGATAATTGATCATATTTTTATGGAACACAACTACATATTATCTTTTTTAATTCTAAAATAAATTTAATTTTATAAAAAAAAACCCTCTCTCAAGCGCCGAAACGTGTGTAGAAAGTCTAGTTTGTATTAATAATATTGTATAACTCAGTGAAAAAAGGTCTGAAATTCCATCTCTTACAAATTTACGAGAAATAAATATTTGAAATTAAAAATACGTCTTTGGGACAAATTGGATATCTAGTATTTGTCTCTTAAAATTTTTCCAGGGAAACGAACCGTTCCATCCAAGCAGAAAAAATCCGGACCAAGAGAAAACCTTTCCTAATTTTCCCGCCGGACTGGAATTGACTTCCAACTTTTCCAACTTCTCACACAACTCCCCTGGACTCGGATCCTCTTAGGCTTTGCTCGCTAGTTTCAGATCCAAAGCGAGATACGATGGCAAAAAAACAATCGGAAGGAGAGCAAATATCATCGGCAAATGCAGTCTTTCTCGGAGCTTTAGCTCCCGGTGTTAACGTACGCCCAATTTCCGATTCTTTATGTGTGTTTCTGTATTTATGTGATTCTGAGCAAAATCTTATGAAAAAGGGTAAATTTTGCTTTTGCTGATTGAATTTGGTTCAGGCTCCCACATGGACAACGCTAAGATTTGCGTTTGTGATGTTGGGTCTGTGCCTTGCTGTGATGCTGGGCTTGGCATTCTCTTCCAGTGACTCTTGGTTGGTACTTCATGTTGCGTTCCTAGTTCTTATCACCATGACCCTCTTCTTGCTTCTTAGCTGGTACGCTTATTCTTCTCTCTGATACCCACAATTCCTTTTCCTTTTAAGGTTTTCAGTTTGGTCAATCTGGATATCGGTTATTGTGGTTGCTCTGAAAATTGAAACTTCTTTTCTTTTCTGGATCAAAGTCTCTTTTTTATTGTTAATTTCTTCCCTCTGCTGTTATTGGGTGTGTAATGGCACCGCGCGAGTATGTGTTGATAATTTTTTGTAACGAAGAAAGCTGCGTATGCAAATGGCTCATATCGCAACTTATTAATCTTTGTGTTTAATGACTTGTGCTGCTATGCTCATGTTTGAAAAAATCAAGTTACTTAGTGAGTACTCCAAAAAATGAATGTGCACTTGTTAATGCTTCAGCTGTGAATAATAGTGGTACCTTGTTATGTTATTACTAGATTGCTTTCCTTGGGTCTGATGCATAAGTTAGTATTGCCTTTGAGTTATTTGGTTATAAATACTCGTACACCTAGGGGGATAACTTGTTTGATACATGAGCTGGTAGACATACTCTCTCATCTCTGTAGGCGTTACACATGGAACATCAATTAACTAAATCTTACCTCTATTTATAGGGCTGAATACCCCCACGTATTGTCTGTCCATGATTATGCATTTTGTAAAATATAATGAAGACAGATATGTTGTATCGTTGTTGTTAGACCAGCAAAACTTTGCATTGTGTAAAACTGTGGATGAAATATTGTCTATGGAGTAGGTTTTATCTTGTCCAACCATTTGTCTACTTGAGCCAGGCCCTTAATTTTCAATGATTCTAATAGAATTGACTGTAAGATTGTCATGAGGGTGGTTTGGGATGACTAGATTAAATTTTAGGAGCATATGCTGATGTGGATGTGAACTATGGACGGTTGTTATGCATATATCCAAATGGAATCAGGGGAAAAGGTAAGGGTATTAGAACGTTGTTATTTGTTATTACAATAATGGAACCCCATCCAAGCCAGCACACTGATATATCTTGCAGACTTATTCTATTTTTTTTGTTTGACTATAGTCTGAAAGATGGAGATGTATTGAGCTTTGAAAGTTTACCATCTTATGTTGGCCATTGTTCACATAAGGGATGAGGAGCATGCACTGTATGTGTTGAAATCTTTAAACTCTTTGCAGAAAAAGACCTTTTAAAGTGCTAGAGATTCATATGGCAATATTGGGTGGTCCACTCTATTTATGAGTCAACCTAAATCATTTATGCAATTTAGATGATGATGGCAAGCTCTAATTACGCAATTTTAGACAGTTGATGAGTCTTGAGTTTTATCATGTTATGTTTCTGAAGTGCTAATATATGGTAGACACTGGCATGCCTTCATTTCATCTTGACTAGTTTGAGCTAAGTTGTTCGAGGGATGCTTTATTTTTTTTCATTTTATTTGAAAAATCATGAGTATGGAGGATAAAACTTTCACGACTATCTGGAATTCGTTATTTCTCATTTGTGGGTTTTGAAGAAGAAAGAGACGGAAAATAAACCCAAGTAGTTCAAGCTAAGTTGTTTGAGGCATGTTTGATTTTGTCATTTTATTTCAAATTCATTTCATCTTGACTATATGGAATTGATTATTTCAAGGCTCGTTGATGACTTATGAATTGATTTTACGCTGCAGGTTTCTTGCACAGACTGGTTTGGTTTCTGTTGAACATCAAATTCGTGAGATGGGCTTAGCGCCAAATGATCAAGAGGTGAGTAAAGAAGGCGTGAAGAAAACTGAGGAGAAATCCCTTTAAAAGGGCAACTTATAGTTCATGTAAAGACAATTACATTTGTGATACAATCTTTCCAAGAGGAATGAGAAGACAAAGGTTGTCAAAACAGCAAGCAGATTGCAGTAGTTGTGGGAATCATATTGCCCAGAGGAATTCCATCTTTCAGTTACTCTGGACCTCTTTCTGCTTGTGTTTGCTCTTTTTGGGTTTGATGAAGCAGAAGCACGAGCAACACGGGAACTGAAGCAAGAACTTCATCTCTTTGATTTGATGTTGTGGGAATCATATTGTTTGGAGATCTTTATATGCATGGAGCCTTTGCTTTTTTTTTTTTTGTTCCTCCCTTAGGATGCTTCGCCTTTTCCTTATTGTTTTTTTTCCCTTTTTTAAAGATAAAAAGATGCCAAGCGTAGCTTCTCCATTTGTGTCATCATTGCCATTGGGTGTATTATGCTCCTTGCAATTTGTTCCTTCTGTAAGACGAAAACGTGACTACATTTGTATTCCTTTCATGGAGGATAGGAAAACACTTCGCGTGATCGGACTTTGCCTTCTTTCCTCTTCGGTGTACACCAACTTCGGAGTTGCTTGAGAGTGCAGAGTAGAATTAGAGGATTTATTCTCGATATAAATAAATAAAAAGACACCATATGCATTGCTCTCGATTGAACATGAGTGTGCGATAGATACCAAAATGACCTTAAAACATTTTCCATGTTAATATAAAAAGAGGGAGACCTAACCTAACTACCATCGAATTAACTATTGGTAGACAAACATGAACTGCCATTAATGTCTGATCGAGGCAAAGTTAAATGTTGGACTTTCATCTATTTCTCGCCTCTGTCGGCAATTAATTATGGTAACCATGTTTAATTATGATTCATTTAGGTTGGTCAAATTTGAACCTGGATAGGATCCAACTTACAATTCAACTGTCATTTGTGGCCTACAACACAATTTTCAAATTAGGCAAACGTTGCATATACCACTAAAGGACATACATACCTCAAATGACTATGGGGCTTTTTAAAAATATTTATTTATTTAATAATTATCGTTCTTGAGATTCGAACTTAAAATTTCTAAAATGCAACACTTGATCATCATGAACATGTCATCAACAAGTTTCGTCATCGCATCACCATGGAAAAAAATTTTAAGATGTGACCGTCACACCGTGCTAAAAATATCGAGTAGAAATTCTAACTTGTTTCAACGGTGTAGATTTGGTGGCAAAACTAGTGAGTTGGGGAAAAGCGCGGTGGGGTGAGACTATTGGGGGCAGGGCAGGACAGGTGACAACTCAGAGTGTAAAACTGGAGCGAAGGTCCATTGCATTGTGTACATAAAACCTCACGAGTCAGTGAGTCACCAAAAGCTCTCGTTTTTTCTCTCTCTAGAAAAAAACCAAATTTGTTGTTTGTCCCTTTTCTTTGGGTTCCCTTTTTGCATGGCGCTGTTACACCTTTCTTAGCTCACTCAAAGTGCTCTCTTTCTCTCTCTATCTGGCCGTTTCCTCTTCTTCTTCTTCCTCCTTTAAACCCAACTGGGTTTATTTTACTGTAATTGCTCATACTCATTGATTTCCACCTTGGAATTCCTCTTTGTTTTCTATCTCTGTGTTATGTGTTTTGCGGTAACTTAAAGTTTTTCGTGTTTGTGCAGTTCCTTTTTGGAGGGTGGTAAGAAGTGAAGGTCGTTTTGGGAGGTGATCATGGGTTCAGGTCAGCACTGGGATGCTGAAAAGATGTGAGTATATATTTTCTCTCAGTGCTTACTTGTCTTCACTTTGAAATAATATTATATATATATATATGGTATGGGTTTCGTTTTCGTTTTTGTTTTCTTTCTTTTGGCTTTTAATTCGTAATCTGTGTGTATTTGATTTGAGGGTTATAGGCTTGATCTATATTTGCATGATTATATGGTGAAAAAGAATATGCACAAGACTGCTGCAGCTTTCAGGAAGGAGGCTAATGTCTGCGGCACCCCTGTTGGTAGTACTTTCGCTGATCAAATGCCTCTGCTTTACGCTTATTTGTTTTCATTGAATGAATGTACTGTTGCAATGGAAAATGAAATCTTGATGTGTGTAGCTAGAGAGTTGCTATCTCAATTTGGTTGGTTATATTGGTGAGCCTACATTCTTTTAAGAAAGAGAAAATCGAGGAAAATTGTTGCATATAGTCTCACAATTGTTTGGTTTTTGAATAGAATGAAACCTCAGAATTTTGTTATTAAATTATGCTCTTCGACTATGTTGAATGGTCTTGACTTCTAAACTTTATGATACTTATTGGTCTTTTGGATTATGGATAGATGTTTATAGTTCTGCCATAACCCAAAAGTTGATTGATTACTGTTATAAATTATAACTGGGAGGCTCCTTTGTGTTTTCAGTCATTAATACTCCCGACGGATTCTTACATGAATGGTGGTCTTTATTTCACGACGTATATGCCGCCAGGGAATTGAAGCATCAAGAGGCGAAGGCAGAAGCATCTCTAGTTAAGGTGGTTATTTGCTGAACTGCGTTGCCAGGTTTTTGTTTTTTAGATGGTGCTTCCTTTTATTTATAGACCTATTTTTAATTTTATTTTCAGGCTATGCAAACGAGAGAGAATGAAGGACAAAATAAACGTCCGAGTGTGACACACATAGCAACAAACAAACAGAGGCCTCCACAATTTGATAAGGGTACTAGTTCAAGAAGGCAGTCTACTGGAGATTTTTATCCCAGTTTACATCCAGTTGATGTCAATAAATTGAATGTCTCAAAGCCAGTTACAATCAATTCAAGGTATTCATTAATATGTTTTCAACTCTGCATTACTTCATAACAGAGGCATATCTCATTTTGAACTCATTTGTACAGTTCATTTGATAACGTTTTCAACTCTGCATTACTTTCTCTCTTTTCTTTCATCTGTTTGAAAACGTTTCGAAATCTTATTTTCTGTCTTTTAATTCAAGAGATAAAAGGGAAACAGATAAAAGAAAAGAGAGAAACGAAAGAAGAGAAGAAAAATGAGAGAGCTAAAGAAGAGAGTAAAAAGTATAGATAAATTAAAATGATAAATTTTCTTTAGTTTTTTATTTTTAAATTAAGAAGTGAGTGAAGAGGAAGGAAAAGATTGAGGACATGGGTGATTACTGTTGATTGGCTTTGTCTAAATCCAGAGCTTTTTTTTCTTCTTTTACTGACATTCTCCATTCCTGTGTCAGTCATGTGCTGCAACAATTTCCCAATCACCCTCAACAGCAGGTACTGAGAATTTTGTCTACTCTACCAATCCACTCTAATAAGAACCCCAAATTGATAAAGTTTGCATTGAAATTTTAAATACTCAGCCGGAGGACAACAGAAATGTCATTAGCGTGGGCAGGACCATCAGCATGGACCGTACGCTTTATGGATTGAGTAGTGCCATACTCCCAGTAACTGGAGCTCAGGATGCAGGTTTGTTAATGTTATTGGGGTTCAGCACTGTGAAATAGATATCAATCCACTGTATAGTATATGCTGTTATTACACTGACAAGAAGATAAACACTTCTAGGATTTCATTGTTCTCTTGATCACCATGATTCCCTTCTACATATCTACTACCTCCTGCTATGATTTGATCTGCCACCAATGCTGCATATTCTTTGACCATCTGTCTTTATGATATTTGTGGGACATTTAAATCATGTTGCTTACTTTAAGTGTTTCGTAGAATACCAGTATTACTTTTCTTTTCTTTTTTCACGGTTATCTTGAAGCAATCATTTGATCCTAGAATTCAATTTGGTTACATGATACAGTTCTTTTTTTTCTTTTTTTCTTTTTTATTTAAAGTCATCAAATCTGGCACTTTTGCTCTGTTTAACTGGGCATGAAGATTGAAAACGTTTTAAGGTGGAAACGTAATCATAGAAAAAGAAATGCGTTATTTGATTTATGTGATGAAGGTGCCTGATTTCGTTCAGTTTACGTTTTCAGGCATGGTTGTAGTCAATCCTGGAACACGGCATGTAAGGCCCTTAACAGTAAGTGGTCTGTAAGTTCTTGTCCATCGGAACTATTTTAGCATCATTTTTAGGTTATATACCATTGCAGTTTTTAATTTCTGTCTTCTTCCCTAATTCAATCTTTTGATTCAATATTCTTAATACTTCATCTGAAGCTGATCATATCTCCCCTGGTCTGTTTCACCAGGTATTAAACTCAGCTTTGCAGGCCCCAAACCATCAGCAGCAGATTCAGACATTGACAGCAGAACATCAGCATCCGGTTTTGGGTCAGGTATAATGTCACATGGAAAACTGACGTTTGATGCTGGAAGTTATGCTTAAAGAGCATTAATGGGGAAGGATGGAAAGGTTACTGTAAACAGTGGCTAATAAATTCCAGTTTGAATTGCAATGTGAAACTGTATGGAATAAGTATGTTGTACCATCACATGCAAAACAATCCTTCAAATACAATAAGTATATGCTTTTGGCATGTTGTCTTTGTACTTCTCAACCTATCTGATGCTATTAACTAAAAGCTATGAAAAGGAACATTTTGTGCAAGCTAATTTTCAAATATACAGTTAGTAGTTTTCAGTAGATGTTTTACTTGAAATGTTTACAATCCTTTTCCTGTTGAAAACGAATTGTCGATGACTCAGATGATTGGCCAATGGAGACCAACTGCTGCGTACCAACACCAACATGATTGGCCTCAGCAGCAGCAGTTACTAGAGGTTGGGCAGTAACCCTGATTGTGTCCTTTGCTTTGTAGGAAAATTCGTTGTTAGTACTTTTCCCTCTGAATTATCTCTCTCTATTATTATCGTTTTAAAATCAGAATGACAGAAAGAGGAGGACAGCACCATTTTTGAGAGCTGGAGGCATCCCTTTGGTAGGTCACACGCCTTACAATACATGAATACGTTCCCTTTATCACACGACATCAATATTTGTGAAAATTTAATGAATACTTTGATTTTGGGGACCCTTCCTCACTTTTTATGGATGCTTCTTTGAAATGTATTATTTCTTTGGGCTTTTGCTAGCCAGCATTTTCCTTAATTTCTTAATGGAATCCTAAACCACAGGGTGATATTAATACTAATGAAGAAATACCTGTGGAAGCAAATGCTGAATCTTTTTTGTCCTATGGTGATGACAATGCTGATGGTACAAACACTACTTTCAGATTTATAAAACGTAGAGCTACAGCTTGCAACACAAATGAACAAAAAGGTACTTCATTTGGATTAGAAAAATAATAACACTTTGTACTTAGTATTATCCAATGCTATTCATGTTATGAAAATATTTTTGAGTGTGATTTACAACATCTATATTTGTTATACCAAGGGTCAAACCAAAAATTCGTTTTTCTTTTATTGTTGCATAATACCATAGGGTTTGAATTAGAAATCCTCAGCTGCCAGTTCCAGTCCATGTATCTGCTTCCTCAATTTTCTTTTAGCTTCACACACTATTGCATTTTCATGAGGTTTTAGTACTCTTGTTCACACTTCATTAGATTACTGAATTGGCACTCTATTCAGTTGTCATCTGTTTATATGACTGCTTGCTTCTGCTTCTATTAATATTAATAAGATCATCTTTACTTAGAATAAAATAGTTAGGCGAA
Source organism: Prunus persica (assembly GCF_000346465.2). Taxonomy (NCBI): domain Eukaryota; kingdom Viridiplantae; phylum Streptophyta; class Magnoliopsida; order Rosales; family Rosaceae; genus Prunus; species Prunus persica. The sequence goes on from NC_034012.1 coordinate 2,360,958, forward strand.
TTTAAAGAAAAGGAGACACAGACATTGATTATGACCTTTATATATGTAAAACATTTAGTAAAGATACAACTTAGTGGAAGGTGATACCAAAAAGCACAAATAGTTCTGCCTGTTAACTGACAAGAAATAGGTTGAGAATTTTTCATGAACATTACTTTTGTTACCAACTGCTAGGCTTCACATTTGAAGAAGTTGGTTCTCTCCACTCAAGCAAATCCAAGGTTCTATGCTGCCATTTTTCATCGGAAGGGAACTTGTTAGCTAGTGCAGGGCATGAAAAAAAGGTCACTTGATAAATCTATAATGTTCAGTTTATCATCTTCTTAGTCAGTATTTTAGTTGTCTTTTTATGAGTTTGTTGCTGATTTCATCATCTGCTGGCAGGTTCTGATTTGGAACATGGAAACCTTTGATTTTGATAAAACTTCAGAAGGGCATTCTCTTCTCATTACAGATATACGGTTTCAACCAAATTCAACAATTTTTGCAACATCTTCATTTGATAAAACTGTGAAGATATGGGATGCAGCAAGAGTAAGTTTTTCATTATCATTATTATCTGAATCTTCTTTTACCACTAATTTCTGTCTTATATTGCAAAATTTCTTTGGCGGTTTTACCAAATTTTTTTTTTTCATTCCCTTTTAGTTCTCCTCTTTTCTCATATATATTTTTCCTGTACAAGGAAACAGTCAAGACCCTACCCGAATATGGGTATTTGTGTAGTTATTCTACATTAACATCTTGCAACTGGATGAAAATTCTATATGAAACACCTACAGACTCTTTCTAGCTGGTCATATTCTCATGTTTGGTATATGTCTTATAGTATTTGAGATATTTACCCTTCATATTGTAATTCATTGTTGCAGATTACATGCTTGATTTCATATGCATGATTGCTACTTGGTTTAAAAAGATATTTCGTTATGGCAACATTCTGACTGTATAGCTCAACTTGTCTCAGTTTGATTGGGGATCCTTGCCTAGCATGAGTTGAACATATGAGTGCCCCAAGCCTGTTAGGCCTGGCTAGTCTTTGTTCTCTCCCTACCTATGTCTTCTAGACTCACGTGTCTTTATAATCCACCTTTCTTTTGAAGTAATGATAAACAAAATATCATTTGACATAGATCAATGATCTTTGGTACATCATTGTGTTATTGTAGTCGAGCAAATCGTTATCCAAGCTTTTAGGGCACACTGGACAAGTAATGTCATTGGATTTCCACCCACGGAAGGCCAATCTCCTTTGTTCATGTGATAATAATGATGAAGTCCGACTGTGGGATATCAACCAATGTACTTGCACAAGCATCTTTAAGGTAATAATATCTTGATCATTGCATTTGTTGTAGTATAATTGTTGCATCTGAGTCATTTCATGTTATGATCCACTGTATTCTAATTCTTAATTTGAAGATGATGGGGTAGACAAGTTTCTCTTGGACTTTCATCCATCAAGGCCTTACCTGAATCTCCTCGTGGACTAACTGCAGGGAGCAACTAAACAAGTCAGATTCCAGCCTCAATTTGGAAAAAATTTGGCCACTTCATCAGGAAATGGTATCAATGTATTTGATGTTGAGACTGGGAGTCTCAAGTTTTCCTCGAAGGTAAGCCTTAAGATCATTCATGCGTTTTACATGCTCCTATAGCTATTGTCAATGCATCTAGATGCCAAGTTCTTGCACAGTTTACTTGATAGAAAGAAAACTTGTTTCAGGGATCCGGACATGTCAAAGACGTTGTTTCACTTTGCTGGGATACCAGTGGGAAGTATCTTGCCTCTGTTAGTGAAGACAGTGCAAGAATTTGGTCTACTGCGTCAAACGGAAAATGGATACATGAACTGAAATCAAATGGCAATAAATTCCAATCATGTACATTTCATCCTGGATATCCACTACTCTTGATCATTGGTGGTTACCAGGTAACTATTAATACTTGATGTAAATTGCTGCTGGGAATTTGGTGAGGCTGTTTGTGCCTTGTGTCTGTACATGAAAACGGGGTTCTGCACTTTCATCGTTTAGTGGGATATTAGCATTGGATACGTTGAAGGAAAATGAAAACAAGGTTATTTATTTTGCTAGAATATGAAAGTATTAGGATGAAAATGTTTTTAAGAACACAACGGGTAGTGTTTATTAAGCTGCATTATGACAAGTATTTGAGCCTTTGGTTTTTATAAGGATGTTAGGAAAATGAAATTTGGAAATGTTAAATGATTGGTTTGTTCTTGGCAGTCCCTGGAGTTGTGGAATCCAAGTGAGAGCAGCAAAACATTGACAGTTCCAGCGCACAAGGGGCTAGTTGTTGCACTGGCAGAATCCCCAAAGACTGAAATGGTTGCCTCAGTGAGCCATGATCAGTGTGTCAAGCTATGGAAATAAGAGACCTACCTGTCAACGCCACAGCGCCTGCATGAGGAAAATATGGAGAATATGTAAATTGGGAATGGAAAACAAGCCAAAGATACAACTTCTGTATGACCTGCCTTATTATAGGAGAGAACAGGTCAAGTCAATTATACCTTAATCTTTGTCATGGGCACAGTTGCACTCTTGAATTTACAAAATTCAAACATGGCCAGCATTAAAAAAGAAGGCATGCAGCCATGGTTGTTTTCTGAAACAAAAAAACATATATATTACGTAGTTGAAGTTAAACAAGTACATTTCCAAAGAGTACTTTGATGTCTTTTTTCCTTCTTTTTTTGAGAGTCACTGTAATTTCTGATCAACCATATAATCATCTTAAAAGGTTCATTTCGTGAAAACAGTTCTAAGCTTCGGAGTAACATTTTTCTTTATCCTCCTCACCCACAGTTAATTTCTCATCTCTTGGTGAGATTAGGATTTTACCATGAAACAGTAGAGTATTTTGTGCACGCATTTTCAAGGCATGTTTCCACAAAAGACATCAAGCATTAGAAATTATGCCTCGGAATTCATATCAAGTTGAATGGGATTTTCTTAATCAAACCCAGGAAACATGTTACGGCTATGCCTGGTTTTAGATAAATCAAAAGCTTGTGACGGAAAACAAATCTAAACGGAGAAGCCTGCACTACAAGAATTTTGATGTATTAAATCAATCTACAATGCAGAACTGCTTTTGCTGGTTCTATTCTATCACTTGATTCACTTCCATAGCTCTTCCATGGGGATACCACGTTCCCGAGCCACATCACTAAACTGTCGCATTTTCTGGATACCAACTACAGTCGCTCTGGCATTGTTCAAAGCATTCTTGCTTCCCAGTTGCTTTCCTAGAGCATTTTCTACCCCTGCCATTTCGAGCACGATTCTGACAGAACCTCCAGCAATAACTCCAGTACCGGGAGACGCAGGTCTAAGCATTACCTTGGCTGCTCCGTAATCTCCCTCAGATCTGCGATTCATCAGGTCAACAAAATAGTGAATGCAAAAATTGACATGAGATGATGAGATGCTGCATTAAAAGGTATTGGCATTGTAAATTGCAAGTGCTATGATGCCTATATAATAATAGATTTTGTAGCTCAAGTTTAAGAACATCTCATGCCATGGCTCTATTTCAAAAAGAAATTGGGAGCACAGGAGAGCACTCCCATTGACAATTATTACCTGTCAACTTTTAGGAGCAGAATATAATAAAAACAGTTCCTCCCAAAGAGGAGAATGAAGATAGCTTTCTCTACATAATGTTTTTCCATCTATGATCACATAAGGTATTGGCCTTGTAAATACACGTGCTATGACTGTTGCAGGCAGCACAGTGCCCACATACAGCACGCCAGCATTTCATCGAACACTGGAGGGCAATTGTCAGAGAGCATCCACACCTCCAAGGAGTCAATGCAGTCGATTCAATGATAAATTTTCGACCTTCAGGGTCAACTGACCCCCTTTGCCCCTTACCGCATCCACCAGTGCCTAAAACCTTTGAAGTCTTGTACTTAAGTGATTCACCAAAATATCAACCATAAGACTACTCCAGAGAATACATACTACTTCAAGTATAGCTAGCATGCAGTGTGAGCAAACTACAAATACCAACCAAATTCAGCTCCTCATATTATCTCAGACCTCAGACACCAAAATTTAATCAATTCTCATTCTGTCTAACATATTTCAAATTCTGATAGGCAGTCTCATACTAACAAGCAGAGCTCCACCCACAAAAAAATGCAATTACATTCAATTCCAAGTTCTACAAAATCCTAAATGCAGAAGCGTCCAAACCACCAAATGACCAAGAGGATCAGTTTCACACAGTTCAAACACAAGGTCGTCAAAATAAATCCAACTCAATTGTAGTAATGACCATAAGTAGGCTGAAAGCCAAGTATTCGGTCATTGACACAGTGAATACTAGCAAGTTGGGCATTCATAAAAAATGAAATAACATTCCATTCCACACTCTTATAATGAAGTGCAGTATTTTCAACACCACCAAAGATCAAACACACAATTCAAACAAAAGTCAACCAAAACCCAGAAGTAGAAATGGCAATACCTATGAGGAAAAGTGAGGTACTTAGTCATGGGCACACTGATAATGTTCCTTCTAGCATTCACAGCAGACTTTTGAACCGCACCAATAACCTCCTTGGCTTTGCCAACACCAACACCCACTTGGCCCTGCTTGTCACCGACCACCACAATAGCTCTGAAATGCAACTGCTTGCCTCCTTTAACCACCTTGGTGACCCTCCTCACCTGAACCACCCTCTCCTCAAACCCATCTCTGATCTTCTCCTTCTTCAATTTCCCAAAAGCACCTGTCTTTTTTACGTTAGAGTCCATTACGTAGATGTCATTGCCCAGAACGCTCTCGCCACTGTAGGCTGGACCGTACAGCTCCTCGTAAGCTGCGGCGATCTCGTCCTCGGTCTCAGACGACTCGTCGTCGAAGGAAGGTGGGGGAACGAAGCCTTCTGGGACCTCAGGGGGCTCGAAGACTCCGTCAAATTCGGGGTCTTCGTTGTCGAAGAAGGAGGTCTCGACGTCAGCTGCTGCGGCATTGAAGATAACAGTGGTGGGTCGTGACGAGGAGGTGGAAGAGAGGAAAAGAGAAATGGGTCTTTTGGGTTTGGTTATGGAGGTGGTGGCAGCTGTGAAAGGGGACAGAGAGAGGCGTGGAGAGGTGTGGAGAGAGAGAGAGGAGAGAGAAGAGAGAGATGAAGAGCTTGTGGACATTGCCATGGTGGAACTGTGAGAGTATGATTGGGTTTCAGTGAAGGCTTATCTCGAAAGGCCACAGCTTGGAGGATGGAGGATGAGTCATCACCTCATCGCCAAGACGACGGTGAGATGTATATGATGTTGCAAATTGTCAGTGGCACGTTATACGGCTAGTCGTTTTTACTTTATACGACTTGTCTTTTTCACAGCGAAAACTGTGATTGCAATTTTTCTTCTTCTTATTATTTCTTTTCTGCAAGTGAGATGGAGTACTTTTATAGTGGGCTGGATAGGCAATATGCCGGCCCAATCTCAGCTCAGCCCAACTCTACAGCCTAACTCTCCAGATCAGCCCATTTCACAATCATAAGCTTCTATAATAAGGTAATTTTTACGTTAAGGGGTGTGTTGAGGAGTTCAATCCTATCGTTCAATAATAACTTTACAAGTTATTGGAACGGCTAATAAGAGGTGACAATTGAAGAATTCTCTTTAATTTTATGGTAATTTTCATAAACTTCCGTAGTTTGTACCTTGAACTTGTGGAATTTAGCCACACACAAAATATTAATACGTAAAAGAGACTAATTTAAGAAAAAATTTAATTTTATTCCACCAAGGATATAATTGACATCACATAAATAATTTGATTTTCCTATAACTTCTCCAACACATGAAACACTTCGTAAAATCATGTGCCAGTAAAAGGAAAGTCAAAAAGTAACAAATTACTCAACCATGCAATGCAATGCAATCAAATGTTGTTCAGCTCCTCCACTACGACTTGTCGTCGTCCGTTGTTATGCTGCCGTTATAATCAAAAAGACAAAAGTCATCACAATACTTATAGCGATAAACTTCCGGGAGTGTCCCAAGGCCTTTGTAGCAGTCATCGGTCTCAAACTGATCATCGTTCGCCATCCTCGTCATTGCTCTCCTCTGTGACGGTGATGGTGATGGGGCAGGCTCGACCCCCGCCAATGTAGATGGTTGCGTAGAGGTTTCGATATGTCCAATGGCGTCGTTAGCTTCCTCACATTGTATGTGCGGCGAAGAAGCACACGTCATGGACAATGCAATTATGGTGTTAGCTTCTTGCTCTTTCTGAAGTTGTTGTACAAGTAGTGCTAGAGATGATGATGATGCATCTTCTTCATCCCTAGCTACATAGGTATACGCCAAAGGAATAGGTATGTCAGCGGGAGCGTTGTGGTTGTTGCTATAGCTTTTGGCATTGGTGTTGGTGTTGGCATCGGCGTAGTTTGGGTTGGAGTCCGGAGTGTTGCCTTCGGCGGTGGTGTTGCTGTTTGAGTTGTTGGCTTTACGGTCGGTGTTGTTGTTGTTGTTGTTGTTGTTGTTGATGCGTGAGGGGGGCTTGGCATGTATTGATCCTGCTCTCGTTTCTGTGGAGATGTACTGTTTCCTCAGCATGGAAGTAAAAGAAGCTTAGTTAAGACAACATTAATTGAGATAAGCAACATGAATGAAATCTATATGCGACATGCAGAATTAAAAATAAACTAAACATTGACAGTTCAGATCTGTGTAAGATATGACTTCAGTTCATATTAATGGTCTTGCCATAAACTCAAGAGATTTTCTCCTTTTGGGAATATCATTATTATTATTCTCTTTTGTAAAAGGTTACATGAAGACGAGCCAAAACACCAGTTTTAGTCTTCTATTCTGTAGTATTAAAGATGCTCTTAGGCTGTCTTTTGTATATGGCAGGTCCTGCCAACTAACTGGAAGCGTTTCTAAACTCTCAGGCCAGTCAGGTGCAAAATACTCGTGTTATTGCCAACACATCTCCATCAATAGCCTTCCTTTTTTTTTTTCATACATGAACCTTTCCATTTGGTCTTATGACATGTACCTTCACAAACTATCCTCCTCAAGATATAGTCATCGTAATGGAAAAAGATAAGCTCAAACAAGCTCTTCAAATTGTATTCAATTTTCAAAATCCCATTTTAAAATGCAACAGGTTTTGTTTTAAGGAAGAAAAGAAGAACTCACAAGGTTCTTGTCTTCATCCTCCAAAAGACAAATACAATCTCCCACCTCCAACTTGTGTTGCTTAACAAAGTCGCCTGTTGCATTATAAAAATGGAAACTCTGGTTAGTAAAGTGAACATATTTGCACGATTGTCAAAGAGAGTGACCAAAAGCAATGAGATTTATTAGCAAGTGTGTCAGTTTTTTTTTACCTGTGTTCTCTAAGAGGTACATTCGACTTTTGTTATTTGACCAATACCTGTGTTAGTTCAACAGACAGAAAAAATGGCTTCAATTAAGTGGCAAAAAACTCTTGCTATAGATGGGCTTGCTTGCCATTAAAATATTAACTTATAGTAGTGTCCATACACTTACTTATACTTCAAGCCCCACTCCTGGTCAGAATATACATCTCTGATCATCAGCTGGATGCCTTCTTTGTCAGAGAGCATTGGAAGGTTTTCCTCTGCTTCTTTCTGTGAATGAGATGGTAGAACACGGTATTAGGTCAGCTTGGACGATATCAAAGAGTTTCATTTCTTTTAATACAATGTTCATAAAAAGATAAGGAGAATCATTTTGCAGTAGTCAATAAGAGTAAATCAAATCAGAGTAAAGAAGTAGGTTGGTTGGCCCTTTTACTTCTTTCTCTTTCCCTTAGAAAAACAAAAAACCAAAAAAAGGAGTAAAAGGAGTTGAAGCCAAACAAGCGGAGATTCTACAGGCAAACAAACATCACCTTTGGAAGGACAATCCTGCCCAAAGATCCAACATCACTGTTCTTCAACTCCTTCTTAAACATCACTCTCAGTTTCTGTAATAGAAAAAACAAAAGACACAGAATTAATAATGTAAAGAAACACATGCAAAATTCAGATTTGAGATCACAAAATCTACACCTTGTTATCCGGCGTGCAGAACGTGTAGAGGTGTCTGTTGATGTTCTGCATATCAGTACCAGCACCAGACGATGACGTGGACATACTTCCCTGATCATCATCCTCATTCCACGGAAATGGAGCATGCCTCCTTGAAGATGGAGAAGAAGACTCAGAAGAAGCAGCAGCATTGGCATTGTTTCTGCTCAAACTGAGACTCCTCTGTCTGGCCATCCTTCTCTCCTTTCTCGCCGCCTTGGAGACTAATGCATCCAGAGTCCATCCTGATCTGGCCAGGCTGTCCTGCTCTGTGGACACTACCACATTTGGCTGGCCACTGACCAGGAACGGATACATGGGCTGACCGGCCTGCTGATAAGGATATGCATATTGGAATTGCAGGCCCGGATTTGGTGCTAGATACTGTGCCGGATAACAATAGTACTGAGTGGTTGAAGGACTACAAGTTGTTGAAGGGGAACAGCTCATTGGTTCACAAATGGACAACTGTGAATGTTGTTCTTGGGGAGCGGAGGTTATGGTTGATGTGGAGGGGATGGAAGGTGGGTGGAAGTTGTCCATTTCCAGATTTGTGAACACAAAGAGTGTTTGTTGACAGTGAGGGTGGTCTTTGGGTTGGTGTTGGTGATCAGAGAAGGTGGTGGTGGTATCCTGGTTTTATGTTAGTGTGTTAGTGTGTGTGTGTGTGTGTGTGTGTGTGTATAAGCTGCAGGCTATGGGGAAGCTGGGAAGCTTGGGATGCTTGGGATGCTGCCAATGGAGAGAAGCCAGGTGTGGCAAGAGAGAGAGAGAAACACATAAGGCGGTGCGGGGGAGTGGGCAAGGAAAGAGAGAGAGATAAGAAAAAATAAAGATGAACATAAAGAAAAGGCCGAGGAGGAGGGCCAGCGAGTGAGAAAATTGGGGTGAAAGAAAGAGAGAGTATGGGATGGAAGAGTAGGAGCTGTCAGATGGGGTGGAGTGAGTGACAAGTGGCCGGAGGCTGGTGGTTTTGGAAAACCCATCTGACCAGTCTGTGAAAGAGAACAGAATCAGAGAAATGGTAGACAGCAGAGAGGAGAGGCTTCAAACTTGGCGCCTCTTATGGTTCAAATGTGGCAGACTTTCCTTCTTTCGTACCACATTTCTTCCTTCCTCTGCTTCTCTGCCTCTCTGAAGACTCACTCACACTCTTTCTCTCTCTAAAGCCAGCATCCCAAGCGCCTACCAGCCTTAACCTGCAACAAATTATAAGATGGAAAAGTTATTGGAGTGCTATTTTCAGGGACGATTTCCTCTCTTTGCAACCAGGCTTCATGGTGTCTCATATGACAAGTGCTATAAATGTCACATAAGACAAAATGAAGCCCAACATTGCAAATTAAGACCTTCCCCAGAAATACCAAACCAAGAACTCAACCTCTTAGATTGTTACATTTTATTTTTATTTTTTATATAATAAGATTTTTTTGTTAGGGGGTTAGGTGTCGTTTTAATTTATTATATATGTTTTAATTTTATGTAATGTTAGGAATGTGAGTAAAAGATTGTTATAATGTTGGGAATGTGAGTAAAAAGGAGCAGCACAACCTGATGAACTCGAGGGATTTTGAGTTTTCATTTTCATCTTAACTTGAACCACTTCAAGTTCATGATCTGATACCATGTCTTGCTTGCTTGTCATTATATCACCCACAATGTGAGAAATGAAACCGCCTACGAGTCCATCCTGCATCAAAAACATTTCATCTTTACAATCTTATGGTCACAGAAGCATGATTCGTTCTATGCAGAAAATGCATACATATAGTGCCTTCCACTATTCTCTTAAACTGAAAATGGTGTCAAGCATTTATAAAATGTAATGAACTGTAACTGATAATAATAATAATAATAATAATGGAAGTTCATATTTATCCCCACAAGTTTGTCATATCTGTATACGCTAAAGAGGAAACCATATATCCCTTTGGTTAAAAATGGAAGCAAATTAAACTTAAAATTTTGCCACTTTATGATCTTTCTTTCTTGGGTATGATTTTGATATCTTACCAACTCCAATCCATAAGGTGATGTGAGGTAATAGAAAAACAATTTGAAACAAGACCACGGGCAGAACCTATAGATAATAATCTAAGCATAGAAGGTAATCCAAACAACACATAAACAAACTGGGGATCCTAATAGAGGCCTGATAACTGTTATACAAAATTCACACACAGGTACCTGCTGAAGAAAAAAAATCATTTATAATATCATAGCGGCAATGCTGAAAGAAAATTAACAACCTTGCCAGAAAAAAAAAAAAAGAAGCCATATGATGCAGTATTGCTGCCTAGTACTTACAGGGTTAGCCACAGAATCACTGTGGTATTCACTTTGACTAGGAAGCTCCATGACAATGAATTGCTCCTATACTCATCACCAGAGTGAAAATTTCAACTGCTTCTGTTATAAATGAAGAGAAGGTTTGATAGCAACAACAGGGAAGAAAAACTTGAACACTGAATTGTGAAGAGACCCTAAGACAACTAGGATTTATATAGAGGTGATAAAGAGATTCGACAAAGCTTCATGCAAACCAAACATGCCTAGGTGATTACACCTGCCCCAGACGGTTATATAGATGTCGATCATGGAGAAAAATCGTCAACCTGCAGAACGTGGAATCATATAGAGGTGATAGAGGTTCGACAAGCTGCATGCAAACCAACACCTGCCCCAGACGGTTATATAGATGGCAATCATGCATAAAAGCAAAACGCTTAACCTTTGAACATGGATTCATATAGAAGTGATAAAGAGATTCGACAAAGCTACATGCAAATCAAACATGCCTAGTGATTACACCTGCCCCAGGCGGTTATATAGATGTCGGTCATGGAGAAAAACGCTCAACCTGTTCAACGTGGAAAGAACTTATGGTCGAAAAAGACAAATTGGGTAAGTAGATCAATTTATCATTTATGTTCGGTCCTCTTTTAATTTTTTTCATAATAAAATTACGAAAGCATTGCATAAGAAAATGTACATGTACAAATCTTACCTTAAAAACAAGCAACTGAATGTAGTTTGGCCACCCAATTGGCCTTCATTGGCGTAAAATACATAAACTTATCTGAAGTCTTAACCTGATATAACGATAGAGAACGAATACCAATATGGCTTAAGCGCATTAGTCAAGAAAAGTTTCCAAAACTTAAGAGAAGGTAGGCTAAATATACCGTGGACAATTTAAAGCATGATTGAAGACATGTACAATCAATAATGGTGCTATATGGATTAGCTCATCAATCTCCTGAAAATCAGAGTTCAGACATGGAAAACATCCAAAAGCTACAACGAGCCTAATATCACAACACTACTTAATGGTTTGAGAAAGTTATCAAATTAAATGAGGGTTGTTATCCAAACAAAAGAATAAGATTTCTAACTTGGTTCAACACTAATATTTGAACTTCTAGTTATACTTCATTTCTTTGAGAAAATGAATTTGAGTTCAATATAATGTTACTTATGCTAGATACTCGACAAAGCTAACAATATGAGTAAGACATTTATGATAAATGGCAGCACAGAAATTAGCATTTCGTGATCTCCTGTAAATCAGATATTCATGACAGACGGAAGTGCAATATGAAGTGAGGCTTAATTCCTTTCAGAGGGCAATGAAGAAGGAAAATGCAACATCATCCTTCATGTTATAAGGATATGTCCAAATGGTTTTTACTCAAAAGTGCTATTGATAAGACTTCTTTTATTTCATAAGGATATCTTTATTTCAATTTTTTTTTTTTAATCATGCTGTAAGTTTCAGGCAAAATGCTAATCTTGGCGAGTGATGCTGATTGGTCCAATGCACATTTTGTTGGCTCTAGATTTTGAATTTCAAGTGCTACTCATTGTTCAACAATAACTATATCAAATCTTCAAAAGACAGAGATCTAGACCAACATGGCTACTTATTCAAATCTGCAGGGACAACAGAATCTGAAATCCCATAAGGGAAAAAGTGAGGATATTTTGATATTATTGAAGTTCATTACAAACTACCTACAAATCATCCTCCTGCAGTAAGATACCATACAGTTCTACCACATTCAGTGAACAAAGAATGATAACACAACCAGGACAAGGCATTAACTATCATGAATGGTAAAATGCTTTAAATTTTAATCACACAACTATATGGAAACCTACATATATCGTTAGAAGTCAATCCTGTTCAAATTAAGCAACTGATAACTGAAAACAGAAACAACATTGGTCAGAGTCTTGTTGGCACTTCCAATATAAAAACACAAAGGGCAATGCTTCACAGATGTAAGTTTCCTTTACTGAACTAAGGTAGTCATGCCTCATACTGAGGCATGTAAATATGATACTTGCAGGAGATGACATGAATGCTATGCAAAACTAATATGGAACTAATGAATACATAAATGAGTCAGGGAGGGGTAAGCAACAACTTTATCGTGAACAAACAATATGAACAATTTGAATGGCTGAAGATGGCTTCTCCTCTCTTAGATGCATTGCTTGTATCTGCAGCACATGCATGAATTCCAGCCACAAGCACTATTGTTTTTACAGATTTTCAATTTTTCTTTTAAAGACAGTACAATTGGAAATAACTACTATTGCCCATCAAATGTCTTAACAAAGACTAGATTTGTCATTGCCTGACATGAGCAGCCTGTGTTCATACGCTTATTTCAGTAATGCAACATTAACAAAGATGAGGTCAACTTAGAAAGCCAATGCTCTAGTTAACTGAATGTCACCATAGTTTTCCAAGCAGTGAAAGTTTTTGGCATGCAGGCAGGATCAATAAAGGGTTATAGTCAAAGATTTGTCTAGAAAACTAATACAGATGATGGAATCTATAAGAATAAGCCTGCAATTACTATGTTCATGCCAAGGTGCAATATTTGCATTCAGATTCTTCCAATCCAGGTGAACAATACAAGTTCAGAATTCCATTAAGCTTCACACACAGGCTAGTAGGTTAGCACATATAAGGCTAAACACGTCTCATAAATCAAGCTAACAAATCAATCATGAGGCATAGGAGGTAAAGAAGTGAGAGCGTTAGCCCAAAGGGGTGATACTAGAGTGCGGAGTAATGAGTTAGGATTACGAGGTACAGAGTTCGATTCCTGCCAATGTGAAAAACTAAATAAAATAAATAAGAGAAACAACAATTTATATGACAGAGGAGTCTCTTTTTCCCAATTCAACCATCTAGGGATTAGAATATGATGAAATCGTAAATTGACATATTTGCACATATGTGATATTTGAGTAAAAGCAAGAGAGAATTTTGTCAGCACCTGAAGATTGCAGTTCCCAAATTAACCTCGGTGGTAGCAGTCGTAACGGAAATCGGGAAGAATATGCCCCTATCCCGATTGGCATTTTGCCTGACTGACTGACTGAAACCGTCGCCCCAGTAAAAACAACTGGACAACAACCACAACACACACACCCTCTTCAAAACGTGACATCATTTTTGACCCTTCACTGAATTAATTGGTTCTAATTAATTTCCAACCGGTTCTCTTCTCTACCTTCCAAAGCAATCTCAATTGGTTCCATGTCACTTTTGTCACTAATATTGAATCGGATTGGATGACTCAACCCAATCTGATCATAGTGCCTTACTTTGTAGACTAAATAGGTCAAGTTTCAACTTCCATAATATCCGTTATGTGTATGAAAAACCTCTAACCCTCTAGTTGCGACCAAGTTCTTGTACTCTATAAAAAAAAGGGCCTAAAAGAATTTCCCAAAGCAAATCTTTTATTTTTGATAGCTTTCGACATGGATTGGATTGAAATGAAATGAATGCCCCAAAAGTTTGAAGAAACAAATAAATGGGCTTCAAAACTATAGCCCAAGCACAAACGGGGCCTGGAAGCACCACTGACAACAGTAGCCAGAAATTATGTCGACAAGGGAGGCTGAAGAAGATGTAACTATCTCAGCTCCCCGCCAACCGACTAGTACACGTGTCGAGCAACACGGCTCCCACCTTACCCTCCCCAAACTCGTTATAACATGCAACCCCAGAAAGAGTTGAGATATTATCAGAAACCAACGTCGACACAGAAGAAAAGAAGGGGAAAAAAAAAAACAAAAGAGAAAACAGAGCAGCCAAACATGGCAGTGATTTCCCTAGCCAATAATATATCAAGGCCTTTTCCTCAACCCCCTTCCTCAATATCTCACGGATATTCCTCTCGCAAAGTCTCCCGGGTCTGCTTCACCTCTGCCTTCAAATTCTCCGGGGTAATTAATTTACACTAACACTCTGTTTCTTCATCTCATGTAGGCATGTTTAATTTCAATGGAACTTATATTTTGAATTTCAGGGTCGAAATGCGTCGGAAGAGAACAGGGGATATTATTCAAGGGTTGACAGCAGGGGATATGCCGACAAGAACTGGAGGAAAAAGGAACGAGACGTGAGTAGGAAGGCAAAAGAAACCGTGGAAGATGGCCTGGAAAAAAGCAAGCAAAAAGCAGAGGAAATCAAAGACGCAACCAAGGAGTATGCACAGGGCGTAGCGCAGACGGTGGCAGATAATACAAAACAGGGAACAAACACAGCAGCCGAGACAGCAGAGAGCGCAAAGGAGAGAGCCAAAGAGTACGCGTACGAGACAAACAAGAAGACCAAAGATGTGGCGGGGACTGTAGTGGATCAGGTCAAAGAGGGGACTAACAAGGCCGCAGAGACGGCGGAGAGTGCGAATGAGAAGGCGAAAGAGGGCGCGTTGGAGGTGAAGGAGAGAACAGAGGATGCGGGGCAAACGGTGGTGGACAAGGTGAAGGAGGGGACGAGCAAGGCGGCGGAGACGGTGGAAACGGTGGTGGAGAATGTGAAGGAGGGGACAAGCAAGGCGGCGAAGGCGGTGAATGATACGATAAATCCTGATGGGAAGAAATATTGATGTTCTGCTCTGTGAATCTGGTTGTTGATGGATTTATTATATAAAAACTGCAAATTGGGTCTTTTCCTTCAACCTCTGTAATGGCATACACCTATTTCAGTAATGGAACATTAACAAAGATGATACTTTTTTGTCAACTCAGATGGCCAACAATGCTCTAGTTAACTGAATGTCACCATTGTTTTCCAAGCAGTGAAAGTTTATGGCATGCGGGACCAGTAAGGATTATAATTTATAGTCAAAGATTTGTTTAGAAAACTAATACAGATGATGGAGTCGATAAGAATAAGCCTGCAATTTCTATGTTCATGACAAGGTGCAATATTTGCATTCAGATTCTTCCAATCCAGGTAAACAATACAAGTTCAGAATTCCATTAAGCTTCACAGCCTTGTAGGTTTGCACATTTAAGGCTAAACAGGTCTCCTAAATCAAGCTGACAGATCAATTAGAGCATGAGGTATAGGATGTAAAGAAGTGAGAGTGTTAGCCCAAACGAGTGATAGAGGCAGCGTAATGAGTTAGATTACGATAGGCGGGATAATGAGTTAAGATTACAATAATGTTTTAGATTATGATAATGATAAGAGATTACGATAGACAGGATAATGAGTTAAAATTACGATAATGTTTTAGATTACGACAATGAAAAGGGGTAGAGCCAGGGGACCAATGTGGTCCCAAGGCCCCACTCTATTTTTTACCTTTTTTATTTGTATATTATATATCATATATTATATTAGTTTTAGGATAATTACCTTAAAATAAATTAATATATTGGGTTCGTTTTGTCTACAAATAAACCATAAAATTTATTGATCTCCCTTCTACTCATCTCCCTTAAATCTTCTAGGTTAGTTTATGATGTTTGCAATATAAACTCCTAAAATTTTAACTTTTTTTTCTCTTCCTCTTTTATTTAAAGCTTTGTGAATTTTTTATTTTTCTAATTTTTATTTATTTATGAGTTGAGTACCTTAATATTGCGCTTTATGAACTCTTTTTTGTTTTTCATTTCTTTTCTCTGTTAGAATATAAATGATTAATTTTTAAGTCTTTAATAGTGTAGATGATGAAATTAGTATTTAACCAATTTAAAATATATGAAATTTATGATAATTAATTTATGAAGAAAATACAAATTTTATGAAGGGTCTCCTCTAATGTGAAATCTCGACTCTACCACTGATAATAAATTAGGATTACGATAGGTACATGTTTCAATTCCTACCCATGTAAGAAACTGAATAAAATCAAATTAGAGAAATAACCATTTATAAAGAATGATTTATCTTATACTAGCCTCTCTGCACGCGCTTCCGCGCTTGCGAGAGGTTTTTTTAAAAAAATAAGTAAATTTATTTTAGAATTAAAAAAGATAATGGGTAGTTGTGTTCCATAAAAATAGGATCCATTATCTGCTTTTCCTTTTTCTTTTAATTTTTTTAAATATGAAAAAGTGTGAATTTACCATATTATCCTCATTTAATTAATAATTTGAATTCTTAATGTTTACATTAACCAATGGCATTTTCTAGTATTTTGAATGTTTCATCATTCTCTGCCTTTTGCTTTATATATATAGATAAAAACCCCATGAAGAGTAAAGTGGAAAACACAAATCTTGAGTGGGGATCTATTTTTCCCAATTAAATCATATAGGGATTAGAATATGATGAAATTGTAAATTGACATATATTTAACGCAACCCAATATAATCATATCGTTAATCTACGAAGTTATCCAATTTAATCCAATACTAGATACTAAAAATGACCTAAAAGAATTTTCCAAAGCAAATCTTTTAGTCTTTCTTTATTTCATCAGTGGTGGTGTTTATCAAAATATTTTTGAAGAAACAAATAAATGGGCTTCAAAAATAACTTGAGCTAGCGTTACAAACATAGCCCATAACACAAAGGACCTTACCATTTCGGGCTGTCCAAGATTTGATCTGGCCCATATTAAGATTTTATCATCGGACTACTTAAGAAAGAAGATGTTACATGTGTAACTACCTCAGCTCCCCACTAATTGACTATCACACGTGTCGAACAGCACGGCTGCCACCTTTGTCTGGCCAAACTCGTTATAACATGCAACTCCAGAGAGCGGTGAGATATGATCAGCAACCAACGTTGACACAGAAGAAGAGAAAAGGGAAAGTGAAACAGAGCAACCAAACATGGCAGTGATTTCCCTAGCAAGAAATGTCGTCTTCAACCTCTCGAGGTCTTTTCCTCAAGCCTCTTCCTCAATCTCTCTCAGATATTCTTCTCGGAAAGTCTCCCGGGTCTGCTTCACCTCTGCCTCCAAATTCTCCGAGGTAATTAATTAATTAACTAACGCTAACACTGTGTTCCTTCATCTCATGTGTATAGGCATGTTTAATTTCAATGGAACTTATATTTTGAATTTCAGGGTCGAAATGCGGCGGAAGAGAACAGGGGAGATTCAAGGGTTGACAGCAGGGGCTCTGCCGACAAGAAATGGAAGAACAAGGAACGAGAGTACGGGTCTGTTGACGTGAGTAGGAAGGCAAAAGAACCCATGGAAGAAGGCCTGGAAAAAAGCAAACAAAAAGCAGAGGAAGTGAAAGACACAACCAAGGAGTATGCACAGGAAGCGAAAGAGAAGACAAAGGGCGCAGTGGAGATGGTGGCAGAGAAGGCAAAACAGGGAACAAACAGAGCAGCCGAGACAGCAGAGAGCGCCAAGGAGAAAGCCAAAGACTACTCGTACAAGTCAGAAAAGAAGACCAAAGATATGGCGGGGACTCTAGCGGATAAGGCAAAAGAAGGGACTTACAAGGCCGCAGAGACGGCGGAGACTGCAAAGAAGAAGGCGAAAGAGGGCGCGTGGGGGGTGAAGGAGAAAACAGAGGATGTAGCCGCGACGGCGGAGGAGAAGGTGAAGGAGGGGACGAGCAAGGCGGCGAAGACGGCGAAGGATAAAGTGAAGGGGGCGTGGGGTGCGGTGAAGGAGACAGGGGAGAAGATTAAGGAGACGGTGGTTGGGGCGCCAGGTGAGGAGGTGGGGGTTGGGTTTTTGGATGAGGACACTAGAGACAGTGAAGATGAAATTCATGTTGATGTTGATGGTGATGGTGTGGCGGAAGGGAAGGTGGTGGGTGCGGATGTTGTGGAACGCAGGCGGCGTGCTGCCAATCCTGATGGGAAGAAACATTGATGTTCTGATCTGTGAATCTGGTTATTGATGGTGGATTTAGGTTCAAACAATCCAGTTTTGACTTCTCCATATCATCAGCGAGTTTATCTTTTTGTAAAATCAGAAAGAACTGATAATACTCCATTGAATCAGTTTCTTGATCACAGTGACATGTGTTAGACTTTATATGCATTTACAATATAAAAACAGCAAATTGGGTCTTTTCCTTCAACCTCTGCTACCACCTTTGAAGCACTCGAGAGATATTCTTAGACTAGTTGGCTGGTAAAGAGACATTGTAATTGATTAAAGATGGGATTTGAAGTGCCAATGGTGTTTCTCCGTAAACATGGAATATCTGCCAACGCAGCCCATTGAAAATTCATTATAAACTCATTTTCTAATTACTATAGTGTCCACTAAACATAATTAGTCACTAAAATATTTCAACTCCATGCATTTATTTAATTAGTCTCTTGCCATGTCATCACCTAGTTAGGTGAATCAAATGACTTCCAGCAGCAGAACGAACCATAAAACCCTGTCGTTTTGTTCTGTCCCTTAATCCAGACGACATGTTAAAATGGCCAAATAGTGTCGCTGGATTTCTATAAGTAAGTGATGTGTTTTAATCTTCACCGTTGGTTGGAACCTGAAACCAACGATCAAGATGTGCAACAGAATCCCGCCTGTTTATAAACCACCTCGGGCTCTGACTTCAGGCGCCAAACCAAGAACCATTTAACGAACTAAACAGTCGATTTTTCCCATTACACCGTAGAGTTGTAAATTCTTTCTCCACCACCTTCAGAGAATCTAAAATCAAGTATCGATTTCTTTTCAAGGGTTGATAGTTTTCTTGGTAAGAATTATCATGGAAAACGACAACAATTCTGATATGACAGAAGAAAGTGGAGTCACGAATCAAGATTCTATCAGTCTTTCGCTTGAAGCTCTTCAAGCGATATCAGACTTGAACGAATTAACCATGGAAGATGAGGGAAGCATATTGATCATGTCTGAAGAAATTGTGGGTCGTGACCACCGTACTGGATTGGCGGGTGAAGCAGAGCAAGAAGAAAGTCCAAATGTAAGCTGGGTTTTGCTGGGTAGGGCTGAAGAAGAAGTTGATGTGAACTCAAAGTCCCTCAATCCTTCTGAAATTGCTGAAAAAGAACACGCTGATTCACAGTTTTGGTTTATAGGCAGAAAGAAGGCAACTTCGGTTTTGAGTGTTCTGAAATTGGTAAATTCAATGTTCCTCAATCCTCATCTTGATTCTGATATTTCTGATTCTGAAGGAGTTAAAAAAGATTTGGATTTTGAGTTTATAATCAGAAAAGATGAAAAGCAGATGGTGGGTTTGGATCATCATAATGTGAAATCAGTGTTCTTTAATGTCAAAATGGTGGGTTCGGATGAGATTTTGGGTTCTTTGTCGGTGTGTGGAAAAGAAAAGACTGATCAACAAGACCTCAATAATCTTGTTCCTGAATTTGCAGAGAAAGAAAACATTGGTTTTGGTTCAGGGTCGAGTTCATGTTGTAGTGAAGGGGTTGAAGCTTTTGAGTTTATAATCAAAAGAAAAGATGTCATGAGAGCACATCATCTTGAACTGGAGGGTATTGGCCTGAAGAAAGAGGTTGCAACCCGTGGCATTCCATTCTGGTATGTTATACTTAAAGAGCATTTGTAAATTGCAACATATGTAGCTTGCTAATGGCTCTTTCACAGTCATTATACGTACATTGTAATGATGGATGAGTTAATTTGTTTGCAGTCATTATTATTTTCCATTGGTTTCGTGGATAACCTGCTACTTAAGTTATAGTTAATTATTAATTTAATTTAATGTAGGCATGTGAATCATGTAATTAGGAGGAGTTGGAGCGGGAAGATATGGAGGGCATCATTGAACGGCATCATTGAAGGTGAAGATATGGATGTAGATGACCCTGACGCTACTGAAAGTGACAGTGACGATGACAGGGATTTTGGTGACTACATTGGAAATGAAAGAGAAGATGATGGGGATGAAGGAGGAGTTGATGGTCAGAACAAAAAGGTGCCAGTTATTAGGCTATATCAGGAAGAAGAATACATCTGTGGGAAACTAACGATCAATGATTACCATAACGCACATCAGTTGGAAGAGGCAGTTTACAATCTCGTTCTGGAAACAAGGGCAATATTTCGCCAGCGATGGCTCACGCCATTGACCACCGAGTATATCCTGAGGTATCGAAGAAAGAATAGTCCACAAAATTGGACAGACCTTGCTATATTTGAAATGGACTGGGAGGAAGTTGCTGCGCGCCTATTTGTAGTTAATGCCATAGATAACACTGAAGATCATTTAAACCATTACTATCTACCGGTGTTTAGGAGGTCAGTTGACGGAGCATCCCAAAAAATTGGGGATTTGTACCCTTGGGACTACAGGGATGCAGAGGAGTTGGAGCGTGCTAGTAAACATGTCCTCAGCAAACATGGTGTTTTAGATACAACGGAGTACAGTTTCCAGTATTATGGAGAAGGGAATGAAGAACTCCACATGTTTGAATTGGATTGGCAGCAGGTTCTTCAACTTGACCTCCTATCAAGTGTGTACGCCACACATAACGTTCCAAGGGAAGGAGATGGAGATGATGGTGTGTAATGCTTATGGTAGGCTAGTGCCATCTCTAATCATCCTGTGGTGTGAAGGTAGGACTTGTGTTTCATTGAAATGCCTCATGTGGAGGAATTTAAATACATGTAAAGTCATGTACTGGTGCTTAATGTGCTCACTATTGGTGCAAAGATGATGTGTTTTTCAGCGTAGTGGTGGCCTCTTGTTTATTTCCAATATGCAGTTCATTCCACATTATCTCTAAACCAGTCAATTAACAAGTAATCCCAAAGTTCATTTTAGACACATTTTCTTTATATATATAATCATGAAAGCCTTTTGTACGATTTCCATACTCGTTTTGCAAAGAAATAATGTGACCTCCATTGAACCATGGGGCAGAACGGGTACATAATCCGATTTCGTATTTGGGTCAGGGTCAGTGTAATATTCAGCCCTCAATTCAAGGAGAGATTATTCAAAGTTGCCATTCTATTAGAGAATGAGTCGTTGTCCTTCATGGCTTATTTGCAACATAAGCAAAAGCTTTGTGGCTTATTATGTGATATTAACCCCTGCTCTCTGCTTTGAGGCTTTGAGCTGACGCATTCACATGCACATTGCAATGCAAGTGTGGTCTCCAACACCAACAACAGGGTAAGCAATTTACAGCTTAAATTTGGAAGGGTTGCCAGTGTGCAGCATGTCAATTCATACTTGCTTACCAAAAAAATAATAAACATAGCTTAAATTTATAATGCTGTTCACAAGATCCAGCACACATGAAAAAGGGATCCAGGACTTATTATATCTACTATTATGTAACTTGGAGGGAGCACAAATTATCTGAGTCCAATCGAAAGATTTCCGTCACTTCACTTAGCCCTTGGTAATGCCACATATATTGCTTGTAAGTTTAGGAAAATTCCCCTGAAAAGGCCAGCCAGTTTGTTAATGAATCGGGATAAGATATCATGAACCAAAAAACAACATGTATATTATAGAGAAAAGGAGAGTAATCTTATAGCTTGTACCAGCCAAAAGCGACCAAGCTGTGGAAGACAACACGGAGATGGAGTGGCACATACTGGTGATTTATCCAACCCAGAACAGGCCAGAACTGCATTTTCATTCATCAAGGTTTAAAATGTGTTATGTTTCCTGGTAATGTCTTGGTATAAAAAAAATACAATGGAGACAGAATTATACCGTCCACAATATGTATTGCACTGACGGGCAGTACTTCTTAATTTTATTCTTCACATGCATCTAGGGTCTTCCTGTGTTTCACACAATAAGCAGCAAAGTCCACATGCTAACATGCCTCTTTCAGGCTGACTTTGAAACTTTCAGAGTTGTTTGACTAATAACATTATAATCTGATATACAAATCATGCAACGCTTAGATCTTAATCAAATTTAAGGGCTGATAGGAACCACTGCATTTCTCACATGCCAACATGTCAAACATAAACAATTGATCACAAGTTTTGACATATTATATACTTACCTTCCACAACCAAGACATAGTAATTTGATTAGGAATTTTAGAACGACCAATGAATTCTTCTTTATGAGCACAACCTTTTTGGTTTAAGAAGAGGAAGAGATCAGAAGTTATGGCACTTAAATAACGATGGCTATAATTAATATGAAGTGTAGGACGGATTTCTCAACAAAAACCAGAGCGTGAAGGAAAGTAGAGTAGCCTTACCTTCTTGGCTACTGTTTTTGAATCCTTCTTCCCCTTGAAAATCTTATCAAGTAATAAATGCAGGAAGTGCCCAAATGGTCCATGATAAACAGCTCCAAAAAGCTGCATGCAGAAATGCAAGGTTATAATGGAAAACACATGTAATATTACTTGTACACATCAAAATTGACACATTATATTAGCAATAGACAATAGTGCTTATAGCAAAAATTATAAGGTCTTTTTTCTTTCAGCACATTAATACTTTTAGGGCCAAGCTAATAGAGTCCTGAAGATCCACCCAAACTTCTTACAGAATATTCTCACAAAAACGAAAACGTACAAATCACCCAATAATGATTGTAATTATGATGCATAATGAGTTTTAGTCATCATCCCTGACAACAATGCTGTATATTTTGCATTTTATCATGTTACTGGAATATTTTATGTTTGCTACACTAGTTTGTAAAAGGGGTTCGTGATATTATCTTCTTTAACTGCATGCCTTAATCCAAAAACCCAGGTCAAGGGTGCGATATGCAGGGTGAGGTTATAGGCATCCACCTAATTGAAATGCACTGCAGTGTAATCATGTGCATATGTGTTATGTTGGTCTTTCAGACCAAATCTAGCTGAGAACGTATTCTAATTAAGGTCGAACAATGGCTATGAGTTTAGGCAAATGAAATGTGTGTGTGTGTGTGACTGTGTGACAATGATCTAACAGAAAGAGCATCAGTAAGCTACAGTTGGGAATTGGGAGTTTTCCATTCATTTAGCTTAACTGCTTAGTACCCAATTATACAGAATAGAAGAAACGAAAACACAGTTGCGAGCGCACACATACACAAATCAAATATACAAAATCTTCTGTGTAGTTGGAAAACCAAGAAACCAAAATAAAATGGGGACCTTACCACTTCGAGAAGCAGACGTCTTAACTGACGTTTCTGAATCCCGGTGAGCTTCCGAGACACTATGTCCCTGATCGCTGACAAAACCCCACTGTAATTGCCAGTTGGAATAAGAAAAGAAGGTATCACCAAAAATTCCCAATTAACAGCATTTGATGGCTAGGACCTCAGAGTAACTAAATTATCACAAGCACAGGTCATAATTGAGTTTAAAAGATAATATCTTTGAAAACCCAGATGAGAAACACCTAAACTTTCAGAAATTCTATTCTTTTTTGGCTTCCTCTTCTGGAACTAAGCAGGGGTTTAAACGGAAAACAGAGGAAATCAAGGTAAACCCTTTACAAAATTGGACTGAACCAAACAACCCAAGTGAGATTAACAGAGACATGGGATTTGACCTTAGTTCTGAGACGATGATGCTGATGCTGAAGCAAGTACTGCTGCAACCCCTTCTTTGCAATCGAACCCATGCTTTCCTTGTTACAACAAAGTCTTCCAATGGCAACTCTTGAGAGGAACTAAAACTGTTTGCGCTTTTCAGTTTATAGTTTGGAGTGAAATATCTGAGGCATTTGACTGTTAAACTCAAGACTGCGAGTCCGAGACGTTTGTATTGTAATTTCTAATTTGTATGGTCTTGCATTGAAGCCTTCCCCCAAGCTTAATGTAGACTGATGTTTTGTTTTGAATTTCACATGCAGAGTAGAGAGACTATGGGTCGTGTCATGTTAGTATCATATGGTTTAGGATTTACATGTCATGAATGCTCAAATTTGACTCGTTTAACAAACGTGTCGTGTTAGGTTGACTCGTTAATTTTTTGTGTGGGTTTTGAGTCGTATATTAGATTGACCTGTTAAATAGTAGTAACTACTAACTAGTGAGGTAAAAATGTAAACAAAAAAAAGTACATAAAAAGATGACTATTCAAAGAATTTTGATAATTTAATTAAGTAATTATTATTATTATTATTATTTTTTAATACAGGTTTCGAGTCATGTCACCCCTAATAGAGAGACCTATACAACTTACAACAAGACATCACATACATATATATGTACTAGCCCCTTGACACATGCTCACGCATGTGCCAATTGGTTTTCTTTTTCTTTTTTATTTTTATTTTTAGAATTAAGAAAAAATAACAGAGTAGTTATGTTCCATAAAAATAGGACTTATTATCTTATTTGTTTTTAATTTTAATTTTTTTAATATTAAAAAATGTGAATTTACGATATTATCCTCATTTAATTAATAATTTCAATTCTTAATGTTTGAATTAACAAAGGGCATTTTATGGTATTTTAAATGTTTCACCATTCTCTGGCTTTTGCTTTATATATATAGATAATATCACCTCTTTTACTTCCCACTCACTCTACAGTCACCTAATATTAGAACGAAGATACTCATTCCTTTTATGTTGCTTAAATTCTGAACATTTAAATTAATTATAGATACAATTTAATGTGATATTAATGTAGACGTGGCAAATTACCATTGGTACTGGTCGGGATGTCAATCTATCAGCAATTGGATGGGTGAGGATAGCTTTACAAAAAATTTGAAGCACTGCTAAAAAAAACAAATTTTGAAGCAATTAAGAGGAGTTGAATTGAAGATGAGTTGGATTGAGGAGAGTCAGATTTTTATTGAAGTTATTTACTAAATCATATGGAATTGGGGGTAGGAGTGTACTAATTCCTTATAAGTTGTTTACTAAAAGGTTAAATACTTTTTCGGTTACTGAGTTTTACATAAAAATTCAATTTTTTTCACTGAGTGAAAATTTTAGCCAAATTATTCACCATGTTTTTCAATATTTACAATTAATAGACTTTTTGTTATCTTCAGTTAAGTGCAGTTTTTTTTGTTTTTATTTTTTATTTTTAGGAAGCACATTCAGTCTTCTTCCTCTAACCCAACAAGTTAGAGTCTATTGCTATTAAGGTTTAACAAATTTTGGGAAACACAATGACTAATTTGACTAAAAAAATTTCTCAATGACCAAATTGAATTATCGTGAAAAACCCAGTGACCAAAATGGTATTTAACCATTAACTAAATTCATATGAATTGGAATTGAAACCAATTTGATTACTAAAATGCCCCTGTTGTTGGGTTAAAATAGATGATAATTTTAAAATTGTGTGAATATATAATGGGTAAAAAAAAGATGGATTCATAATGGGTTAATTCTCTAGGAATTAGAATATCACTTCTCACTCAAGAGTCCAATTCCTTCAAAATAGAGAATTGAATTCCTGCTTTTGTGTGGATCTCACTCGTATTTTGACTCATGCATGTGAAATAAACACATGAGTATCCGAGTTTTGTGCTGATAACCCTAGAGAGAAAAGAGGGAAGGGCATGGAGAGAAAAGGGTATCGTACGCGTGAGTCGTGACCATGTAAAACTCAATATTCAATCATCGTATACCATCCTAAAGGACGGTATGTAGGAAGCAAAAACATACACTCATTTACTAATGAGTGTCCATTAAACGTAAAAGATAACTAGAAAGTCACTAAAATATTTCAACTCCATGCATTTCTTTCAGTAGTCCCATCCAGCAGATTACCATGCATTATGAGGTCACCTATGAAGATAACTTGAGCTCTTCAAACAATCCACTCAAATGATCATTCCCACTGTAAATCACGTGAAGATATCCATCGCTATCCTTATTTTCCTCATCGATTGCAGACATCAAGACACCTGTAAGTGAACATTGGAAGAATTATCATAACTGCAACTTTGGGAGTAACACACACACACACACACACATATATATATATAGCGCAAACCAAAAAAAATTGATTTGCAGCTCACCAGTGGGAGGTTGAGTAGTGTTCTTGAAAAAGACAAACATGGGCTTTTTGCTATAACCCCGTAAAAACCGAACAAATTTTCTAAGAAGCATATCAGAAGGGATAAGGAATCTGCATCCAGAAAAAATGGGCAGTCACTAATAGTTTTTGGTACAACTGCCAACTCCAAATGAACAAGACATATGACACTTAAAAATACAATACTTAAACAATAAAAGCATCATAACTATTTGGTTTTTCCCTGACAGATTCGAAAAGCATAAAAGAAAAGTGAACAATCACAACAATACAAATCAAGATAATAAAAAACGAGGGAGTCGGCAACTTACTTCTTCATGTTAATGTCCGGAATGTCACTCCCTGCATCCTTCTCTACACTCACCTGCATTGCATGCATGGAGGCTCAAATTAGAATTTAGAACAAAGCATATGAATGCCAAGGAGGAAGTAAACATATTGGTGAAATTCGTACAGGTATACAAAGTGGATACTTCTCCCTCAAATCGGCACCTTCCAAACTTTTTTTTCCGTTCCTCCTCCAGCCTCTCTTATTCCAATTGTCTAAGCAAGCAATGGCCCATATGCAATACTTTCGTTTTCTGCTTTTTTTTGCTAACGGAACATTTCTGAACATATATCAAACGCATAAATTAAAATGAATAATTTAATTGTACAAAGCAAGATAATCAAAGCACAAAGGGAACTACCAACATACTTCTTCTCGTCGCTGTCAGTGCCATCAAATTCACTCCCTGTCCCTGCAGCATTCTCCACTTTGACCTGCTTAAAGCTCCACTGATCAATGCCTGCCTAGGAAGAAAGTACACACACACACACATATATATATAGTCCAAGAAATTCTTACCGGCTTCTTCTCTTCAGCTTGCCTACTTTCTAAAGTATTATAGTCCATAACCATCAGTCACAAGAAAGAAAACATAAAAGTTAGACAAAAACTAATCATCCATTTAAAAGATAAACCATATTCATATTCAGTATCAACCCTGCATCCATGATTCCATGAAAATTTTAAATTACCTTAAACTACAGAGACCATCTTATCACAAAGAAGAAGAAAAACTACACACACTGTAAACAAAAAAGAGAAACAAACCCTGAGAACAATCATTCCTGGAAGAGCATTCTTCTGCCATGGCGAAATTACAACAACTGACTGTTCTCTGTGATAGGATAGGACCCAGCTCTATCTCAACCTTAACTCTATCCTTGAACAGAAAACCAATCTTGATATTATTCTAACAAATCCAAAATACAAGCCGTCTTCCTTTGCACAACTAATTAATCAGTATTTATACTGACTTGCAAATTAGACTTAGTTAAGGACTTTAAACCAACTCACCTAATAATTCTCCACTAATATCTGCCAACGGGGCCCATTGAAAAGGGCCTTGAAAAAAACCAATACATCTGGCGCAATGAAACACAACATCTATAATAATGCTAAAAGGACTCTACCACTCTGGAAGATGTGATTTTCTTTTAATTATCCAAACCGTTATAAAGCAATGCACCATCAGCTCACTCTATAACTATAGAGTATTTCTTCAAGTGAAGAGTATATGTACGTACTTCTGAATTCTGATGTTATAAAAGAAAAGAAGAAGAAAAAATTGGATGAGTGAGAGGGTCGATGGATCTGTTGAGAAATAAATATTGAAAGAAAAGGGCTTTATCAATGGGATGAAAAATAATCTGCAGACTTCAGAAAAGTTTCCAGCTTCGTCAGGGAGGGCAACTAAGAAAGAACACGTGTAACTATGGAAACCCCCACCAATTGACTAGTACGCGTGTCGAGCAACAAGGCTGCCACCTTGCTCTCCCCACCTACAGCAGACAACCCAAGAAAGCGGTGATATAATCAGAAACCAAAGTAGCAGAGCAAACAGAGCAATCAACAACAACATGGCAGTCAACTCCATGGCTAAGAATCTCATCTTCAACCCTTCAAAATCTTTTCCTCAAAGCCCTTCAGCACTGTCTCCCAGATATTCCTCTCGCAAAGTCTCAAGGGTCTGCTTCAATACCTCTGCCACCAAATACTCGGAGGTAATAAATTAACTAAGCCATTAACACTAGTTTTCTTCTTGCATAATTTGATCCCTTCAGGGTTCAGTGGGCTTCGTATTGACTATGTTATTGAATTTCAGGGTCAAAATGCTGCGGAAGATCATAGGGATTCAAGGGCAGACTGGGCCTACGATGACAAGAAGTGGAGGAACGAGGGGTCCGTTGACGCAAATAACAGAGGAAAAAATCCAGCAGAGGAAATGATAGACAGGACCAAGGACTTTACCCATGAAACGAAGGAGAGGACAAAGAGCGCAGCGGAGAAGGCGAAAGAGGGAACAAACAGAGCAGCCAAGACAGCAGTGAGCGCCAAGGAGAAAGCAAAACAATACGCCTACGAGACAAAGGAGAAGACGAAAGAGGTGGCGGGATCTGTAGCTGAGAAGGCCAAAGAGGGGACGTATAAGGTGGCGGAGATGGCGGCGAGCGCGAAGGAGAAGGCAAAAGAGAAGGCGAAGGAGATGAAGGAGAAAACAGAGGATGTGGCCGAAACGGTGGCGGATAAGGTGAAGGAGGGGACGAGCAAGGTGGCAGAGACGGCGAAGGACAAGGTGAAGGGGGAGTGGGGGGCGGCGAAGGAGACGGGGAAGAAGATTAAGGAGACTCTGGTGGGGAGTACTTCATCTGATTCTGATGATGAGGTGGAGGTGGTGCATGAGAAGGTTGTGGAAGTTTTGGATGAGAAGGGGAATGTTGTGGATGTTAGGAGGCGGATTCGCAAGCCTGAAGATGATGATGTGAAGAAATGTTGATGTGTTTGTGAGTCTGCTCAAACATGATAGAAGAAGTTCATGTGTTTGATAGTTTCATTTTGAAGTGGTAATGGGGATGTTTAGGCAGCTTGCTGCTACCTGTTTGTAGTCTTTATTGGGGTCTCCTCGCCATTTCAATGAAGGCAACCTTTCGATAAAATAAAAATATAGTAAGGCTTACATCCTTCAAATTCAATTTACCATACTTACAATTTTTCACTTTTTGTTCTTATAAATAATATCTAATTTGTATAAGTAACAACTCATAATTAGGATCCAACTCAACAAATTACCTAATTAAGTATAAATTTTAATTTATTGTACTTTTTAGATTCTAAAAATATTTTTTAATTGGATTGTATATAATGACCGGTATTGAATTTGGAAAGATCTCCAAATGGTTGTAATGGATATAGGAATTAATTTAGAAACTTTTTTAAAAATTTAACAATGAATTCGGTTTGTTTAATAAAAATGTTTATGTTATTTTCTTTTTATGAATTATACATGACTAATAATCTACTTTATAATAATTTATGAATAATAATGTAGATACCAATATACCTACATTATACGACATCCAATATACCTACATTAATTTTAAAGTACTTACGATTAGGATTTAGGTGTTATATACCTACTACGAAATATGTATAGGTAAATTAATATATGTAATTATGGTTTATATGTATTGCTATATATAGTCCTGATCTCTTGGACCACAGGAGTCCAAGAGCTTGTGGTCACCCACCGTTGGATATTAATCCAATTGTTCAAAAAAAAAAAATTTAAATGAGTGCAAGAGTGAGTGAACCGTTGAATTTACATCCAACGGTGAGTGATCATAAATCTCTTGGACCCCTGTAGTCCAAAAGATCAGGACTGTTGCTATATATACGTATTATTTATGAACGAACATATATTATATGTATTATGAGAATGTTTTGATTTGTTGAGTCCAAGCAACACCATAACAATGGAAATGCTAGACATTAGGGATTGTTTAGGAAAAATCGTTGGATAACAAAAATGGCAGGGTTTTGTAAATAAGCAATAAGAAATGGGCAACTTTTATCCTTCATGGCATCCGTTTTCGAAATTGGGGGGATGTTTTCTATTTTGAAATGTGCTCCCTTTTTTTTTTTTTTTTGGGGGAATGTTGCAACTCTCCTTGAGTTAATATAAAATGAAAGAAAAAATATAGTCATGTAGTATAACTTGTGCACGAATAATATGGTATGGTTATGATTATAATATGAATATTTACAATGAACTATAAACGATATAGTTGATATCTAATTTTTAAGGTATAATATCGGATCAGAGACAAAGATCTTAACACATAATTTAACAAGGATCTTACCACATGTCAAGAATTCGATTTGGATTATGTTGTAGGATTGCCAAATAAACAACACGGTGGAGATATTCGATGTGGACAATATTGTAGGATTGACGAGTAAACGACATAGTTGATATCTCCGAGTTTTAAAGGAAATGAGATTAGGATCCTACTACATAGTCAAAAATGGATTCGAACCTTGCCCTACTCAAGAACTGACCCGGACCATGGGGTAGGATTGCTCCCGGAAATGCTATGATTGTGGGAGGGTTCAGTCTCACTACTCAACAAGAGAGAGAAAATAATGATTGAATAGTTTGATTGATTGCTCCACTCAAGGAACTTTGTGTTTGAGTTCGACTGTCTGAGAGGAGATGGAAACTCAAATCAATGAACTTGGGCCGAATTGATTCAATATCAATATTGTTGTTCATAATTGAGGGCCAACGAGGGGACCTTGTAGAAATTAGATTTAGACATGCAGGCCCAAAAGAATATTATATATATATATATATATATATAAAAGACCCCCGAACCTTGAAAGAGTGGGCCCACTTTGACACCCATAAAGTGGATGTGGAAGTGGAAGTGCAGGGAGCAGTTGTAACCCCCAACGGACGCCACGCCAGCATCATCACCATCTACAACTGGTCCATCTCTGTTTCTGCCAACTCCGCTTCTTCGG